>NC_058091.1:228441333-228746500 GCF_020171115.1 Neogale vison | reverse complement strand
CCTCTATCAGGTCATAAAATTGTCATTTCTTTTATGTGGTGGTAACAATTAAGATCTAGTGTCTTGGCAACCTAGAAGTGTATGATACAGTATTGATGTTATGATAGTATTGTTGACTTTGATGATTTACCAGATTTACTATCAGAAATTAGGTTGAACTTCACCTAAAGCCAATGCTAAGGCAACACAAGGGAGTTTCCCACAATTCCTTTGCATACTTGGTGCTTCCTTTCTCATGCTTATCTTACCATTGTATTACTTGAATTCTGCTCCTTTATTAGTTCATACCTGAAACTGGGCTCTCTCCCAGTTTCTACAAAAGCCCATTCATGCCCAAGTTTCATGAGTTTAGTAACTCCCTAGAAGTTACTGGGTGACCCCAATATCACAGGATGGGTCCTGTCAAAGAGCATATGGCCATTGACCACATTCCCTTCCCCACAGCCTCTCTAGACCACAGAACACTTTTATTTGCACACAGGGAGGCAAAGGTATTTTGTGGTATTTTGATAAGTGCTCTTTGTTCCATGTCATAATATTTGTAATGAAAGAGTAAGGAGTTTATCTCAGTAATTATGAAACTCTACAGAGTGGAAGTTGGGCTTCAAACCTCTTGCCTCTAAGGTTAGGAAATGAGAGGAAGCATATTCTATAAAATTGACCATTTCTATTTTCAGAGGGTAGCGTCAATGTTAGTTGGAAAATCAAGTGAATGGCTTTAATCAAGGATCTAGCACATGCCAAAATTTTTACTTTTCATGATCTTACTACAATTCCTGTTTTACAGGCAAGGAAGTTATAGCTTAGCAGAGTTGAAAAAATAACAAAATATCAATAAACTTGCAAGTAGCAGATCTGGGATTCCTTCTCAGACAACCTGACCATAGAGTATGTGCTCTTTACCCTTATTCACATCACACCAAGAATATAGAATTTTATTTTTCACAGATGCATCTGCCTGTACATAATTTCAGAACTGCTGGAAAAGAAGTGGAATCTTGTTTTCTAATCTTTCTTTATGCTGTGATTTATAAGGCATAGATTACTAGTAGTTAGGGTGCTCATCAGCATCACAGGACTACGCTAATGACCCTCTGGCTTCAGCATTCATGAAGATGTGCAGGCACTACTGGGACCAGGGCTCTGCTAATTTGCCGCTGTCAGGATTACATCCTATCCATCTGGAGAGCTCTTCCAGCCAGCCATGTGGTTCCCTTCCCAGAAAACCTTGTTTACACTCTTCTCTCTGTGGCCTAGGCATCCCCTGTACTGTGCTGCAGCACAGCCCCCGTACAAGTGCTCTCTCCCTCTGGAAACCCTCTGTAACTACACCAAGAGTGAACTCCAGTGTGGGCTGGAGAACAGTGGTCTTTGACACTAGTAGGAATAATTTTTACATGGTTTGATACTCTTTATTTTTCTGTATACATCTAAATTTCCCAGAAGATTCAAAAACCATTATATGAATTTTAAAATATATTAAGATTAGATCATTCCTGCCTTCAATAAAGGAACAGATTTTTTTTTTTTCTAGAAGTAAAAGAAGAGGTAGTCTTAGCTCTTCCAGTAGTCTCCTCTGTGGTTGAAACTTGAGGCTGTTAGTTTGGCAAAGAGAAGAGTGAGCAAGCTGAACCCATAGAGCTGTAACTCTTGAAGAACACATTTTGTCTAGATGATGAAGGCTCAGCACACGAGCTGAGAGAAGTCAAGAAACCCTACTGAAAAACAAGGAACCCTCTACCTAAATTTCCTCTCAAATACTCTGGCCTTAATTTCTTGTTCAAAATGGGGATAAAGACTTTGGGTTTCCACTCCAGTGCATACAGAGCTTGGAAGTTGTTACTCTCATCCTCACACAAGAAAAAAATGAAACAAAATGAAAATTACCAACTCTCAGATTCATCAGAGAATTGAGGTCACAGAGAAAAATTCTGCCCCTTAGATGGGAGAGACCAATAACCTGATAAAGAAAATCACAAATTCCTGGAGCAGAAACTCTCGTGGGAACCAGTACTGGGGTAAGAAAACCTAAACTGTAATTGATGAGTTGCTGGTGGCTCAGGGTAGACAAGTCCAAGAGTTAAAGCTCTAGCGGGTGCAGTTTCAAGGAGGACACACTTGTGTGAGTTTTACCCTCAGGACCCCTGTCAAGTTCTCACAGTGAGGGTTAGAGAAAATCCCCTCATGCTTTTGGCAGGCGAAGGGAGAAGGAGCCTTTTTCAAATACACCCAGAGCATACTGTTTCGCTAATATGGGGTTACTAATAGATATTGATATCCTGGGGCAGTGAAAGGATGCAGTATGATGATGTGTGGAAAACACACAGTACAGTGTACATAGGATTGTTACTGCAGTGATTTTTACCATCTTTCTGTGCATAAGCTGAAAGTTCTACTCATCTATGAGAGAAGCTGTGCAGGATATGGGGATCCAGAGATGGTCTGGAAAAAGTACCTTAAAAGGTCATAGCCTAACAACACCTTTAAAATATGCAGTGATTTCCATCTTGGAAGCATTGCTATTATTTGGCATACCATCATATACATTCTTCCGTGAGTCCCATGAAAGAGTAATTCGCTCCCTGCTGACATGAAGAAGAGAGACAAGGGCGATTGCTGAAGTCTGCCCTACTTTTCCAGGCCCTTGGCTTCAGAGCCAGGGTTAGAATTTGAATTATCTCATGTCTTGGCTGCTTCCAATTTCCTGGACAGCATCTTCTCAGCTCAGCGGTGATGTGTCCACAGCGGCATGAGCAGTGTTTTATTGCTTCTCCACTGGCTCATTCCAAAGCCAAGAGCAGCAGACACACACACACACACACACAGAAATTGCTGGCCAGAGACTGCAAAGAGCATCACAATTCTTTTTTTTTTTTTTTAAGATTTTGTTTATTTATTTGACAGACAGAGAGATCACAGAGAAGCAGGCAGAGAGAGAGAGAGAGAGAGAGAGGAGGAAGCAGGCTCCCTGCTGAGCAGAGAACCCCATGCGGGGCTCTATCCCAGGACCTTGGGATCATGACCTGATCCAAAGGCAGAGGCTTTAACCCACTGAGCCACCCAGGCGCCCCAAGAGCATCACAATTCTGATCCATTCTGAGAGACAAACAGGGAGGCAACAAACTGCAGACCAGGATTTCTTCAGGAGAAATCACCTGGGGGCCAGATGACAGACATTTGGGAATCCTAACGTTTCATATTTTCCTTGTTGATTTTATTTTTATTTTTTAAAGATTATTTATTTATTTATTTATATCACAGAGAGAGAGATCACAAATAGAGGGGCAGGCGAAGGGGGCGGGAAAGCAGGCTCCCCACTGAGCAGAGAGCTCAAAGCGGGGCTCCATCCCAGGACCCTGGGATCATGACCTGAGCTGAAGGCAGGAGTTTTAAACCACTGAGCCACCCAGGGGCCCTTCCTTATTGATTTTTAAAATTTTAGTTTTGACTTTAGAGCTCTCAGGAATAATTCTTTTTATTATGATTCCCCCCCCCCCCCCAGGCAACAATGATTAAGATTTGAAATTACTTGATGTATTTCTCTACTTCCAATACATATGTCCCATCCTCACTTTCATCCTTCCAGTTTCAAAGAACTGCATGTCCTTTTCTGGATGATTTATCCATCTTTGTTCATCTTCTCATTGACCCTCAGGCTGTTATCACTAGTAGTGGTGAGAATGTAGTACATTTAGAATGACTTCTTTTTGTTTTTCTCATGAGATCCACAAAATAGCTTAATGTCATTTAGATTCTTAAATGCCCAGAGGAATCCCTGGAAGTAATTTACTTTTCCTGTTTATTCTGAAAAACAAATGTCAAAAATTCTGAAATAATCTGTGATTGCATGTGTTAGTCAGAGGTAATCTGTTTGGTCTCTAGTTAGTAGGACTTCTGGGGAAACTAGGATTATAATTAAAACTGGCACATCAGTTAAATCCAGGATCTGTTCACCTGCTGTTCAACCAAAGCACATCTAATGGGACAGCACAATGGATTGAGTGCACCAAGTCCCAGAGGTTAAGGTCTACTTTAAGTTCGCCAAATTCTTTGATGGCAAGTTGTAGAGGTCTCATCTATAGATTTATATATATTCAGTGGGGTAAAAGGTTTATTGTTCTTTGTCTACAAACTGATTAGCATTTTGATCAGAGCCTAAATGAATATGCAAAATGCATACTGATCAAACTTGGAGTGGCATAAATCTGGAAGGGATAGCCAGTGTTTTGATGAAAGGACATAAAATTATCAGATCAAAATTGAATTATAAATCAAAACAAACAAGAGGAAATGTAACAGGGTACGTATAAAGGTTGGCATTTCCATTAAAGAAAATCAATTACCCAAGTATGGAATGGGAATAAGGAAGATCTATGTTTATTACAGTTAATGTGAAAAATGTCCTGAGCATTTGAGAAGACTTAAGTGAGCTATGATAAAATATAATAGTCTCATTTTATTCTGCACTGTTGCATCTGGAATATTGTGACAAATTTTGGGAGCCACACATGGGACTTTAACATCTGGAGAGATGTCAGCTAATCTAGCAGGATGTGGGGGATTTTTCCAACATGACTTCTTGGGGAAAAGGGGAAGGCAGTTGGGATCATCCAAGAGAGAGAAAGTGTATGGGGCTGTGATTTGTTCCTTTAGTCACCTGAAGCTCTCTCAGATGGGAGAGGAATCAACTGTCTTGATTTATAAGGCAGAATCTAGAACACGTGGGCAGAAGCTATAGGGAGGAGATTTTAACTTTACTCTAAGAAAGAAATTTATAACAATTGCAGTTCAGCAGTGGATTATGGTGCTTCACAATCTCGTAAACTTTTTGTCACTCTGTGTGACGGGCTTGGCTAGAATACTAACCTGAGATCCTGAGATGCCAGCAGAAGGGACTCTTGGAATGAGTAGAAAGTTGGACTACCTTGTAAATGCTTTCCAATTCCTTGATTTTTTTAATTAATTCAAGATTAATGCAATTTAAAGAGTCATCTTTTTTTAAAGAGTTATCTTTTATATATATTTTATGATATCTGATTTACTTTCTGGGAGGTTACTTCATGTGTACTCACGTTTCAAATATCAGCTGTATTTTTCCATGAAAACTATGAGAATGTTCACATGATTTAGTATTTGGAAGTGTCAGTAAATTGACATAGTGAAGACAAATGTCTTTGACATTCATATGCTGTCAAACCACTTCATTTCTGTTTTCAGTAAGATTAGGGATGTTTTTTTCTCAATCCTCTGGGCCAAGTTGTATTTCATTATTCTGAATTTTAATGACAGACCTGTGCATTCCCAATGCACATTTTATTGGCTCTTTGTGAATCTTGCTGGGTATATAAATCAAGAAATAGTTAAAAAAAATAGCACCTTCTTTGCTGCCAACATTGCAAGGTGTATCAGCCCTTGAAATTAAATGTTTTCAATTTCTCATACCAGAGAAAACCCCAGTATGGTTTTCTCCATCTAAATCTCTGTAATTATAGTCAAAAAGTCTATATATTGATGAAGTTGACATTGCTACAGGTTTTAGAATCTACTTTTGGAATAGGACTTGAAATTGATAGCAGCTGTAGGTCATGTTTTCTTGTTGATGCGTCCTGGAGAGCCACAGGACTCAGTTGGATACCACCTTATAGTGATGGGATGCAGTATATGGTAAGCTATCGGGCTGAGTATGGGCAGCTCTAGAAAAGTTGTAGTGTCTATTTTCTGATTGTGGCTTAGCTGAACATTCTTAACCCAGGACCTAGGATCTGGGCTGGTTCATATAAAAGATCTTATTTGCAGGCCTGGCTGAACTTAGCACTTTCAGAAGGGAGCAGGGTTGTTGTAATTGGTGAAAGGACTATGTCTGCAGGAATAGGGTGATCACCTGAAACAGTTTCCTGACTGTTCTGGGGCTTCAGAAGTCATCAGAGGAAGACATCGTTGTTCAAACTTACAGTCCAGAGTTATAATCCTGTTTTTGTCCTTGGCTGGCTGCTTGTGTTGGGCGAGGTTTACTTTAGCCAGTAGATGCCTGAGCCAGAAAGGAAAATCACAATATCTGCCTGTTGTAGTGGCCCAGTTTCACTTGTCAACACTCATTCCAAGTTGTAATTATTGAAGACATCGGTGTGATTACATGGACTTAAAAAAACAAATGCGTAAGTTGATATTTAATAAGTGTGAAATGCATTCAAAATTTGTATTAACCTTTAATAATATATACAGATTTTCTGTTTATCCTTATTCTTATGTTCCTATACATATAATTGTGTTCTCTTACTGGCACTAAGTATTTGTAGAAAGAGAATATGTTATCCCACCATCTCCTTTTTCTCCTTTCCCTTAATTGTGTATAAACACAATGCATGTGACTTCAACAACTGATGTCTTAGATGAGGTTGAGTACTACTTACTGTTTCAAGCATTCTACTATCTACTAACTTCTGAGGCTTCCCCCTTGAACACCTTCCCCAGAAGAAAGATAATTATTAATCAGATTTTATTGGAAGTGCAAAAAAGACTATCTGACTAGCCTAGCACTGCCCAATAGAACTTTCTGCAGTTATGCCAATGCTCTGTACCTGTCCGATACTTTTGCTCCTGGCCACATGCAGTTATTGTGCATTAGAAACGTGACCAGTGTGACTAAGAACTAAATTCTAAATTCTATGTAATTTTAATTAACTTTTTTTTAGATTTTATTTATTTATTTGACAGAGAGAGAGATCACAAGTAGGCAGAGAGAGAGGGGGAAGCAGGCTCCCTGCCAAGCAGAGAGCCTAATGTGGTGCTTGATCTCAGGACCCTGAGACCACGACCTGAGCCAAAGGCAGAGGCTTAACTCACTGAGCCACCCAGGTGCCCCTTTAATTAACTTTAATTAAATAAAAGGACTAGTGGCTTCTATATTGGATTATGTTGGGTAACACAGCAATTTCCAAAGAATTCGTAACATAAGAAAATGTAAGTGCACTAATCAGTGGGATTCATCATCTAAACATTTCTTTTGAGCCAAATGGCACTTAAATGCAGCATCACTGGGTGCCATAGTGGCTCAGTTGGTTGAGCATCCGACTCTTGGTATTGGGTCAGGTCATGATCTCAGTGTTGTGGGATCGAGCCCCACTTTAGCCCTGTGCTCAGCCCAGAGTCTGCTCAAGATTCTCTCCCTCTCCCTCCCCCTTTGCTCCTCCCTCTGCTTGCTCTCTCTCCCTAAAATAAATGAATAAAATCCTTTAGAAATAATGCAGCATCAGCTTTGGAGATATTAAGGTGATCAAGTGAGGAAAAAAATTAACATCCATCTAAAGCATTTATAATTAATAATGAAGATCATTTTCTATGCCATCCTAGGTGCTTTACATATCTGCTTTACAGATATGCCATCTATTCTTTTACAAATGTTCCAAGTTAGATCATGCTTTTTTTCTATTTCATGTAAGAGAAAAAACTGATGCATACCATTTTAAAATAATAAACCAGCCCAAAGTCCCACAGCCAGGAAATGGTAGAGCCAAGGTTTGAATCCAGATAGGATTCTTCAGTGATAATTCATAATGCACATTTCCTACATTGTCTTTTAGAGCAGATATGCATATCTCCCTAGTCATCATTGAGAACCAGGATAGAGGTTAAGAACATGAGCCCTATCATAACATTACCTGATTTGAATTCTGTCTTCTATTACTCATCACCTGTGTGAACTCGAGCACATTACTCAATAACTCTGAGCCTCAATTTTCTCATTTAAATATGAATCTACTTCATTGGGTTGTTGTTAGGTTAGATAAGTTTCTCACACAGTGTTTGAACCATAAATACTTGCCATCATCATTTTTAATTTGAAGGAATTGCCATTTATTTTAGGATGTTGCTTTAATGTGATGTTAACAGATGAAATAGATACATGCTTTGGGTACACTTTCCTAGGAAATAAGAGAGATTCTAATATTCAGATGATTCAGTAAGAAACACCCTGCTGTTCAGCCACTTTGGTGTGTCCATCACTGGGATTATAAAGTTTCAGAGCCCACATGCTCTGGCCAGTTCCTCATATCTTTGCTTTTCATGTAACCTTTATAGATGTCTCCTTTGGTGTCTTTGATTGGTTCTGAATGCTGAGCTGTGACAAACACCAGCACAGCTGGAAAGAGCTGTAAGATTTGCTGTTCTGTCTTCCAGCAGGGAATTATTGCCATGGATACCAGCATCAGAGGGAAACTGGGGAGGATTCTCAACTGGTCTCTTGAGTGGTCTGACATCTGTTTCTGGGCAAGGCCAATAACGAGTGTGCTGCAAGCTTCATATCGAATGGAAGACTGATCCATGTTTCTTGCTCTCTCTTTTTTTTAAACCACAGATGGCCTCTTCCCAAGATGCCCGGTATGGCCAGAAAGACTCCTCTGATCAGAACTTTGACTACATGTTCAAATTGCTCATCATCGGCAATAGCAGTGTGGGGAAAACATCTTTCCTGTTCCGTTATGCAGATGACTCCTTTACATCTGCATTTGTCAGCACAGTGGGGATCGATTTCAAAGTAAAAACTGTATTCAAAAATGAAAAGAGAATCAAGCTTCAGATTTGGGTAAGTGACTTTGAAATAACAATGTTCTTCAGTCGAGGGCATTGAACATAGATGTATTTAAGGGAAATGCTTTCTGCCTTGTTCTGTCCCCATGGTCTCCACAGGCCCCATTTCCAGGTTCTTTGCTTGAAAAATTCTATTCTATTTCAAAGACAGTAGAGTGATGCCTCTCTAAGGTATGGAGACTGAATTATGCCTTGTTGTCAAGTGATCCTTCTTAGAGTCTTCACATCTTTCTTAGAGTCCAACTATGTGTTGTGTTGGTGGTAGAAGGAACAATCAGTGAGAAGCCAGGCTATCTCTTTTATCATCTGTATGACTTTGGACAAGTCCGTGCAGCCCTCATTGCCACTTTTGTAATCTCCAAAATAGGCAAAGTCTGTCTAGCCTTTTAGGTCATAGGAAGTATGCTGTCCTGGGCATTATAAAGAAGAAGGTAAACGACCATGTATAAAGAAAACTTAGGTTTGATTCCTTTATAAAGCCCCAGAGAAAACTTAGAACATGGTCTACTCATACTTCACAGATTGTTTTCTCAGCTCTTTGAGTTATATTTATGCAGACAAAAAACAAAACAAAACAAATGAAATAAAATATTTACTTGATAACAGCGTTTTCCTCTAAGCAGAAGGTTTCCAATAAGTTTTGAGAACATTTGGCTAACTTTCTACCTCTTTCTACTGATGCAGAAGATCAAAATTTCTTTAACTAAACTGTTCGGAAACATTTGGGAGAATAGCAAGTAAAAAACAGAAAAAAAATGTATGTGGATAACAGGTTCAAGGTAATATAAGAATGAGTGAAACTTAGTCATACCATACCAAGAGAGAATTATGTAGTATGCATTTTTTTTGTGTGTATCATGTAATATATGAGTACAATGGTGTGGAATTTTTCCATAGTAAGTTTTGGTTCTTTTTTCCTGTTTATTTGTGCCTCTGCCACTCCAATTGACTGGCGCTACACACAGGCATTTCCTTCCAAGAGGTGTTTTCTATCTTCTTCTGAGGCATTTCTGATATCTACTATCATTTTGTGCTAGCCCCAGGGTAGATCTGTAGCACTGATGATTAATCTCCTTCCTCAAATATGGAGAGTTGAAAGAAAGATAAATCCCAGAGTACAACATTTAAACTTTTCTAAAAAATAAAAACACTTTATTAAAATGTCAGTATAAACTGAGTGACTTTTATCTTAAAGCTCCTAGGAGCAAATTCAAAGATGTAGGGATGTACATTGAGAGGTATCCTTTTAGGCAGCTTATAATGGACTAATACTCTTACTTATTTTAACTCTGGAGTTTTCCAGGTCTAATGAGAACTGGTGTAAGAGCTTGGAGAAGTAGTCCCAGCTCCTTCACTACTCTTCCAACCCCTAAAGCCATTTTTGTTGGGGGGTTCCTCTTTGGAACTTAAACACACAGCCCATCTATGGAGACAAAAAGAGCTGTGTTCATTGCTTCGTGTTTGGGCCCTGATTTATTCTCTTCCTTTTGAGCTCTAGGCAACCCACTCTCATATTGGGATAACTTTCATATTCAGGTTTAAGAAAGGCCCCTTAACTCTGATGAATTTTGGAAAATTGAAAATTAATTTTGTAACCACACATCTCTCAATTCTCTGACCATGTTGTTTCTGCCACTAAAATATCAGTCATTCATTTGGTTGACAGCTCCTTGTTTCTCCTCACTCTTTATACCTTACAGATGCCTAACGATGGATGTTGTGATCATTTGGAAAGCAACGTGGTGTGTTAAATCTATCTAATAATCTGTAGCAACTTCTCAATCTAGGTTTTTGACAGAAATGTAGCAATATATAATTATCTGTTCTTAATGCAAAACAGATACATTTGAAATAATATAAGAGATTTTTGAGAATTATAAAGTATTTCCTATTTACAAAAAATATTTTCTTCAAAAGCATTCAGCTGATACCAGACCAGAGCTGATTCATTGAGCTCTCTGGGGGGTTAAAATGAAGTTATTTCTATGTAGGTCTTACTCTTGGATGAAAATTGCTCTCCTTTGAGCCACCCTAAGCTTGAATCAGTCTGTAAGCTGCGTCCTCAAGCTTCTCACCTCCCATCACTTTACTCAAGAAGCCCTGACATAACTCTTTTAAAATTTTTCTTCCATAGTCCACCATTTTTCCAAAACCTCCAACTCTCCTCACAGCCAGTTCAGTGTAGGACTTCATTCTGGGGGTTCCATTTTCCCATTTGGTGGATATCCACACTCCTTTAAGGGTCAGCCACTCAGGAATTTGTCACCTCGCCTTCTCCTTACTCACAACAGTAGTATGATGGCCACTGTTACCTTTGCAATTAAGGCAGTCTCATTTCTTCTTCTTTAGGGTTATTAGGAACTCTTAAAGCACCTATGATTCTAAAGGTGTAAATTACTGTATACCAACTGGTTTCATAGACTGTGAAACATTCAAAAGAAGTACTACAAAAAGATTTGATGTTCATTGAACTTAGAGTTGATTGGAAAAATAAACTAACATTCACAGAGTAATTATATACTTACATAAAGAAATACCAATTATATAACTATTATAGGTAACTAGCATTTATTGATGGTTTGTAAATTTAAAGATGTGGGTATGTACACAGACAGGTATTCTTTTAGGCAGTTTATAATAGACTCTTACTATTCTACTTATTTTAACTCTATAGTTTTCCAAGTCTAATTAGAACTGGTGTTAAGAGCTTGGAAATTATTCCCAGGCACCTTCGCTGCTCTTCTAGATCCCGAAGCCATTTTTGTTAGGAAGTCCCTCTGTCTAACTTAAACACATAGCTTTTGCATTATTAATAATAACTTTGCATTTATCATTCTTATTCTTATTTTATTTGAGAAATCTGAAGGTGGGACAAGATTAGTAGCTTGCCCAAGATCAAGTGTGATGTGTGGCTGATTCCAAGATGGGTCTGTCAGATACTAATACTTGGGTTTGTTCCCCTTTACCAAGATGCCATAATTAAGAAGTCTTCTGGAATGCGGTGGTGTTTTCGTGATGATGGCAATATTAAATTATGGCAATCCTAAATGAAGAAAATTTGAAAAATTTTGGCCTGTTTAATGAATTGAGGCATGCCGAGGATGATAGGATAAATGATAATAGGGTGGTATGCCTAAGTATAGGTATACCTACAGTAATTCTAGGGATCCTTGCTTTATGCAGTCATATAAATATATTGGAAAGTATTTAATTTTGTACAGTTTTTATCATTTAACATCTTCAACTCATTTATTTGGGAATATATTTGGCATTGATGATTTTTCATCTCATTGTATTTTAATAACCAATTAACCAATTTTCCCACCTTATGGTATTTTTATGTACTTATATTAACTTGTAACTGATTCTTTTGGATATCCACAATCATCTTAGCCTATGCTACACAGTTGCTCCTCCTCACACTTCTGACACCAAATGTGTGGTGTCAGAAGATCAATTAATGCTTCAGCTCTCTAGCCATCAACTAGCTGTCCTATAATTTAGTTCAGTTCTGATACTAACTACATGGAGCAAACACAGACCAGAGATAAAGGGCCCCACTCTGCCTCTTTCACTTCAGACTCCAGTCACCAGTCTGGGCTACCTATGCTTCTGACCTACAGGCTCTAAATTGGGGGTCCCATTACTTCAACCTCCAGAGTCAATTATTTGTTAGAATTACTCACAGAACTCAGGAAAGCAGTTCACTTAATATTACCTGTTTATTATAAAGGCTAGAACCCAGTAACAGTCAAACAGAAGAGATAAATAAGGCAGTTTCAAGAAAGGAGGGTAGACACAGCTTCCATGCCCTCCCTGAGCATGCCATACTCCCAGCATCTTGTTGTGTTCACCAACTGAACTTCATTTTTTAGGATATTTATGGAGCTTCCATTACATAGGCACTGTTGATTAAATCCATTAGCACTTGGTGGTTAACTCTCCCCTCCCAGAGGATGGGATTTGGGGCAGGGGCTGAAAGTTTCATATTTTTACCCAGACAGGCTGAGGTTGTTGATATGATTCTGATTATTTCATTAGTTTTAAACTGTCCATGAATAGGACTACTTCTAGGTTAAGAAACCAAGACATAGGGAAGATAAATATTTGGCTTTACCTTATAATCAGTGCCACAGCAGGTCTCCCACTAGTTGAGCCAGTCTGATTACTATAATACCAAGTTCACTCTCAACTCAAGGTAAGTGCTATGTTATGACAACTGTGATGAATCTGCTTGGTTGCCAGTGGAATCCATCAGGCACAGGAACATCAAACTTGAGCCCAGATTTCAAGTATTTGAAATATTTGAAAGTTCAAGATTTCAAGTAGTATTTCTAATATGTCAGGTGGAAGAGCCTAGGTAGGAAGACTCTCCTGTTTTCCTCTCAATGGTTTACTTTTGCATGTGCAGCATAGGGGGTTTCTGAGTCCACAAACTGGATTGCTTATTGGATTTTGGACAGTCCACATTCAAAGAAAGCATTTTAACAGCTACTAGAAAACATTGACATTTCTTCCTGGTCATGTTACACCTTCTCTCTGTGGAAGTTCATTACTGCCTTGGAATAAATATCATCGTTCATTTGTACTTAGTTACAAACTTTGTATTCCATTAATATATTTATGAATCCCTTTATTGTTCACCAAATTATTTCTCATTGCATTTTCATTTTATTATCATTTTTATGATTCTCAAGTCAAAAATTTTGGAACATTTTAAAGATTCAAAGTACTTGGTCTGATTCTTTTTTTTTTTTAGTGTCTGCTTAATGCTATTATGAATATATTAGAGAGAAATTTAGTGTGGTTTTTCACTTTAAGAAAAGTATTTTGCAGCTGGGGTCTGTATAATTTTGCTTCTAATTTTAAAAATAGTTTAGCTTTGAGAAGGCCTATGTAGAGTGGATGTCTTCCCAATGAGAAGATTGAGAAATACTAGGAATTCAGTTACTAAGATGAATATTACCTGTATTTATTTTTAGTTTTTAGATTACTAGTATGAGAACACTGAGGCTTATAGAAAATTGCAAAGCAAGAAATACTGAGAGTTATTGAAATTAGACTGTGTAGGTAGCCAGACTTCACAGTGTGGCTCTGCTGAATAAATGACATCTTCCCTTGCTTAAAGAAAGCACCTGGGTATCCTTTTTCAGTTGGGTCTACATTATTTAAGACCAAAAATCAGTGTTGAGTCTAACAAATGAAGACTGAACTTGAAAAAGCCATAGGTAACATAGGTTTAAATGGGTAGAGGGGCAGGTAGGCAGCAGACAGAGAGCATTGCTGTTTGCACTGCCCTTTATGACTCCTTGTCTTTCGGCTTCCTTTCTCTTCCTTTCCCCCCTCCTCCTCTCTACTTCATTTCTGAAGTTCTGACCAGGCTTAGTTACTCAGAAACTGACTTTCAGCATGTTCAGGATCCAGAGCTGCAACACAAAGATATACACAGTTATACAGTGGTCAAGGGCACCGGCCACAGGGACAAGTGGGGTCATTCTCCAGCTGCAGTGCCACTTGAGCCTGATGCTTTCCCTGACAGGCACCTTTTCCTTTTCACAAAGGTGCCATCTGTTTGTCAAATAGGTGCAGCTGGACCACAGGCAAGTAAAGAGGATTCTGATTCCCCTATAGTAACCATGTATGCTGGGCATAACTAGTTCGAATCTAGTACAAGAAATGGACTTGGAAACCCAGAGAAGGCTACAAGCCCTGGTTCCCTAGGGGAGGCATGGAGGAAGAAGGTATTTTAAAATATAGGTTTTATTGTTATTTAAGTATGGCAGGGCCAACAGATCAGGAGACAACTGTCATTGAAAAGATAGTCTGTTATACTCATGGATGCAGGAGCATACTTAAGAGAAGGAGGCATGGTCTGGGGTTGGGGGACGTAAGAGGAATGAGGGGAACCACCAGGGTGGGTCAGGAAAGGGTACAGGTGTGTGACAAGAGTCTCTGTTGTGGTTCTGTGGTGGGAATGGCACTACAGGGTCAGCAGATTTATGATTCCTAGTTGGAAGAATTTCAGCAGACCCTGGGGGGCATATAGGCTGTCCCTGGTTGTCTGGTACCTGACCTCAGGTGAGGGCAGGTGGAGAGTGAGCCAAAGTGGGGAGCCCAGTAAGGGAGGTGGTTGGGGGTTTGGAGCTCTGTATTCATTCATTTGCATTTGAAAGTGAGCTGCCAGTAAGTTGTTTAATGTCTCCAGGAATTGGCTAACTCTGAGAGGTCCTGTCCCTCCTGAGCCCACAAGGCCCCAGGTGTCACAACATCAGAATACAGAAAATGAAAGACATGGTTAACACAGAAGGCGAGTTCTTGGGGCCCTAGGTTGGCTTCTGTCTTTGACTCTCTGTCACTGATACTCTGACAAATGCTTGTGATTTCAGATATTCTTGGCACAGGCTCCGTGCATTTCTGGGTCTGAGTATTCGGAGACCTAGAAAGTTGGGTCAGGAAATGCTCTTACACCTTTTCTGGCTTAACCCCTCATTTGATGATATGACTGACAGAGCATCATTTCTTGAACCCAGTTTTGACCCACAGAGTGAATACTTTATGTTTATATGCATTTTAGAATTTATTTTTCCCCATGAAGGAAGGTGGTATTAATAGCCCAGTTTTAGAGATGAAGAAACGGGGAATCAGAAAGATAAGGTAATTTGCCCAAAGTCATAGCTAGGTTGTGTTAGAGTCAGGATTCCAACCAGGGCACTCTATCCAAAGCCCATATGTACTTGACTACGTGGTGTAAATGAAGTCCAGGAAAGCCAAGTGATTTCTTTGAGATTTTTAGATTCTCCAGTCTGAAATCCTACATCTGGTAATCCTTAGCAAGTACTTTTCCCACACTATGTAATTGCTCCATGTTTTCCCTTGTTTCTTCATTACCGGTTCCAAGAAATTATTTATGGTTACCAAAAGAAATCAGGTTTTTGTTGTTGTTGTTGTTGTTTTGCTTTTTATTTACTATCCATTGGCATGAGTGGATTGTGCATTATCTATGTTTAAAACACACAGATATACACAGCAGGAGGGATTGGAACACATTCAACTAGCTTCTTCCTTGTACATTTCTGGAATGCCTGTTTCCACTGGGGAACACACATATAAAGAAGAGTATGTGGAAGGAAGAGTCTGAGTAAAATGGAATGGGAAAATATTTCTACCTGTAACCTTTGCATCTGGTGCTCATTTAGCCTAATCCCCCTGCCCACTGATTTCAGGATGGTGTTCCGATCCTTTCATCCATTTATAAGGAGCCAACATTTGCTACCCAGGTAAATTCCTTAAGAGAACCCCTGAAGCCAGCAGCTGCTGCCAAAACCATTCCTGGTACTGTCATTTGTATGTTCTTTCCCACTTCACATGTCTTCTAAGCTAGCATCTGCTTTCCCTGAGAGATTGAGAAAGGCAGTGTTTGGTTTCACTCCTGAGAGGAAGTTGATGCTTGTGTGCAAAGTGTCAAGATGCATAACATTCACCCTCTCAGGAAGCTGAAATCAGCAACTCTTATAATCCCACTGCGTTTAAGCCACCTTCTTAACATTGACAAAATGGGAGGAATGGTAAAGACTTTGTTCCTGGCCCAGTGGAGATGACCAGCTATGTGGGAAGACAGGACAACAAACAAAAGAAAGGAGCACCCCAGGGTCATGTAATGGGTGTCCCCAAGGGGCAGAGTGGTCCAGCAACATGAGCAAGGACTTCAGACCCTGCTGGTCTGGGGTTCATATACTGACTCTGATCTCACTAGCTGTGACCTCAAGCCCTGACTTCTCTGAGCCTCATTTGATTCCTTTGTGAAATGAGAGAAAACACCTACATCTCTTACCTACTAAGTATTGGCCGTAACAAATACTTACGATTGTTCAACATTAGGCACAAAATTAACAATAAATGTGAGTTTTCTTCTTTCCTAAAAACAGCATACCAACCTGTAGACTTTTATGCTCCATCAAATAATTTAATCAAACCAGGTTTCTGTTGGGTGCCTGCTATGGGGTAGGCATTGTGCTAGGTGCTGGGGACATCATGGTGAAGGATACGCAGGCTCTGCCGTGGGAGCCAACTGTCAGATGGGGAGGTAGTGAATGAAGAGAGAATTCCACCTGCTGTGATAACTGCTCTGGAGGTGTGAACACGAGGTGTACAGGAAAGAAGCCTAACCCAGGCTTAGGGACTTGGGGAAGGCTTCCCAAGGGCAGCTACATGGGACACATGAAACTGACGAATGAAGTAGAATTAGGTATTCACTGATTCACTCATTCAGTCACTCAATCAACATGTATTGAGTTTTTACTATGGCCCAGACACTGGGAAGGAATTTGAGATTGAAAGTAAATACTCAGAAACTCTAGATTGTGATGGTGCTGTGGATATATAATCAGAAACCTCTGATAAATGAAAGACAGCAATAGGGGAGGGGAAGCTTGTTTTTGTCAGATGTTCAAGGAGGGTTTATATTTGCTAACTGAGCTAAGACCCAAAGGGTGAGAAGGAGCTAGATGTTGAAGAAGAGGGATGAATATTCTTATTTTCCTCCTCCCCCCTCTCTCCCCATCTCTCTCTCCTTTCCCTCCCCCGCCCCTATTTCAAAAGTAAGAATTTTTGTTTTCTGGGTTTTCATAGCTTCATGTAGTGTTTATCAGATCTTGACTGCTCGGATTCTGAGCAGGAGAATTTAGATTATTGGAACCTATAGCATTTACAGTTTGGCGGTCTTCTTTAAGGAACAAGATATAAAAATGCATTACTTTTGCAAAACTATCAAAGAGCAGATGACTGTGTGAACCCATTGCTGGTGCTTCTTGGAAGGAACCTAATCTTCAGTTGTCTTCATGGCAGTTCACCACTATTTTTGCAGAAATTTTACCTGCATATCTGCAGGGACTAAAAGACACAGACCTCTGCTAAGAAGCTGTTGTGACTGCAAGAAAGAAATGTATGGGGGGATTGTGTAGGCACATGTGTCAGTGCAGTGGGGTAGAAAATGGACACTGGGGCAGGACACCAGATTTCTGAGGTAAAAGACACTCAGTGATCCCTAATGTGCCAGGTATAGTTGAACATTTTTATGAGTGCTAAGTCATGTTGTCCTCACAGAAACCTATGAGACAGATGCCATTTTTATCTTCAGTTTACAGATGAGGAAACTGAGGCACAAAGAATGTGAATAACTCACCCAAGGTCTCATGGCTAACAAATGGTTAACAGATAGCAATGTGAGCCCCCTAGCTTTGGAGGCTTTTCTCTTAACCCATTCTGCTACACCTTTTCTCTGTAAGTGCCACTTTTGAGTCATTCTCTGGGTGAGCCACTGAGCACATTTATTTTTTATTTTATTTTTTTTTTAAGATTTAATTTATTTGAGAGAGAGCGGGTGAGTGAGAGAGAGAGAGAGCACAAACAAGGGGAAGGGAAGGGAAGCAGACTTTCTGCTCAGCAAGGAGCTGGATGTCGTACTCCATCCCAGGAGCTTGAGATCAGATCTGAGCTCAAGGGAGGTGCTTAACTGACTGAGCCACCCCGGCGCTTGAGCACATTTTATTTTTTTATTTTTTATTTAATTTTTTTTTAGCACATTTTATTTTTAATGCTTATGACAACCTCAGACTGTTGACATTAGCATAGATCTTTTTAAACATATGAGGAAACCAGGACTCAGACAGATTAAATAATTCTCTGCTGGACACATAACTTATCCCACTGCTTTTAGAGTAACTTTGAACATATTAACTCTCAGATTAAAAAAAAAAAAAAAAGATCAGGAAGTAGCCAAAATCAATGGAGTAAATTTTTTCCAGAAATATATCATGACCACATATCCCATCCAGATTGTTATCTTTTGTGATTCTCCTGTCATCCCAGTTCCCACAGGGACTTCTAGCCAAGACCGCTGCTCTCCAACTTTCTAAAAATGGGAATACCAGCTTTAGTAGCAGAGAATGGGGATTTGGCATAAGCACCGTTCCAGATAATTGAATACTTGGACTGCCAAAACTTTGGAACAAATTAAACATTGTAATGAAAATCTTTTTGCATTGCACATTTACGTAACTTAAAGGGACAAGAAGGATAAGCCAATTTTTCGTGGCTTCTCAGGATTATCAGTATGAGTCCTTCAGGGGTGACTCCTCTACTTGGCAGTCACCAAGTGATATTTTCTCTGGTCTTAGGTCATTTACACATAGTTTTACTTTCTTCAATATCACCTTCTCCCTTTTCATGTTTCCAGTTGCTTTCCCATTTTTTTTTCTTTACTTCCATAATATCATTTTATAAATTACGTTCCCTGTCATTAGGTCACTTGAGATATTGCCGTGGGTCAGAGTGTGAATAAGAGGACCTTTTTATTGACATGCATGAGCTTTGGGCTAAGGATGCTGGAAAGTCTAACTGACCTCTCAGAAGCCTCCATTTGCTACTGAATTATTATTATTATTATTATTATTAGCTGCTGTATTATCACTTTGGTGTTATTTTAACCTTTGGCCTAGTCTAGACTTACTTCTATCTAAAATCCCCGAAGATGGTAATATCATATAGTGGTTTTGTCATTAAAAATGGATTCTGAAGCTAGGTTGTCTGAGTTCATTTTTTTTTTAAGATTTTATTTATTTGTCAGAGAGAGAGAGAGAGCATGCACAAGCCAGGCAGAGCAGTCGGCAGAGGTGGAGAGAGAAGCAGACTCCCTGCTGAGCAAGGAGCCTGATGCGGGACTCCATTCCAGAATGCTGGGATCATGACCTGAGCTGAAGGCAGTAGCTTAACCGACTGAGCCACCCAGGTGTCTCTGAGTTCATATTTTAGTCCAAGAATTTGGGTGTTGTGACCTTGGGCAAGTTAATTAACTTCTCGGTGACTTAGTTTCTATCTGTAAATTGGGGGAAAATAAAAATACTTTCTTATAGTCTTTCTGTAAAGAGCAAGTAAAATGTTTGTAAAGTTTTAGCATAGTACTACCTGACACGTTGTATATGCTCAATAAAGAAGTCATTTTTATTTTTCTCAACCTGCATTTTACCAATATTGACCTCCGCTAATGCCATACTTTCTGTAACTACAAATGGACTTTTTGAGCCATAAATTTCTAGTTCCAGTGTAGGTAGACATTTATATGATGAAATTAATCCTGGTGTTCTAATATGGTAATGAAATATCCAAGTAGATGGACAAGGTGAATTGTCTTTAGGACACCTGGGTTTCTCTCACCAGCCTGGAAGAAATTTTGGTATGCCCAAGTGAGGTGTTTTGTGGTATCTAGAACCATTGAGATAAAGTCATCAACTATGTGGGGAAGGCAAACCCATACAGCTTATTTAAGTGCTCATGAAATTGATATCCTTCCCTATAACAAAAACAACTATAAATCATTGAAATCATGGAGAGCTGTTATTAAAACACTGGGTGATCATTTCCTCAGGATATTGCCTAGTGATACTGACAGCTTCTGATTTAAGCTGTCAGTTATATGTCTGTGTCACCAAGTGTCATTATTTTCTGATGATTTGTTTAAAGTGATACTGAACTGGGGCGCCTGGGTGGCTCAGTCAGTTAAGAGTCTGCCTTTGGCTCAGGTCATGATCCCAGGGTCCTGGGATCGAGCCCCACGTTGGGCTTCCTGCTCCTTGGGGAGTCTGCTTCCCCCCCACCTCTGCCTGATGCTCCCCCTGTTTGTACTCTCTCTCTCTATCAAATAAATAAATAAAGTCTTTAAAAAAAATTAAGTGATACTGAGTTGACCGGTTTTTCTGGCATTACATAAACACAGCTTAAATCTGGGGATCAGTGAAGCATTTAATTACTCAAGTCAGATTTAAGGAAAAAGCATATTTCACAAGCTGGACACTTATTTTCAGTTAGGAATGCTCTGATTTGCCTTCAACTTTTGCTCTCCTAACACTAACTTTGCTCGTCCTGAGCATTATCACTGTGATAAGGCAACGAACAAGTTAAAAGAAATAGCAACCTAAGCACCAGGGGATCCATACCATTTTGCTCAGACTGCTAATGGACATGAAATAATGGAAGACAAAAAGTCTCCACCTTCAAAAAGTTTACAATCTTTGAAAACAACTTAGTCAATCTTACAATGTCTATAAAGCATCATATGCAAGATTACAGAGTATAAACTAAAAAATGCAAAGAAGACCTAAAATTAAAAAGAGTTGAAGTAGATGCGTGTGTCAACAGTATTTGGGAGAGAAACACTCTGGACAGTTTTGGAAAGTTTATTGATTTTACAAAGCTATCTGTAGGATTTTGGGAAGCAGTAAGGGAGGGTGCAGACCTGAGGGCTGTTACCACCTCTTGGATTGATGGGAAGGGGAACCAGAAAGAGCCACAGCTGTCGACGTAGAAGAGGCTGAAGAGGCCCTGTGGATTGGAGCCTTGGTCTATCTGAATAACACAGCTTCTGCCAGTCAGCTGCGCAACAGAAAAGTGGCCACGGGAAGGAACACCCAAACCTCTCATCCCTCCTGCCCTCTGACTTCTTAACTGTACCTCTCATTGGCTGAGCCCCTCCCCCCTTTCTGGGCAGCCAGCAAAGGAGCTTTGTTTTAGCAATTCACTGAGGTTAGGCCCCTACAGCACAGAGTAAAACAGAACTGGGTAAAGTGGGTATTTAGCACAATGAAGAAGCAGGTTTTTGTTGTTGTTGTTGTTGTTTTGTTTATTTGAGAGAAAGTGAAAGCTAGAGAGATCACAGGGTGGGAGAGGTAGAATGAGAAGCAGACTCGCCACTGAGCAGAGAACGCGATGTGGGGCTCAATCCCAGGACCCTGGGATCATGATCCAAGCCGAAGGCAGAAGCTTAACTGACTGAGCCACCCAGGCATTCCAAGAAGATAGTTTTGGATTAGTATTTTCTGTATAAAACAATTCATTTATTAAATAAGAAGTTGTAGAGCCCAAATGCACATTTGAAAGAATTTGAATCATAAACATTATATAGCATAGTCTTCATATGATCATACTCCTGATAATTTGAGTAATGTGGTATATTTCAAACTTATATTTTGTTTGCTTTCACTATCCACATGGTCCTCCTTGACTGTTCCAGGGAGGCATTCCCTGGATAATTCTACCGAGCACAAGATATTGCTAATGAGTTGGCACTTAGAACACATATGTGACCATTAATGTCTGCCATTAATGGAAATACATTAATATTCACTCAAAACTGAGTGTCTATGTGGAAAAAAAAAATACCAGTGAGCCCAGAGCCTTTGTCTTACCCTCTTGGAGTTGCTTCAGTAACCTCTGAAAAGGTCTGAGAACTTGGGCCACAAAATCCATTGGGGCATATGGTTTAGTTACAGAGAGGCCAGGAAACCCTGTATGCTACACAGGTTGAAGAATTCAGAGTTGGCCCTCCACTGTGTGAAGCTGCATAAGCATGTTCCCTTCCACCTGCCAACCGTGACCCATCCTGACCTCTAACACCCATGTCTCCAAAGGAAGAACAAGGCAGTGTATTTTTTTCATAAAGCTAAATTATACAATTTTATGAGACCTGCAAACTTAAAGTAATATTATTTATTTTAATTCCTTCCCACTCTTTTGGTAATCTGATAGATGGTAGGTTTCTTCTTAAACCTTTCTGGGGAAAAATATGACAGTTCTCATAGATAAAGTGCCCATTTGTATTTATTTATTATTTATATTATTTTGGTCTCAGAAGCCCAGATGTCTGGGAATCTGAGAGGTGGGGGTTTGTGTGGGTACAGCCCTTCTGAGCTGAGCCGTGTGGAGAGAAAAGCCACTTAACGAGGCAGTGTTTTGGTGCCACAGTCATCAACATGACTTTGTCTTAAAGGAGCAGGCATCATGGTCGCTATGTGTTGTGCAAAGTGCTAACCCTTGGGGGAGAGGGATCCAAAGGTTTCTATGCTTCCTATCTTCTGGCAACTTACAGGATGATGGTATCACGGCAAGTATGGTGATACAAAAAGAACAACCCAATGAGAAAGGCTAAAGCCATTTATATTGAGCTTGATGCAGCCAAGGAGTCAGCCACAGTCACTTGTATTTTGGCAGAAAGTGAAAGGCTAGCAGAGGAGTGGAAAAGCTTTCTGGTGGTGGAAAGGGACGTTTTCATGTCCTGATTGAAGGCTATTAGCTGAGGGCATGGTAGTGGGGCTAACTTGAAATGGGGCATCCTTTATGATTGGTTATCCATGTTTGGCTTTTTTTGGAAGTCCTAAGTTGGCAGTAGGGACAAGCTGTCAGTTATTAATCAAGTCTTGACCCTTTTGGGCAGTTGTTACAGAAATTATTTCGTTTTGTGGATTGTCGCTAAAGATAGCAATCTGGTCCTACAAGTCTGACTTACAGCAGACTGGCATCCTTGTTTGCTTATTGGACGTAAAGAGGTTGGTTTCCTGGACAGATTGCAGGTTGTGGGTCTAAGTTCTCTTTCTATATATGGTTTGCCTGTTGTCTATTTGTATGTTCAGTTGCATAAGTAAGCCAAAGACAAGGCCAACTTTAGTAAGGGCAACAAGAGAGCACAAGGAGAGATAATGGGTTTTGGTCTCTGATGGTTTGATTCTGGGCAAATTATTTAACTTTGTTATGTCTTGGTTTTATTTTCTGTAAAATAAAGATAATAATCTTTGCCTGTAGGGTTGTTCTGAGGAATAACATAGTATTATATAATGTGCCTCATATGGTTCTCATAATTTTTGGACCTATTTAAACCCTTAAAAATTATTGAGGATCCCAAAGAGCCTGTATGTTTGTGGGTTACATCTATTGATATTTCCTATATTAGAAATTAAAATGGAAAAATTTAAATATTTATTGGTTATTTTAAAAATAACAGTAAGCATATTATATGTAAACCTATATTATATACTTTTAATGAAAAATAACATTTTGAAAAATAAATAGTGAGAAGAGTGATTTTTGTAATATTTGTAAATTATTTTAATGTTTGGTTTAATTGAGGACTGCTGGATTTTTGTATCTGCTTGCTCATTCCTCTGTTGCTATAGCTCATATCATGTCACATCTGAACAATACCATTGTACACCTGTGAAAGAATGAGATTGAAAAATGCAAATGACAACTGAGTGTTATTGTTTTGTATTAATTTTGACCTCAGAGACCTTCTGAAAAAGTTTGGGGGCTCCCAGACTACATTTTGAGTACCATTGCTCTAGGCCTCAAAAAATTATTAATAATATTAGCAAAAGATTACAGCACTATTGACCCATATTTGAAAGATAAATCTTTATAGAGAGGTACTGCTTTATACTCCCACATGCTGGCAGATAAAAGGAAGGAGATCCTCTGATAATAGATGCCTTTCCTGAAAACCAGGTTTGAGGATCAGAGGAAAGGGTTCAAATCTTTGCAAATGGAGGACAACCTGGAAGGAAGTGTTTATTTTTCAGCAGTTTCTGAATGAGAGAATGAGTGAATGAAAGCTTATAGCTATGCCTTTTATATGACAACAGTAAGTAGCATGACTGGAAATTAGGTCCTGCTCAGATCTGGCTCACTGGAACAAGAATCTCCTCTAATTTTGGGAAGGGAGGCACATAAAAAATATGGTGGACCTTCCTCCAGCCCTCACTTAATTTACAGACTGGGAAACTGGAGAAACCATTTGATTTCTTGGCCATATTCTCAGAGAGAGCCTTGCTAGTAAAATCAGTCTCCTTGATTCAGAAATCCTAGTCTTTTGAAGTTTATCTGTAATATTAATTTACACTAAGTTATGCATGACCGATACACGTGACTGATAGACTATCAAATATCCTAAGGGTATTCGAATTTTAAAACAGTACCTTGTTAACTGAAGAAGTGAAGGATCTTTCAGCAGCAAGTGTCGTAGTGGGGCCACCTTCCCTGGACTCGTCAACTTAGACCAGCTGTGTGAAGGGCTGACCAAGACACTTAAGGCACATTGTTGACCCTGTATGGTAACTGAGGGGGGAAATGGACTAGGAATAATTTCATTTTATTTTAGCCAGTAGATCTGTCCTCCTCTTTTAAAAAATTATAGTAGTGTTTTTGTTTTCCTTCATATTTTGCAAAGCATTTACCCCCTGGGTCAACACAAAGCTCATAACGTTTCATCTCTACCACTTACTTCTTCACAAATTTACTGTCTATTGGAAACAAGAGAGTGAGAATTGAAAGTGTTTTTCTTACTTTGCTCTATGGCTAGCTTCTGTGAATGCTTTAACAAGGTCTATAAGTCTGGTTTGGAGAGTGAAATTCTAAATTGAGTTTTGTAATAACATAGCTACCAAACGCTAAAGACAGAGATGAAAGGACAGGCTGCTTAGTCCAGGGCTGATGAAAAGCTGCACGTGCTGAGACTTTAGCCTGGCCTTGTCATACCTATTCCAACAGTATAGAGGTGATTGTATAGTTGGGAGGTGCTGGAGTTTGCAGATGGGCCAATCTCAGAATATGAGAGAAATTCATGTATGAAAATAACAACAGAAGTCTGTAGATGAAGCAGGGGCCTTGGGTGAATGGTTTTGATCCACCAGGGTTTACTAATACCACTCTTTCCCAGAAGAGGGTGTGGTTAATGATTTTAGCACAGAAACCATGGCCTCTCCAGGGAGAGAGTCCCCAAAGTCTGGTCCCAGAGGCAGATCCTTGTCAGAATCATTTGGAGCATTTTTAAAAACTGAGATTTTGAGCCTTATCCCGTGCCTGCTGAATCAGAGTTTTTCTTGAACAGAACTGGGGAATCTGGATTTCTAAAAACCTTCTCAGATGAATCTGAGGCAATAAGGTTTGCTAACTGCTTTTCTACAGAGTATGTCCCAATTGCCCCTAAAGTACTTCTGGTCACATTGTGTCTGCTCATGCAGAGCTGAGAGTAAGTCTACTTTAGTCCATTAAGATTGAGAATGTATCTGGAGAGGGGTGGGCTTATATACTCTTCTCAGACTTCCTCTTGATTTCTGAAGCCATAGAACAGCCTTAGGTTGACCCAAAGGTGGCTTCCAACTGGAGGCCTATACCTTTAAAGTAGCCAGTGACAGAGCATATGTGTGCTCAAAAGAATAGCACTGAAGCTTCAGGACCTTGAACAATATCTGGCCATGATTCTACTTGTTCCTTCATTCTCTTCTCCCCTTTCCCTATCTGCTTATCATCCTTCCCTCTTTCAAGTCCAACTATAATTTGACATCCCCCTGGTTGCTGACTTTGCTCTCGAATCCTTCTTTTTTCTTCTATTCAATCCATTCTTGCTATTGAGGTCTTTAGAAGTATTCTCTCTCCATTCCCCAGCAGCTCAGTTTTCTATGTCTCTGAATATTCATGAACTAAAATGGTGGAAGTTTCCAGTGCTCTCTCTGTCTCAAAGAGAGGTTCATTCCTCAAACTCATTAGCGTTTGCCACAGTGATGTTCAAATGTTTTTTTTTTTTAGGTTACAGAGTCATTTCTTCAAAGGAAGGCTATACAAAATTCCAATAACTAGAGGAAACGCATGTGTTTTAAGAAAGGTAGGAAGCTCAGAGTCTCATTCCTTCAACTTCCCACCCCCTCAGTGGGATGAAGGCAGGGAGAGCTCAGCTTAGAAAACCACTGTTCCATGGTATCTTTTAGAACAGGGGCTGCGGAGCACATGGATATGTCTCTAGCTGACTGTCCTTGAGGCGTGCCTCCTAGGAGATGGAAGATCTTAGAGAAAGAGCCCAGGGTTTCTTCAAGGTTTCTTTCTAAGCGATAGAAAGGGAAGTCGAGGGGGAAGCATAGGCTGAGGACATCTCACCCACAGGGCAATCTACCAGGACCCTAATCTTCTAACTTAAGTATTTGTGTGGTGAAGACTCATTAGGGCAGTGAGAAATGCACTATTAAAAGTCATCGGGTTAATTGATGTTTACACAAACAATCTATCATTTAGTTTTTGACTTTCTTCTTCTTCCATCAAATTATGAGTGCCTATGGGTCATGGACTGTCCATTATTTAACTCAGGAGTCTCTGCAAGTAGAGTGGCTGGCCAATGGGAGATGTGGGTACATGTTGCCTACATGAGTGAGTATATTCATGTCTAATGGAGTTATGAGCATGTTCATTTACTTTATGGGTATTTGGTGGTGAAGTTTTTTGGGTTGCATTCCCAAATTTTGTTCACATATTTGCTGTTCTCATGATCATCACCATTCTTCATTCCTATGATTTCAGTTGTCCAGGTTGAAGGATATTTGAGGAAATAATATATAAGGAGAAAAGACTGCCTGAAGAGCTCTGCTTTCCAAGACCCAGTGTGGCACTTCTGGTTGGGAGCACAGACCTTGATGTCAGACTGCTTAAATTCACATCCTGCATTAGGGCTTCTTAACTTACCCCAGTCCAAGTTTCTCCATTTGTAAAATGAGCACAGTTAGGATGTTTACCTCACAATATAGGTATGAATAATAATAAATGTACATTGTTTAACAGAGTAACTTGTAGATAGAAAGGTTCATTCTTGTTAATGTTTGTGTCTTGAACCAAGTTAAAAGCTCAACAATCAATCTCAGGACGTTGTGCTCCATAATTTAAAGATTTTTTTTTCCCTGTCGATTTAAAATTGCCAAGTCAGAATTCACCACTATTACCATGTAGGAACATACCTCTCTAACCTCCCATGTGAGAAATGTTGGAAGTTCTACAAGATGCTAGGGACCACCAAATTGTATAAACCCCAGGCCTCGAAAAACCTGGATCCACCCCTGTTAAAGCTTGATTTCACAGGCAGTGGGAAGAAACTCCAAGCAGTGTAGTGAAAGTACATTGGAGGTTGCTGATTCTCACTGCAGAAAGCATAGTCATTTAAGATCAAGGCTTAGAGTTGAACTAAAATATTATTGATAGAGATAGGAAGGGTGGACCTTTGCAAAAGGGCAACACTTTTTAAATTTAATTTTACTGAATTTAATTCAAATTAATTGAATTAATTGAATTTAATTCAAATTGGGTGCCCAAAGAAAGAGGAATAGTTGATGAAAGAATACTCCAAGAGGTGATTATGTCCATTATGAGTTGAATAGACAAGCCCTCTGAGCCATCTGTCCTGGAAACAATGCTGGGATACTGATGTGAATGTGAAGTTGATCAACTCTTCTCAATTTTCCCTGAGGACAAAATAGGAAGAATGAAACTAAAATGGCCAAATGAAAAGCTATAGTCATATGCATAAGGAAAAAAAATGTCTTGTTTTGTCAAACATGGCAACTGTTGTTTGGGGGTTTGCTTTCCATCCTTAACAGAAGCTTTGTAAATGAATGCATCTTAATCTGGGTGCAGTAGTTTAAAGAAAGAATGGTGAATTGATGACTTATGAAGCCTGCTCCTGCCCCCGAGAAAAGCTTTTTCGTAAACTTGTGTCATCTGGCATGCAGAATAGATCTCTGCATTTACGGGAAGATTTCTACAGAATTGGGTATTTTTTAGCCAGACACACAATTGTCATCCTAGGAATCAAAATCAGACTAATTGCTGATCAGACTGGACCTTGAAACTCTTCATATCTTGGCAGGCACAAGCATCTGTCAGGACCAGCATTTGTGCATCCCCAGATCATCCCTGACTTCTCATAATCTCTGAGGCTGCCCTCTAAAGCATACTTTACCTCTTGAATGATTGTCCCTTTGCTTCTGCTTCCTTTCTTGACACAGAACAGAGAAGGAGATAAACCTTCCACTAAAGTTCAAGAAGCCAGTCCATGATCACAGCATAACTAACAGGGAACTCAGGAGAGTACAGTTCACTAGATTGCGGGGTGGGGGGCAATACATAGTATTCAGCAATGGGAACAACAGGAAATAATAGTAAGAAACACATGGCACATTATGTTAATGTTCTTTAATTTTGCTTGTCTAATTTATTGTTGCATTTTGGGAGTGGATTAGAAGACACCGAAAGTCTCTAAGTATGTGGAAAAGAAAATATCTAACCAGGAAAGTTTGAGAGAGGTCCATAGAGAATGCAGCCCATGTTAATGATCTGTGTCATTGCTCCTATAGCTCTC
The DNA here is from genome assembly GCF_020171115.1 of Neogale vison. Lineage (NCBI taxonomy): Eukaryota > Metazoa > Chordata > Mammalia > Carnivora > Mustelidae > Neogale > Neogale vison. Next base: position 228,717,915 of record NC_058091.1, on the reverse strand, counting down.
AAATCTGCGAATTGGGAACAGCTGAAATAATTACTTATTATTTTGACTCCACCCCTCCTTTGAGACCAGGCTTCCCTGGTTGAAGGGACTATAGGAAATGCAAGCATACTTGTTCACTTGTTCAGTCTCAAATGGATCTTGGACCTGGTCTCCCTGGGATCCCAATTTGTTGGAAACTGGAAATTTCTAGGTTCCTTTATCCACCTCCCCAGTTCTTTAGTAGGTGGCTTCCTGCCAGATTTCTTTCTTCAGTGTTTCCGTCCCTTTAGAAACTGCATGCCTGGCCCTAAATGCTAATGTCTATATATAATTTAGGTTCGGGGTAAGTGTCCATCACACCCCAAACTTTAAGTCCTATTTTTGGACATACGTTGTTGTATGTATGTCTCTTAATTGGTCATCACTTTGCGTTTTGAACCCTCGTTCCTTTATTTTGCCTCACTTGATTGATCTTCCTGCATTCATGCTCCTGAGCTTCCTGATTTGACTCTACATGTTTCAATCTGTTATTTGGACTCCACATTCAGCAAATTTATCTTCTGCTTCTATTTTCAATTATCTTAAGATCATTGTGTCAGCTTCTCTATTGAGAAATATCGCACAAGAAAAAAGTGCCAGACCATGGTGACAAATGAATCACTTACAATATGGTGAATCATAATCCTTGGAGTTGTCTCCTTTTCCATTCCCACAGGAACACTGTTGCAGTGAATTTGAGTTGACAGAGTTGGCAGTGATAGACCACCAAAAAGAAAGGGCTTATGTGAATTTCAAACTTCTGCTCATTTTTTAATATGTCAGAACCTTTGATATATGTTCTTTTTAACTTCATGCCTTTGTATAATTTTTGTATAATCAGTACATCTCTTTGATATGTTGAAAAAACTGACAAGAGCATATGGAAATCAGAAGTACGATTAGGAAAGAAACTTCCGGTAACAAGTTAAGTTACTTTTTTGGTCACATTTCCAATTAAAGGTCGAACCCATGGAAAGGATGTGGGCATGTGGGGAAAGTTTTATCATTAAGTTGCTTCTATTTAAAGAATGACTTTTCCATTTTTACTTTCTAGTTTGAGTAGATTTTGATATTTCTCTTTCAGCTGCCCACTTTTGATATTTTCTTATACATAGAAGTTCATATTTGGAAGACTGAAAGGACTAATACTCTTTCAATAGTCTTCCTATTTTTAGGACAAAAAAACCAATGTCAAAATCTACGCTCTGTCCTGTAATTCTATACTGCTTTTCTTTGTCTTCATCTACATTCTATCTTCTGTTTTCCCTTGTCCTCTCCTGCTGTCACTCTCTTTCTAGATGACTAAATGCTCACTATCTTGTATATTCTTGTGCTAGACTATTAAGGAGCTGGGATTTCTATCCCTGAGACCTTCAAATTCTTTCTCTAATTTTCCTATAAAAGGGTTTAACTGAAGAACAAACATAGAATTTAGACTAACTCTTTAAGTTTTGGCTATATCATTAATATATTCTTTTAGAAGATAGAAATTCCTAAAAGAAAAGGAGGAAGACAGAAAAATTTGTTGGAGCCACCCGCTCAAGGCTTAGTCATAATTAATTTTAACACTGACATAGATTTTGTGAAAAGGAAAAGCGTTTTGATTAGTATTTTAAAAGTACATATGTGCAATGTAGAAAATATGCAAATAAAGAAAAGTAGAAAGGAAATCACCAGAAATGTTACTACCCAAAGATAGCTATTAATAGTTTGATGTGTAAGTTTCCAAGTTTTCTCTGTATGTATATCCCATACTTTAAAAACAAAATACACACTGTATTACCAACTGTGTTTTCACTTGTATGTTATGAACCTTTTCTAAAATATTTAAATACACTTTGAAAGCCTGATTTTAAGTAGCAATATAGGAATAATTCATTTACCCAATCCCTTACTGCTGGTTTTCTTTTTTTGCCTGATTTTTTCTTTTTGCCATCTTAAATAATGGGACTTTGCACTGACTCCTCATTAATCTCTTCCTGTGGGTTGATAAGTCCTAGGAAATAGGATTTTGGGGTTTTTAAATTATGTTGCCAAGTTGCCATCCTAAGTAATATGATTTTATACTTCCAGCAACAGGGCAGGAAATGGCTATTTCATTGAACCCTGAAGTATTCCACATGATCACTCTCTTAATTAGCAATTTTAAATTTCTTATATTTTCACCTTCATCTGCTGGAGTGTTTTTCCAATGTTTACTTGCCATATTCACTTTTCCCTACATAAGTTACTGATCTTTGTGCTGTGTATCTTTATTCTTATTGATTTGTGACACTTTTTTTTTTTTAAAATAAGCCATTTCCTCCACAAATAAGTTGTTCTCCCAACCGCCTTTCATTCTGTTTCTGGCATGGTTTGCATACTTTTTTTTTCTTTTATTTTTATGGAGTTACATGTTTCAGTTATCTCCTTGAAAATAACTATATCAAAGGACAAACCATCCTAATGTCAAAGCCATTTGAAAATACGAAATATGTCGTTCTTCTGAAATTATAACCCAGGTTATGACATAAGTAGATGTGTTAGTTGTTAAGTATAATGAAGTCTTTAAAGACTAAGGAAACTGCACAGCAAAGAGCAGATACAAAATTTAGAATTAAAAGTAACAGGAGAGGAGCACCTGGGTGGCTCAGTCAATTGAGTATCTGCCTTTGGCTCAGGTCATGATCCCATGGTCCTGGGATGGAGCCCTGCTTCGGGCTCCCTGCTCAGAGGGGAGCCTGCTTCTCTCTCTCTCCCACTCGCCCTGCTTGGTTCCCTCTCTCACTTTGTCTCTCTCTCTCTCTCTCGAACAAATAAATAAAACCTTTAAAATTTTTTTAATTAAAAAAATAAAAATAGGAAAACAGATACTGTATGTCACCTGGAGCATCAAATGTCTGTACACCTTAAAAAGGAAGAATATGGAACATTTAGAAGTGCTCCATGCCATTGACATTCCTCTGAAATGGTGCTTCCTTCTTCAGTGGATGTATGTAGAGATGCGTGTTAGGTCCCTGCCCATCACCTTGGCCCACTTCCAACTGTGAGCTTCCGGTTGTGGGCAGATCTGTGCATGCTCGCTCTTCCATCTCAAGCATATTACACTTGCCTCTCTGCATTCTCCCCCTGGCCTTTCTGTCACAGTGCAGCTCACTAGGTCCATGTTTGCAAGCACAGCCAGGAAGTAAGTACAGGGCCACGAATCACCCCAACCTTCAACAACCCTCAGTTAATAGAAGACCAGAGCCAGATGAGTCCTCCAGCCTCTTGTCTTTAAGATAAACAATTTTGGAAAGCAGTCCTCCAGCCTCTTGTCTTTCAGATAAACAATTTTGGAAAGCTTTCTGTGTGCTTTCATTGGGACCCCCCTTGCTCAACCTCAGTGACCTTGATAATATAACTTTATGTTGTCTTTTTCTCCTCTGCAGTCTCATTCTCCCTAAGACTTCCCTCCTATTTCTCAGGATTAGGTCCCAAATAAACCACCTGCCCCCAAGTCCTCTCAGGCTTTGCTTTTGAAGGAACTCAGATTCAAACCGTATCTTCTCAAAAACATAGATGTTAATTACCCTTGGATCAGATTCAATTCACATTTTCTCAAAGATCTACTTTGTAATTATAGAGATGTTTCCTCTTCATTCCCCAGTGATGTTTGATTGTCAGGGATTCCTGGTCTTTTCAATCTCTGTGTCCCCAGATTCTATCAAATAATCAATGATTTTTAAAGACACTTAGAGAAGTTTGCTCCATAAAGGGAATCTAGTACACATATATGTATAATGTAAAAATTCACTCATGCTTCATCTTCTTTTTGCAGAGACACGCTCTATTTGGAGTGTCTTTGTAAAGTGTGCTCAGTTTCTCTCTCACTCTCGTCCTTTCCAGCTAACAGTGAAAACAGAGGAGGAAAAAGAAAGCAACTTCTCCTGATGCCTTTGCTGGAATCAAGCTCATTCCTGGCTCTTGGAAAGACTGTTTCCAGCTGCTGGCAGTAAATTTGTCTGCCTGCCCAGGAGCTATTTTGCACCAATCCAAGTCCCTGCCAGGCAGCTGAGTATCAGGAGGCCATGCGTGGCCTGAATGTCAGAACTTCCAAAGTAGGATAGCTAGCACCTCTCTTTTTCCCCTCAAAGGCTATGCATTTGAATTCACCTCTAGGGCAGAGTGAGGAAGGGAAGAGTCAGGCTAGGAAACTACTTGACTACATTATTTCTATTTGGGTAAACATTTATCCCACAAATGCCAGGAAGACTGACAATCACCATTGCAGAAAGAGCCTCATTAAAATTTATGAGCCAACATACTGTGAGGAAGTAATTATAAATAATAATTACTCTGATGCTCAGTGCTATTGTGATTTGGGGCTGCTCCACTTGAGGTGGTTTTTTTAAGATGCAGCTGAAATACGTGACTCTAAAAATAGTCTCATAAGCCTGGTCTAAGAATTCCTGAAATGAAAGAACAGAATAAAATATGAGATGTCTTTCAGGGACAGTGCTGTCAGAGAAGATGCCCACCCCCCACCCCACCCCTGCTTTTTTTTTTTTTTAAAGAAAGGGAGGGGTTGGTCGGGGCAGTGGAGAGGGAGGAAGAGAATTTCAAGCAGTTTCCATGCCCAGCACAGAGTCGGACGTGGGGCTCAATCTGATGACACTAAGATTATGACCTGAGCGGAAATCAAGAGTCAGACACTTAACTGACTGAGGCACCCAGGAGTCCCAGAAGGTGCCTTCTTCTGTAGGATAATGGCTTCACTTATTATAGAATGAGAATAGCAATTCTTCTGCTCTAAACTAGGAATCTGGTTCAGTATTACAGTTATACTCTAATGTAATAGGGGAGCTTCAGAAAGATAATTTTAGTTAAGCTACATTGTTCATATTTTGCACTGTTTCAAGGTCAGGGAAATAAATATTCTCATCAAATCTTTCCTTGGATTGGTTTATGCCATCAGACCAAGCATCCTGGAGTCGTGTTCGTGAACAAACCACCTTGGCTGCTTTTGATCTTCCCTGAAGGCCGTCTGTCATCACCTGTAATCAACTTCATATAATTGAATCCAGCATGCTTTGTCAAATTTTTATCAGAGCAAGGTTACTGTGTGGGTGGAAAATGAGTTCACTTTTAAGCGAATAGAAGGGCAGAATGTTCTGTGGGCAAGCCTGTGCTCAGGAGTCCATAGAGTGGGCATTTGGAGGGCTACTTGAACTCTTTCATAGCTATCAAACCTTCCCACTTCCTCATTCTCTTATCTGAGAAAAATAAGAATGAGTCCTGCCAACTGTAGTGCAGGTAAGCCCAAGAAAAAAGTCATTAAGAGAAACAGGGATCCAGAGGAGAGATTAAGTGATTGTGTCCTAACTGATCACCACCTCCATGTCTGCGTATGTTATTCTGGGAACCGTAGAGAGATGAAATCGATGTCCTCATCATATCGGAATTTCAAAACAAGTTCCACACACTTATATTAAGTCTCTATCTTAAAGATGTGCTGACTTTCAGATGTTAATTTTTATATCATTGGCAATTTAGAATACACTTTTTTATTTTAAAATGCTATAAACCAGATTGGTTTCCTGGTAGAGCTACAAAGCTTATATAATTCATAAAGTAGCAACAAAAATTAATAATAATAAAACAGTCTTGAGAACCATTTTGGGATAAGAACTTTGGACTTGACTGGATACAAAAAGATCAGAAGCCTATTTAGGTTTCAAGGAAATTGTATTGTCCTAGAAACCAGGACCCTTGCCTCCCCGCCCCCCAAAAACAAAGCCCTGTGATTTTTAAAAAATAACCACTGATTCTAATTGAAAGCGAGCTGCCCAAACTGTGCATTTCCCAATAAGGGCATCCCTCCCAAAGCCAGCATCAAATGAGGCCATGGAGCTGCTAGAAGAAAGAACAGCTAGTAGACTGCACTATTCCTACCCTTTACCTTCTTCGAGACCCATTCCCCTCCCAAGCTGAGCACCTTCCTTCTTATGAATCCTCTTAGGTGTGCCTACTGGCCCTTCTCCCTGGGCTTGCTGTCACTGTTCACTTGTTTGGTTCCGCTTCTGTCCCCACAGGTCAATGAATGTGTTCACACTAAGGCTGGGAATTATCTCTTCAGTATCAAATACAGACCTATTTCCAGACTTCATCCTCAGATACTCAGCCACATGTTCCTTGTGTCTTCCTTGGGTTCGATGGCATCAGCCTTCCCTGGTTCTTCTTTCAGCTCTGACCATCTCTTCTAGTTCTCTTTCATTAGTTGTTCCTCTCTGCTCATCCCATATGTATTGGGATACCCTGGGTTGCTCCTCTCATCTCCTCTGATCTTTTACATGGATCCCACGTGATCCATTAGATCTGTTTATATCTCCAAAGTGTGAACGTCTGCTCTTGACCTTTAAACTATGCATGAGAACTCCTGGATGACTCTGTTCCGCAAGCTGATTAATCTAAAACAGAACTAAGTTTTCTTAAAAACTGCTATCTCCCTGTTCCTTGGTGTCCTCAGATGTCATAGAGATGACTAACTTTAATGAATACCTCCCAACTACCATACAAGCCGTGGGTGAGGCATCCTACAGCCATTACATTATTAAATTTCTGTGGCACCATGTGAAGTCATTTCACTATCTTCATAATGGGCGACTGAAGCTCAGAGAAGTTTATTCATTCCCTTACAGTCACCCAGCTAGTAAGTGACAGAGCTAGAATTCAAATCCCGTTCATTGATCACATGCTACTGTCTGAATCAATTTTTCATAAAATGGTTAATGGGGTCTTTTGTTGTCTAAATATTCTACACATACATAGTACTTCATAGAAGGTCAATAATTTGTGGAAAATAAAAACAGCATTGCTTTTTTAACTTAAACACATTTTGGCATAGATGAAAATTGATGCTTATCCTCTTAGTTTTATAATCTGCATCTAGTTAGCTCTATGACTTGGTAACATTGCTGATCATTTAACTTCGATTCCAGTTTCTACAAATAATTAAATAGAAGAACAATTCCTGAAGACATGTAGAAAGGAAAAAGGGTATCCTTTAACTTGGGTCTTAAAAATAGCCACAGGTTAAATAAAACCTTTAAAAAGAAGCAGGGGTGACCATGGTTTCGGGATCCCATGGTCCTGGGATCGAGTCTCTTATCAGACTCCATGCTCAGCAGGAGCCCGTTTCTCCCTCTCCCTCTGCTCCTCCCCCTGCTCATGCTCTGTCTCTCTCTCTCTCTCTCTCAAATAAATGAAATTTTAAAAATAAATAAATAAATAAATAAATATGGCTACAGGTGTCACTGGTAACAGAATAGCTAAACATACCTAAAAATAATCTGGATAACTGACACTTGCTTCACATTTCCTAAATTTACCAAATTATGGAATTATTCCCCATTAAAGTAATATTGGGGGGTGGTGTTTAAAGGATTACAACTTTATCTGCTAGTGTACTTGACCACATGTTCCATACTCGGGAAATTAAGGTTCCAACATGACAGGTATCTGATTCTCAATGGTATGTAATTGGTAATTAGCTATTCAGACTACTGACAAATGTGCCGCATTCTTATTTTGGAAACGTATGCAAATTGCACTCAGTTGAAAACATATATCAAAATGTCTGATTTGGCTTCCAGGTTGATGGGTGATTGAAAGTAATGATTTTCTACCTTTCAACATATCACATGTGACTTTCTAAATTCCCTGTTGTAAATTGCCTGTTTCTGAAGTCATGCCTTTGTGTGACCATAACCAATTAATTACGCCACCACTCCTAAAAAGGTTTCCTGCCTCTCAGTCTCCATAAAGTAGTTCATTAGCTTTGCAGGGATTCAACTTCAATACTATATTTAGTTAGCACTCCCTGGGATGTTGTGAACAGAAGTGTGAGCTCCCTACTGGGGGAAGCAGAAGAATTAGAAGAACAGTCAAAAAGTAAATATCTGGCTTTTAAAATATTCTGGGTTGTAAAGAACAAAGCAATAAAAGGATGCTGATAAATAAACAGCACTGCTTTTCTAATGAGCTTTCTTTCACATGAAGTATCCCAGGCAAGTCAGAATTCAGTTTTCTCTAACAGGAAAAATATACTGGGGAGTTCAGGAGCAAATTTTACTGAGGCCTGGGATTGAGCTCTCATAGACATGATGTCTTTGGCAGCCAGACTTACTAACCACATTATGTGGGCAAATGGAGTGAGTCTGAGGAGTGCAGTTAACAGAAATCATAGTTGTAGGTGAGGCAGCTGAGATAGAAGGAAAATCAATGGGCTAGGAGTCCAGACAGATGGAGGAGTATCCAGCCTGGGAATGGCCAAGTGCAAGCTTGGGCGAGTTCTTTCTCTTCTTCTGCTGGACTAGCTTCTAAAGCTAAGATTTCTCAGATTCCTTTGGGTTCTAGTAGTCTGTGACTTAATAATGGCTCAAGCTATGCAATTTATCATGTTTAGAATCTAAATCATTAATCTGACAACCAAAGGCATCCCATTAAGCAAATGGCATAGCTTAATGATAACAGAAATAGCTCACAGAAATGAGTATTAGGTTAGACCTGGTGTAGGAGACTCACAAAAGCCCTAGCAGTAGGCATTAGTAATATTGTCCCTATTTTGTTGAGGGGAAACTGAGATACCGAGGAATGATATTATTTCCCGAGGACTGGTGATCATGATTTTCCACAGATGATCAATGGCAAGACAAAATGTGAACCTGGGACACCTGTGCTCTTGATTTACCACACTTCCTGCCAGCCAGCCGTTGGTCAGGGATAGTCCAGAAATTTTATGACACGAATAACATACTAATTCTCTTCTCCATCTGAGCTTTGAAAAAAATAAGAAAAAAGACAAAACAGTTAACAGAGGGAGGTTAAAAAAAACCCAAACCTTTGTTAATTGTAAGGCAAAATATTGGAGACTGATGCATTTTTTGAAAGCCTCAGAGTTATACAGACTTATCCCCCCATCAGAGAAGGTAATGGTCCACCTAGGCCTCTCCCTGAAGAACAGAAAGTGAGCTTTCTACAAGAAAGTTTTTTGTTTATTTGTTTTTTATTTCCCCCCCAAACTCGCTAATCAGATAAGTCACTCTGGGCAGAGCTGAGTCAGGGAGAGAGGTCAGGAGTCCTCACTCACTGAAGTCCCCCCCAGTTGGAAGGAAAGATGAGAAATGGAGAAGAAATGCTCCCATCTTAACCATTTCTCTGTCTTTTCATTTATAATTTAGTTCCTCATTTTCATGCCATCTATTTCTGGCATTAAAATTATTTAAAATATTTTGACCAATACGGAAAGAAAAAAATTATTATAATCAGCACTTGCTGAAGTCTTTTGGCTGGCTCTTTTCCCTCTCTCTTTTCATATTTGCAACTAGGCTACAGCAGCAGGACTGGGAAAGCTGAACAGGACTGCAGGTGAGAGAGTCTGTTCCTTCTGCATCCCACCCACACAATGCAAATGAAGGACTGAGGTGCTTCATGTTGGCTAGTAACCAAAGTGACTGGTTCGAGAACCAAGTCGTGTAAATTTTTTAAAAAGTGATTTGAGAGGGGCACCTGGGTGGCTCAGTGGGTTAAAGCCTCTGCCTTTGGCTCAGGTCATGATCCCGGGGTCCTGAGATTGAGCCCCACATCGGGCTCTCCGCTCAGCAGGGAGCCTGCTTCCTCCTCTCTCTCTCTGCCTGCCTCCCTGCCTACTTGTAATCGCTGTCTGTCAAATAAGTAAATAAAATCTTAAAAAAAAAGTGATTTATGATAAAAAATAACTGTAGTTTTGGGGACGTGATTTCTAATCAGTGTCAAAGGCAGTGGAGACAGTGGGATTCAGATGAAGCCTCTTGATGAACCCAGAGTATGGCTACCGGGCAGTCAATAGACATATTAGAGTCACTCAGGCCCAAGTGTGATGGAGCAGGTCTCCCTCTGCAAGGTTTATTAGGGTGCAGTGCTTTAGCAAGTGCAACAGGCTGATTATTAACACCACAGAACAGAAACTGAGAGATCACTGGGTTCTGATTTTCTCTTACAGCTCTCCTAAATGAATATGCATAGTGCATATCTCCATGACCAATCATGTGTCTCACTTCTAATAGAAAAAATATGCTTCCAATTTATAGATACATGAAATATAACTCGCTGGAGATAAGAGAAGAAACATAACTGGGAGAGTTCTAGGGGTTCTTCAAAGGCAATGGAAAATAGGAGCACACCTCTTTCCCATTCATCCACCCACTCACCATCCATCTAGCCTACAAATGTGTTATGAGCAAGCACCTGGTATTTGCCAGACACTACACACAAAGGTAAAGACACAGATCCGTCTTCTTAAAGCAGACGGGAGTAAAGAATATAAGATAGGTTTCATTCATGTGATTTGCAAATGACAGGAAATAGCCAAGCAGGGGGTATCATGGGAGCAGAGAAAATGAGAATTTCACTTCTATGAGGGAAGTGCAGAGATGTTTTTTTGGAAGAAGTAGTAACTTCTATGAGGCCTGAAGTCAAGGAGGAATTAATTGGGGAGGAGGGCATTCCAGGTGGAGGGAGCAGAATGTGATCAAGGTGGGCCTGGGGCTCCAGGTAGCAGATGCTGTGGACAGCAATGGTCAGGCAGGGCCTGAGGCCGAGGACGTGAGACCTTTGTACTCTACTCCAGAAGACAAGAGAGTGATTCTGGAAACAAACTTCATGCACCTTAACTTTGTTGTGATTTAGGCATGATGGGAGCTGGTCTCTGGAGCCTGAGGGACTTTTCTAGCCACACTGTTAGGAATCTCATGAACAATCCTTCGTTACATGTTTTATAAGAAAGAGGAAGACTAAAGACTTTTCCCCCATGGTGATATCCTTGATTTCTATTTGGACTGTTTTCTTTGAGCTATAGGAATCCTCTGGGGCACTATCCATGTGTATCCCAAGGATGGGGCAGGGACCCGTCTCTCTTCTCATAGCACGTTCTCTCACTGCAGGTAGCATATTATGTTGTAACTGATACTTAAAAATAGCTTGCGTCTCCTTTTTTCAAAGGACGTAAAGCAATGTATTTATTCATTACCTCTGCATCCTTAAGAGTCAGCACACTGCCTGACTATTAGCACTTGGTAAAGATTCATGTCAAGAACACACCTATGAATACCTGAGTTTGCTCTCCTGATGAGTTTTAATAAAACCTATTATGCATGAGGTATCATAGGAGAACTGTGTCAGCAAGGGCAAGCTTTCATACCAGTACCGCATCCACCAAAGCAGAGGTGACATTTTCTGGCAGGTGATTGACAGACCTGTTGCAGGATTATAGTAAGAAGAAAGGGCATACCTTTCTTGGTAGGGACCAAGCTCATTCAGGTGGGCCAGGAGGGCTCTGAGGGAAGATCAGGTCATGCAATGGAAATAGAAAGGCAGCAAAACCAATTTTGTCTGCTTCTCATTTCGCCTCCAGCCCTCTCTGATTGGACTCTTAACCATTTGTGGGGGCAGGGAAAGCTGGTCCTGGGCATCACAATCTTGGGTGTTAGCACCTTCATTGAATAGCGAGACCAGTGATCACTCATGACCAACACATTCAATTAGGAGCTGCACAAATAATTCTCCTCAACCTGCCCCTTGGCACCTTCTGCTGGATCATTTTAAAGTGCCAAATCAGCTAAGGAGCATAATGATCCCTCTCTGTATTCCTCATCTGGTATTGCGGGCTGTGGTTATTTAGCTCTGGAAGTATCCAGAATCAAAGGAGCATTGTGTTAGTTTATTCAATATTGTTCCTTAGAAGGTGTGTTTCAAATCCAATCTAGACCCTTTCTGTTGAACCGCTGTTGAATAAGGCACTGAAGCCAATTAAAAGAAAAGTGAGTACTCAGGATGATAAAAACCCTAGCTTTTTAGCTAATAAGGTAGAATGATAGCTTCTTCACCCTCAAATTTTGAGTTTTCTTGGGCTGACAATTTATGCCTTCAAGCAACCTCACAAGGATAACTGAGAACCTATGATATTGTATTGAGTCTAGGATAAATAAGTACCAAAGGATTTTTTTAAATGACACAATTTTTTTTTCCAATTTATTTATTTTCAGAAAAACAGTATTCATTATTTTTTCACCACACCCAGTGCTCCATGCAAGCTGTGCCCTCTATAATACCCACCACCTGGTACCCCCAACCTCCCACCCCCCCCGCCACTTCAAACCCCTCAGATTGTTTTTCAGAGTCCATAGTCTCTCATGGTTCATCTCCCCTTCCAATTTACCCAAAAGCACATACCCTCCCCAATGTTCATAACCCTACCTCCCTTCTTAAATGACACAATTTTTAAAGTTAATGTTAGTCCTCAGATTTAATAATGCACATAGCCTCACATGTACCCGAATTGATTTAAAAGGCCTAGTGATTGAAGGTCGCCTCATTACTTTTTTTTTTTTAAGATTTTATTTATTTATTTGACAGACAGAGATCACATGCAGGCTAAGAAGGAGGCAGAGAGAGAAAGGAGAGAGCAGGCTCCCCGCTGAGCAGTGAGCCCGGTGTGGGGCTCAATCCCAGGATCCAGAGATCATGGCCTGAGCTGAAGGCAGAGGTTTAACCCACTGAGCCACCCAGGCACCCCTCATTCCTTTGATATTGAGTACACAATAGTGCTTTCATACTGTCTCATGCTCTCTTTACAGCAACTATGTGAGGTTAAATGAATATTATCCACATTTTTCAGATGAAAAAATCCGGAGAATCAGAAGTAATAGGTGATGAAGATAGGGAAAATACTACTATTGTTGGATTATAAAAATCAGAGTTCTCATCTAACTTTTGAGCCAAAGTAGTGCCACAGGTATGAATAGATCACTACTTCCCAGGATTCGCTTGAAAATGAGAAGCTAAAATTGGAAAATCATCAAAGTCATTCAAAGAAACAAAGACTACTGGTTCATGGAGAATTCCACATTATAACATTAATTATTAGAAGATCTCAAATCCATCTCTATAATTCCCTTCTAACTTACTTTTCCTTCTCTGGTAGCAATAATTTCACTCATTCATCCATTTAAAAAAAAATCTTATTTGATGAGTCCTGTAGATTCCATGCTGTGAGTACGAAGATAAACAAGACTCTCCTCTTAGTATCTCCCCTTAGATCAGAGTTCAGTGTGTGACTTTGTAGTTTCTGGATTTAAGAGAGGGTATTTTCAACATAAATGAAAACCCTCCCAATTTTTTAACATGAATGGAAATCATACTCTAAATGTAAAAACAAACAGAAAACAAAAAAAAAAAAACCTCTCTTATTCCTTGGAAAGATTTTTAGCACAAGATCCAGAAACTTATTTCCTTAGTTACTTAAAATTCTTTGTAGAATGTTCTATGCCCTGTCAAGTAGGCAAGTGAGCTTAGAAGTTGCTCATATTCATCATGGAAGTGGGTTCCAGGACACTATTCCACTAATTCTTTTTTTTTTTTTTTTTTAAAGATTTTTATTTATTTGTTAGAGAGAGAGAGAGAGATACAGAGCACAAGCACAGGCAGACAGAGTGGCAGGCTAGAGGCAGAGGGAGAAGCAGGCTCCCTGCCGAGCAAGGAGCCCGATGTGGGACTCGATCCCACGACTCTGGGATCATGACCTGAGCCGAAGGCAGCCGCTCAACCAACTGAGCCACCCAGGCGTCCCTATTCCACTAATTCTCCCAGGCATCTCTTCTAATTGGTTGGTGCCCATTTGGTGCTAGTTGTTAAATATTTTACAGATCATACCTGCAATCCAAGGGTCTTTCCAGGGACCATTTTCTAAACTCATGGCTCTAACTTGTTTGTTATAGTCACTGACCTCCAGTTTCAGAGTTTTTTTTCTCTTTGGCATCTCCTCTCCATCCTGGGATTCTCCATCTTCTCTCAACTGCCAGCTTAACAGCCGTGGTCCATCCCTCCCTTAATCCACACCATTCCCCTCCTGAGCGTAGTAACCATGCAGGTTGGGTGGAGGGGTGCTTCTGACATTCCAAGGCACACATGATTCCAAGGTAGTTCACGATCTCCCTTGGCTTTCTGAGTTCCTCACTGTCAGTCCCCACCAAGCCTGACACAGCCTGGCCTTTCTTCCCTATTCTGTCCCCCTCAGCTCCCTCCCACAAAGAGGTATTTCCCATCTCCACCTTCTCAAAATCTGCCTGGTCAATATTATTTTTCCTGGGAACTCTGAACACAATTAGCTAAAGCAATAAACACATCTGGGCTAAAATGTTCTAGTTGTCCACCCACTCCTGGGCAACACATTGGCCTGACGACTGGAGACTGCTGAAGGTACAGCCTTAGATTAGGAAACAGCTGTCTCTGCTGTTCTTCCAGGCACTAGCACAGCCTCAGACTACACCGTTCTTCCCCATCCATGAGGGGCCCTGACAGTCTTTTTTCTCTTCATTCCTGACTTCCGGTCTTTCTCTTTATGATTTACAATTTATATGCAAAGAATTTGCAGCATCTGACCATTCTAAACTGAAAACAAATATGACATAATCTTGTTCTTGGAACCCTAATTACTCAGATTTAAAACCTCAACTACACAACCAAGAACATTTTAAATGAGCAAACATTAAATGCTGCCTTCATGCCCATTCATGTTTTCTTAAATGCATCATGAAGATTTCTAACTCTGGTCTCTATTTGGATCTAAGTTGCAAGGTATATCTTGGGCCAGTGGGTTAGAGAAAGGATGTTTCATGCTAATTCTTAGTTACTTCAGGTAAGAGAACAGAAATCAGAGTCCATGAAATAGGAGTGGCAAGGAGAGAAATTAAGTGAAGGAGCAAGAATGGCTTGAGGGGCTGGGATGGTGAGGCAAGAGAGTAGTTGAAGTCAAGAAAGGTTAAGAGAACCTAATGTAAAGTCCTGGTTTTTTGGATGAAGAATGAGGAGTCATGAAAAATGAATTTAGCAAGTAACTGAGTAACCCTAGTTAAGCAAGAAGAAACCATGAGACTATCTGACACATGTAATAATTGGTGTCTGTATGCTAAATGTTCTCAACTCTGCTTTCACATATATTGAAATCTTTTTATACCTTAGTTTTTCAGCTTTCATAATTATAGTCACAAATGATAACTAGGGATACTACTCCTGGAAAAATAACTGTGGTCATGTTTGTTAAGCTTCTGTTTATTATCATCTCTGAATTTCTTGTAGCTGTGTATCTGCAAATGGTTTGAGTGCAGGCATTAACAATCAGGTTTTGCCAATGAATTATTAAGAGCTGGCTAGGCAATCTCTGAGACTCTTTTTGAAAATATTCTTGTACACTGCAGTCCGAAAAAGTCTAATCTCCAAGGCACAGAAGAGAAAACTCAGACCTGAATACAGAACAGCTCTGAAATGTTTGGATTAAGCAGGATCATTCACAATCTAGGGGGATCACTTTTATCTGAGTCTAAATTGATTTGGGCATTTTGGTTCCATTGGAGCTGAGTAATGTGTTTGCTTTGTAGCTTGCATCAAAACTTAGTCTGTATAAAATGTCACTGACCTGGGGATGTTGAAGGTAGGCAAATCAGATCTTACTTAAAACCAGCTTGTTTCCTGCTGCTGTGTAACCTGCAGGATCAGCAGCAGTAGAAGTGACCCCAGTGCCCTGACATTAACTATGTAACATCACAGAGTTTTGAGATCCAGATGTTGGTCTCCACTCTCTCCGGTCTCAATACAGCTGAACACTTCTTCATCATGACTGCATTTTTCTAGCTTCCTGTCTATTTTGCGTGTTTTCTGTCACTATTAAATGAGTCAATACACGAGACTACAAGTGATTCTTTAGATCAGTTGTTTTCAAAGGGGCAAAGGCAATGGAGATGGTAGAGGTGGTTTTTACTCCAGGAGGGGTACAAGATAACACATTAGCATGAAATATTAGGAAATGAGTTTACGCTTTAAAATCTATTTTATGTTTGTGTTGTTATACACATAAAATAGTGGTACAATAGTACACATACATAGCTACTATATATTTGTGTGTGTAAAACAACAAAACCATGCTTGATGAAGAATTTTAATTTCAATCCCAAAGCATTTATTTAACTATTCATGCATTCCATAAATAATTTTAGCACCTATATTTTGTCCAACACTGTGGTTGACCCTGAGAATACAATAGCAGCTAAGATAAAGACAAGTCCTCCATTCGAAGATTACAGTCTACTTGGAATACTACTTTCTAGGGTAATGAATGCTGTAAGCTTGTAAGAGAGGGATCTGGCTTAGTTTGGGAGTAGGAGTTGCCAAGAAAGGCTTTAACATTATTCTTTTGTGGTTTTTCTTTGAAATTGGAATATATTTTATAGCATTCTCTAATGAATTGTCCCAAAGACAATTTTTACAATCATATCCCTTAAGAAAGGGAATGCAATTTTTTCCTCATAAAATTTAGTGTTATTTATTTTCTTTTCTCCACTGTCTACTGTAGAGGTGAAATAGTTATTCCATGAACACTTAGTCAGAAGTAGTATTATATCTAAGGTTAGAGCATGGCCAAGGTTTCCATCATTCTACTGAGAAATCACAGAAGAGATGATGTTAATGATATATTGTGATTAGCATTCCCAAAGCTCTGGTACTGTTGCACACACACGCACACAGGCACGCGTGCCTGCGTGCACATACCTACCTATATAGAACGATTACCTTTTTTTTCTTGATAAGAAAAACAGAGAAAAAAGATGAGATAAATTTACTGATAGAAATATATTTGAACTTTTGAATGTTAAACATCTTAGTTAGATAAATATAATTAAAATTTTAAATGAAAATGAGTTTTAATAAAGTACATGGCCTTCAAAAAGGTGATATTTTAGTTTTAAATTACTAGAGGAGAAGTGTTATTAATTATTATACTGTGCCTAAAATATAGTTCCTTACATTTCATCATAATCAATCACAAATAGATAAATTCAGTTTATAGTATCTTTTTATTTTTTTAAAATATTATTTATTTGACAGAGAGAGAAAGCAAGAGAGAAACACAAGGTGGGGGGCGGTGGGAGAGGGAGAAGCAGACTTTCCGCCAAGCTGGGAGCCCGATGCGGGGATTGATTCCAGGACCCTGGGATCGTGACCTGAGCTAAGCAGACACTTAATGACTTAACCACCCAGGCGCCCCAGTCCATAGTATCTTAAAGGATTTTTCTATTTACATGGCAAAACAGAGGATGAATTGAGAATGAAATATAATGAACAATGAATAGTAAACTTTTCCTTAACACCAATCTACAGTGTTACTCTCTTTATATATATGTTCTTTGTATGTTCTTTTAAAAAAATATGGAATAGTAGCTTTTGTTTATTTTTCTTTTACAGTGCTATCTTGGCTATTTTCTATATTTATTCTTCTGTATAAATTTATTTTGTTCAAAATAGTTTTATTATTTTATAATTATTTTAAATGTTTGTTATAAAAAGTCAAAACAGTACAAATATAGTCAAAGAAGAATATAAAAAATATTTGGAAGTCATACCCCCATGAGAATATAATTATTATTATTTCGTAGCATATCCTTCTAGACCTTTCTATACATTTAGACTTAATGAACATCGATGCACAATTGTATAAATGGCATCATGTTATACATTACTCTTGAATTTGCCATTTTACTCAGTGTTTTACATGTATTAAATCTGTTTCATATATAAGAATTTTAATTCTTTGTCATGTGTTATTTACGTGGGTTGCAGATTTTCCATGATTTCCTTTATTACTCCATTTTCTACAAACATGCAAAATGTTTAGAAAGTACTACGCTTCTATGATTTAAAATTTATTTGTGTTTCCTTCTAGTGATTTTATTTTTGCTTTTTACATTTGAAATCCTTGGTTCATATAGAAACTCTTCTGGGAAAGAATATAGGAATTCAGATTTATTTCTTTCAAAATTACTAGTGTCTTGTCCAGTTCTATTGATTGGATAATTATTTCTTCCCTATTGTTTTGGAATGCCAAGTTTACCCATTGTATATTTGGCTGGATTTCTGCACACTATTTCCATTGATCTCTATCTAATCCTGTGCCAGTACCTTAATTTCAGTTATTCGAGCTTGATAATATGTTTTAATATTTGAAAGGATAATTTCTATTTTTATTGTTTATTTTTAAAATTATCCCTTAACTCTTTTCCAGACAAACTTCAGAAAAATTCTAAATATAACATAAAATATCATTTTGGGGGGGTTTTACTTTGATCACATTGGATTTATAAACTGACTTAGTAGAAAATTGATAGTTTCACAATGTTGAGTTCTTATAGTAAAGAAAAAATGTTAACTCTTCATTTATTCTTTTCTTTTACATTGCATTATTCAATAGAGTTACATAATAATACCTTCTATAGGATTGTCACATTCCTCACCAAATCAAGATTTTTGTTGTTAGAGGGAGTTGGAACTTGACTTTTCTTCTCTAAATTTCTGTTTCTTTAGAAAAGCTGTTATTTTTATTGGTTTTTCAAAGGTTCTTCTTTTGTTGTTGTTGTTTAAAATTGATAAGGTGAGCTTTTATTGTAAATCTGGAAGGAAAATTTCAGACATTACTTATGCATTATAAGTGTTTCTAATATATTCATGAAACAAATGTACTCAACTAACAAATGTATAGAACTAAAAGCAATTGGTCTAAAAATTAAATTAGTTTTATAATATATAAAATTATAAAAGAACAATATAGAAGGCTAATATTTATTTACATTTTAATGAGGTAAGGGGAGTACTGAGTTCAGGAGATATTTCTCCATAACAAATCAACATCCTCCCAAGAAGTATGATCTTCTGTAGCCTGAAGGAATGAAGGGAAAGTGATGGGACATGATTTGGGGAGGTGATTTGAGACCAGTCTGTGAAAGATGATCAGAAGTTGGAATCTGAAGGTAGGAATAGGAGGCTCTGGTGACTTATTAAAAGAGAGAAAGGAAAAGTGTTAACACATGTGTTTGGGAACCCTGATGGATGACCGTGTCGTTGGATGAGATGAATAATACGGAGATTGTTCAGTTTTGTTTGGGTCATGTTAGCTTGGTGGTAGGTGATAAGGTGGTGATAGGACACATAGTTGGTGATGCCCATTGGAGCAATTGAGGGAGTTGGAAGCTGGTGACAAAGATTGCTCTTCATTTGCCTTTAGATGATAGTTGAAGCTACAGAAAGAAAAATTTTATCCTAATTGAAAAAAAATTATAATAGAGTTTTGTACATATTCAATAAGTCCCATGATCCTCCATTTATATATAATCTATTTTGGATGCCCATTATTCATATCATGCCAGCAGACTGAAGAATAAATGAAGCATTTTAGATTAAATGACCCAGAAATGAAATCTGAAGCTATAAAAATTCATATTTTCTGACTTTCTGGCTAATGTTTTCTGCATTTGCTTCTCCCTCTTTTTCTGACCTGATTTTCTTCTGCTTGCTCTTTTTGTTACATGAGCTGGCTTAGTTTAAGTGTTTGAATTTAAAGCTTAGAGCAATATAAGGGTTTTCCAAAGCATTCTTAGATCCACTACTGAACTATAATATGTCACATAGGTAAGGAAGTATTGCTTGGAGAATGCAATTTACCTGAAGGAAATCATTTTTAGCAGAAGATAATAAAAGGGCTTTTCATGGTCAAGGATTTATGGATTCTTTCCGGAAAGCTCAGTAAGTTGGAACATATTTTAAACTGAAAAGAAGAAATTACTTAGAGTTTTATTTTACTCTACAAGATTCAAATCCACTTTTCAAATAGGTTATATGACAGACTATATATCTGATTATGCTGTTTATAGTTATAACTTAAATGTCCTAAGTCTTAGGAACAATTTATACTACAGAGAAGGTACTCCCATAATGATTTATATTTAATTTCCCAAACTTTCAATTGAATCTTCAAATTTAGATGAGAAAATATTTCAGGAAATTCTTAGTGCAATGATAAACCAATAATGAAATCTCTTCAGATCATGTATTTCTCTCTCTCCAGTGTCTCAAATTGCATTTGAAAAACCTTTGAATTTATGAGTATCTTTTCAAGAACGATTCAACTCATTTCGTAGAAATGATTCAGAAGCATTTGTTCATTTATTCTCTCATTCAACAAATATTTATTGAGTGCCTACTGTGTCCCAGGTGGTGAAGATATGAAACAAAAATACCACGGAGGGTTTATATTCATGTGAGTGAGATAAATAGTACGTAATCAAATAAAGAAATATATTCATATAATTTAAGGTAGTGATTAACAGGTTATATATATATACATGCACACACACTATGTAATATATGACTTATATATAATTATAATATAGGTAACATCTATATATAATCTATATAATTTCTTTAAGATTGGTGTTATATGTTTAATAAATCTAATTTATGAAAATACCCATGAAAAATAAGTATTTTTTAAATGTAAGGAAGAATCAACTACAATAAAAGTCTATCTTGGAGTTTTATAACTTACTGGTGACAGAGAGATGCTGGATATCATTGCACACTAGTGATAGAGGGTCGCCGGATATCATTGTGCACTTAAGGATAGATAAGTTTGGGAGAGAATAAGAACTGTTTTAGATGTGCCTATTACGTTGTTGGGATAGTAATGGAATGGAAATTTTACCTATATCAATTCATTTAATCCTTCCAACAAAACTCTATAAAATGTCATTATCCTCCTTTCATGGTAAGACAAACTAAAACCCAGAGAGACCAAGTGATTTCCCCAAAGTCTATCTAGTAAGTAAGTACAAATTTGAGATTTTGACTCCAGCCTGCTTCTGTATTCACTTAGGTGATTATTGGAGAATAGGAGAATTATGGCTTCAGAATAAGAACTTTACTTTTAAAAATATGTAGAATGATTATTTACTAAAAATTCTTCCATGGTTAATGAAAAGGTTAAAATGTCCTTTATTGGGGCACCTGGGTGGCTCAGTGGGTTAAGTCTCTGCCTTTTGATCTCAGGGTCCTGGGATTGAGCCCTGCATCAGGCTGTCTGCTCAGCAGGGAGCCTGCTTCCCCCTCTCCCTCCGCCTGCCCCTCTGCCAGTCTCTCTGCCTACTTGTGATCTCTCTGTGCGTGTGTCAAATAAATAAATAAAATCTAAAAAACTAAACAAATAAAATGTCCCTTATTGTTTGCATCATTTATGCTGCCTAACAAACCATGCTAAAGTTAGTGCCTTAAAATAGCAGATTATTTAACCTGTTACTATGTAGGTCAACAGTTTGAAATGCACTTAGCTGGGCAGCCCTTCCTGTCTTGATCAGATTTTCTCACGCAGTGTGGCTCTATTTCTGAGAGTTGTGTAGCTATTGGCTGGGCAGTGGGACAGTGAGGCTACTGGGTCATACGCATGTCATCATCCACAGACTAGCCTGAGTTTGTTTACGCGTTACCTGCAAAGTTTTGAGAGAGGAAGGAAGCAAGGTATCATGAGACCCAGATCCAGAACTGGCGTATTGTTACGTCAATCATATCTCTTGGCCAAAGCAAGTCACAGGGCTGATTGACATTCAAAGATGTAGAGAAATAGCTGTCACCTTTTGATGGGAGAAGCTGCAAAGTCACATCATAAAAGGAACAGGCAGACAGGTAGGTCTGAGAACTTGTGGCTGTTTCTGCAGTCTACCACATTAGGCAAAGACCTTTTCCTCTAGAGTGAGTTAATCACATAGGAAAATAATTCTCAGTACTGCTATTTGACATGCACACGTATGTCTGTGTACATCTAAATGCGTATGTATGTCTATAAATATATATGTTATCTAAGTTATATTTCCACATGATATACTTTTATTTAAAATGAATAAATATGCTAAATTGAAATTAATCTTTTCCTTTGGAAGAGATAATGTCTTCACTGCATTTTCTTTGGTCCCATGTAAAAGTTTATGCCTGTCGCATAGTAAACTCCCCAGAAAGTTTGGGTGAATAATCCCTTGCAGGCTTTATGTAATCTTTTTCTTCCTTTAGTCCCAGAGAAAAAGAAGCAATTATCTATTCTTGTAACACTTATGTTTGCCAATGAGGGGGATGACATGATTTTTTTTTTTCTAGATAACAGATAGTTTATCCCTCCAGAGTCTATAGTAGGCAGGAACATTTAGTTATACCATGGGTGCTCATAGTGGAGAATAATTAGTCTACTATTTCGTCTGGCAGAATCAAGCTTTATTTCTCCAGCTGGCTTTTTTTAAAGACAAAAAAATACTTTTAAAATGTGCCAATATTAGACTTTGAAAGAAATAATAAAATTAATTATTTCTCAAGTAGCTGAAAATTGGTTCCAATTCACTGGCCACTGGCCTCATGACTATTACCTCTTGCCTTAACTTCTTAATATGATGACTACCTTGGGTTGCAAAAAAAACCCCAAAAAGGAAACAAAAAATGTAATATTCTGTCCCTATTTATGCAGGGTTGATAAACGTGAAACATTATAAGGTTTTCTAAACCCGTGAAATCTTGGCAGTCCATCATGGAAATTCTAATCATTATGCTTTGCCTGGGATTTGAAAAGTAAGAGATTATATACTCCCTGAGACTACATTTATCCCTTCTCCTACCCACCCTCATCCTATCCCATGCAGAAGCAACAATAAAAAGAGTATATAAATGGGTTTACAAAGATATCTGTCTATGGTTTCCTGGAGTTGGATATGTGAATATGAACTTCATATTGTTGCATGAATCTGACATGGGAGGAAGGCTACAGTAGTCAGAATAATTAATTATAATATTATAGACAAATCCTAAAACCTTAGTGACAACACAAAACATTTTTCTTGTATTATTTCTTTCTCATGTCATGGTCTGAAGCAGGTTGGGTAGCTCTTCTGTGTGGCCTTGAACCACAAGACCCAGGCTTCATTTATCTTACTGTGTCCATTATCGTGGATTTTTTTGTTTTTAACCATAAGGAAAAGAGAGCATGGAGGAGGCACACACAATCTTACCTACCATGGATAGGACTTATTTCCCTCACTTTCCATTGGTAAGGGTGAGACATAGCACCCATCTAGAATGGATCCATGGAATTGGGGAATGTAGAGGAACACAAGTGACCTCTGACACAAAGAAGTGTTCAGAGAAACTCGATTAATATGGACTATCAAAATTAAAACATGATAATGTTCATATCCTTTTACAATTCATTTCAAATCAAGGTCCCACTGAAGTCTTAATTGTGAATATTTCATTCGTCTCATAAAATAAACAATAGGATATTTATTAGCATGTGAAAGAATAGAAACTATTCTTGTAGTCCTGTCTTAAGGGTTTTTCATTAGAATTTTGCTACCTACAGCAAGTATCATTATACCCAGTGCAATAAATGAGTTCAAGAATTATAAATTAATGCATCAAAATCTCATCTGAAATTATGTATATGTATCTTACTTTTTTCCCCAACCATGTTATTTCTAGTACACATATCCATTTTAATTAGACATGTATTTTTCCATCCATAGCAAAAAAAAAAAAAAAAAACCCGCCGAAACAAACAAACAAAAAACCCCAACAGAATTATAATTTCCTAGGGCCAAACACTGGCTCCTCAAAACCATTCTTTATGCACACTTTTTTTTTTTTTGTATTTGTCATATCCCTGACTAAGCCACTCAATTAATTCAAGTGCTAAAAATCTATAGAAACTATAGTTGATTGACTGGAAAAGCCCTAGATGAGACAGATCTAACTTTGATCAAACACGTGAGATCCATCTTTCATTTGGTGAACTGAGTGTCCTCCATAGGTGGCCATGCTTGAGCAGGCAAGGGGCAGTGGTAAGTCTTTTAGAATGTTGAAGCAATGGTAATTAACTACATCACTAACCCTATTGTTAAGAGTTCCTAATTGTTGGAAATATAGGCCCCAAACCATACCTCCTGTCACTCCTTCCTCTGAATGGGTATTCATATTATAATATCATAGATGCACAACAGAGGAAGGGACGGACAGAAGAGTAAGAGAACACATGCCAAATGGGATGAACAGTGGTGAAAGCAAACAGAAGCTACACTGTCAGTCGTTTTCCAGTATTCAAAGGTAGAGATTTTATAGAGGTCAGCGATGAGGGAGGAAATATTTACCTGGTCCTGTTGCTCTTCCTCTCCCACATCCCAGTCCCCCATTTGATGGACTCCGATAAGGAATTAGGAGATCCTTTTTAGAAGAAGGAAAGGCCTTTCATGTTCAGTCTTTTACACTGACCATTTATGAGAAAGGCCTCTTGAGGCCCTTGGTCCTGTTCTCATATTCTTTTTGTCTGGATCAGAGAAAAAGAACATTAAGCCCTTTTTCCTGGAAGTTTCTGGACTCTGGCAGGGCCAGAATGGAGCCGAGGACAGAGATAGCAGTACTGTCTGCTGCCAGTTTATTCAGGAGGAGACAGGGAAAATGAAGGCAGAAATTTAAGGGAGCATTTTTATTCAATAATAAAACGTAGAACTGTAACATTTTCTTGGTGCTGATTTCATAAGTCTTGTAGCATCTTCAGAATTATTCTCTTCTTCCTTTAGCAAGAGTAGGGGGTAAAGGAAAAATATACAGTGATGTAAATATTATTTATATCCATATTGATGCAATTACTGAGCACCAAGCCGGCACCTTGTGGTTAGTTCTTAGAAAAAGCCCAGTGGAGAGGTACACATAGGATCATTTCTCAGCCAGGAAAACAGAGTCTGAGTAATTGGTCTAAATGTCATAGAGCTCATAAAGAGGAGCTGAGATTCACATCCAATATGTGGATGAATCTCAGAAACCTTATGCAGAGCAAAGAATGCCAGATACAGAAGGGAGCATACTGCATGAATCCATTCATCTAAAATCCTAGAGCAAGCAAAAACTAAGCTGATAGTGGTAGAAATCAGATTGTTGCCTGGGTGAGGGGCAGGAGGAAACTGACTTCACAGGGGCTCAAGGCAACTTTTTAGAGAAGGTAAATATGGATAAATATGCTTTATTTCTTGATTGTGGCAGTGGTTACGCAAGTGTGTGTTTGTCAAAACTCAGTGGACTACATGCAAAAAATGGATATATTTTAATGTATGTAAATTTTAATCCAATAAGGTTGATTTAAAAATGATGCAACCAGTATGGCACAATCTTTCCTTGAGGAAACACTGCCACAAAGAAAGAATCTGTGTATGTCTACATAATGGAAAACGGGATAGAGCAAATAAGTACAGAATTGCTCAATATTAAAGGAAGAGCTATTTATGTTTGTTCTTGCTGAATTATCCAACTAGTACTTCTGTATTTTTCTAGTTAACACTGGAGTGTTTTACTGTATTTACTTAATAAATACTTATTAAAGTTATGTCTAAACATGCAAAGTATGCAGAGTTCAGAATCCAGACATTCTTTGGCTGAATTTTCTTCTTCAAGTTAAAAAGAAAGCACATTTTATGAAATTAGGATATTCAGATGATTGCTTTAATTTTTTAAATTTATTTTACATTTGTAGACAGTGTATATGTGAAGATAAGGTATTATTGACTAGTGCCTAGCTCGAACTCAGTTGGGAATGTGGGTTATAAAATTAGTATTAGTTTAGATCAAAGGAATAGTATTAGCAGACCAATCTTTGACAGGCATTCTGCCTTGTAAGCACATTTTACAAAGAGGTTTGGATAAAATCTCTTTCTTTATCAGAGAAGATATTCAGATGACCGATAAATATATGAATAGATGCTTAACATCATCAGTCATTAGGGATACCCCTACACATCTTTTAGAAAGCTAAAATTCAAAAAGAATTTAAAAAATGAACAGGAAGAACAATAAAAAGTTGACAATGCCAAGTGCTGACAAGGTTGCAGAGCAGCTACACCTCTCATTCTGTGATGATGTAAATGTGAAATGGTACAGCCATTCTGGAAAACTGTTTGATGGTTTCTTATATAATTAAACAGCAGTGTCTGCGTGGCTCAGTCTGTTAAGCATTTGCCTTTGGCTCAGGTCATGATCCCAGGGTCCTAGGATCAAGCCCTGAGTTAGGCTCCCTGCCTGGGGGGGAGCATGCTTCTCCTTCCTTTGCCTGTCACTCCTCCTGCTTGAGGCGCTCTCTCTCTCTCTCTCTCTCCCCCCCTTTCTGTCAAATAAATGAATAAAATCTTTTTAAAAAAATTTAAACATATCACCCAGCAATACCATTCCTGAGAATTTATCCCAAAAGAATGAAAACTTATGTTTACACAGAAAACTGTACACAAATGTTCACAGTGCCATGATTCTTGATTGCCCCAAATTGGAAACCACCCTGATGTCCTTCGGGGTAATAGTTAAACTGTGGTTCATCTATACCATGGAATACTACTCAGCAATAAAAAGGAATGTACTGTTGATACATACAACAATTTAGATGACTTTCCAGGGATTTATGCTGAGTGAAAAAGTCAATCTCTAAAAGTCATATAGTACACAATTCCATTTATGTAATATTCTTGAGATAACAAAGTTATGGAAATGGAGAACAAATTAGTGGTTGCTAAGGCTTAGGGACAGAGGAGGGGGTCGGAAGCAGATGTGGCTATAAAAGGGCAACATGAAGCATCCTTGAGGTAATACAAATGTTCTTTAACTTGACTGTATCAATGGTTATGAAATTATACTACAGTTTTGTAAGATGGGAGATGCTGAGAAAGGGTACACAGGCTCTTTCTATATTTTCTTTTCTTTTTTTATTTAAAGATTGATTAAGAGTGAAGAGGGGGAGAACATCTTTTTTTTTTTTTAAGATTTTATTTATTCATTTGACAGACAGAGATCACAGGTAGGTAGAAAGGCAGGCAGAGAGAGAGGAAGGGAAGCAGACTCCCTGCTGAGCAGAGAGCCAGATGTGGAGCTCTATCCCAGGACCCTGGGATCAGGACCTGAGCTGAAGGCAGAGACTTTAACATACTAACCCACCCAAGCGACCTGAGGTAGAGAGAGTCTTAAGCAGACTCTGACATGGAGCTCCATTTCACCATCCTGAGATCATGACCTGAACTGAAACCTAGAGTCAGCCACTTAACCAACTACGCCTTCCAGGCACCCCTGTATTATTTCTCACAACTGCTTGTGAATCTATAATTGTTTCAAAATAAGAAGTTTAATTAAAATAAAAAAAACATCAAATCACATTCCTCTCCTCTTACAAAATGTTCCTTAGCTTTCCATCACACTCAATGGCCCCTTGCTCTTGCCTTAGAGTCCTTGCAGGAGCTGGCCTCTTGCATCCCCTTCCAGCTCATTTCTTATTACTTCTTTGACTTTGTATCTAGCCACACTTGAGGTCTTTCTATCTCTCGTTTATTCCAAGACTATTCCTACATCAGGACTTTTGAATGTGATGCCTGCAGTCTTTGGAATACTCTTTTTCCTTGATTTTAGCGTAGATTATACCCTCCCTTTATACAGTTGCTCATGTCACCTCCCTAATCTCACTTGTTCCCATAATGTCATTAGCTAAAATATCACGTCTTCCAAGAGGACTGGTCTTACTACTGTATCTAAAATAATCCACTTCCCTTTCCCGTGTTGTTCTCTATTCTCTAATTTTGCTTAATTCCCTTTTGGGTATCTATTCTTACTATAGTATCATTTTGTCCACTTGTTTTCTTGTGATAAAATACACATCACATAAAATTTACCATTATAGTATTATTTTCATTTGTTTATTTACTTTAGTAATTGGTAATTAAGTTCCATTAGGGTAGAGGCTGCATCTTCCCTATTCACCACTGAATCCCCTGGACCTGAGCAAATATTTTAAAATAAATAGTTATTAAATTAACAAATGAATGAGTGAGTGAACCAAAAGCAAGTTAGGGAAGTACATATATTTCTATGAGAGAATTTTCATGTAAAATTTAACACAAAAAACATTATATACTATTTAGTCCTGCAAGGCAGGTAATGGATATTCCTGTTGGTGGGGTGAGGGGGGAATACTACATCAAGAGTAAGAAAAGAGGTAAAGGATACCTGGTGGCCATTAGTGTTTTGCAGAAGACATGAGAGTATGATCTAAGGAAAATTATGCATACAAATTTGTTAGTAACTCCTTTCAGTTGCAATAGTTCTTTTCTGGTTATTTCTTTTAAGCTGTGCTATTGAGGAATTAGCAGCTATGAGCTTGTCTGTATTAGATTACACTAAACCCTGGGCCCTACCAGGCAATAAAACATGTTTATGAACTGCAAAGAATAGTACCAGTGGTTCAAATTGAAACAGTGTAATAACAGATCAATTAAATGTCTTGAATCTATGTGCACTCATTTCATTGCTGTTATCCTTCTGTGGACTCTCATTCTTAAAAAAATCATCTTCTCAATGCGAGCCCTGGGATTGCTTTTCCGTGAGGTTATTCAAATTCCATATTACTCATTTTCTATCTTCGTGCTATCAACATAGTTCCCCACATACTATAGGCTTTCCATTAATGTATCTTAAAATCAGTGAATGAATAAACAAAGGATATTTGTTTCTATTTCACATATTTGGGAATAAGAACATTTGATAAGTTTATGGCCTCTGAAACCCTATGAAGTCATGGAAAACTACACTTCTAGAAATTCTTAAAGGAGTTCATGAGAAATGTGCATGTTCCACTGAGGGCTATCCCTGCACTAAATTTCTGAAGGACACAAAGAATCTTTTTTATTGCCTTGCATTGCAAACTACTCTGGGTTTGCAGCAATAGGTTTTTACGAATAGATGATAGACTGTATTATATTTTAATTCATTGCTTCTGGCAAGTTCCAACAGACTGGTGTGAGACTGTGAAACAAAAAGGCCGCTCTGTTTACTTGGTTGGGATTGTATAAGATGACATTCACTGTCCCTCAGGAAATCAGCACAGTCCAGTATAATTGACTGTATTTTATTTCATTTGGAATGTTCATACTTCCCCAAGCCAGCGATGCACTATCCGATTACAGTGAAATCAAAAATATTTAAAGCATTTTCTGCTCATAAGTGGTAGTTGACAGAGAGGGTGAATAAGCTATTACTCTGTATGCGTGGGTAGCCTCAGTGTGAGTGTCTCTACTTCTGCTCTGTGTTTAAGCCAGAGATATGCTGAAAACCCCTGGCAGACAAAGACTATGTTTCTCAAACTTAAGCATGAATCAGCATCATAAAGAGTTGTTAAAGCCCGAGATTCTTATATTGAAACTAATTATATCACAATTAAGCTGGAGGGCAGGGGGAGTGATTCCTGGGCCCTTTCCCAGAGATTCTGATTCCACAGATCCAAGGGAGACACAAGAAACTGCATATCTAACAAGCCCCCAGATGATGCTGGTCTGCACAGCCAAGACTTTAGAGTACCCTACTGCATTGACCAGAGCTGGCCATAGACCCAAAACCAGAGTTAGGGGCTACTAGTAATCCACTTGGCTGCCATTTGGGAGGGAATCAGCTGAAGAACTTAGCTGAGGTAGGAGCAGGAAGAAACTATGACTTCTCAGAAGACAGATGATGAATGTGAAGCTGCTTATGTGGGAGATGACTCATAGGATAATGGAGATGATTCAGGGAAAGTGGTACAGCAGAATGGAACAGAGACATGGAAGTATCACTGAAGTAGTGATGTGTGTGGGACACCAGACCAGAGCCAAAGAATTCTTTTGTTACTTCTGAATCTATGGGCATTTTGTCCTAAGGAGACAGCCAGTTGCCATGCATCTTGGAAAACAAAATTATTTGATGCTTTTTGAGATGTGATGTATCAATCGTGTATAAACACAAGGTGGAAATAGCTATGTCAGATGCTCCTGGTTGCCTTTCCAGTATCTGTTCACCCCTCCTTGCTGCCTACAGAGTCATGGTACAATATGAACCGAGGATATATTATAACCATGGTTATAATATAATATAAACCGAAGAGTTTAACAACTCTTTATGATACTGTTGATGGCCCGAACAATGGTGGCAGATTTTATTGAGTGTAGCAGTATGCCCAGTTATAAAATTTGATTTCACAGCTTCCTTTATAGCCATGTGGATCCATGTGACTGTGTTTTAGCAAGAAGGGCATGACCTGGAGTCTTCCAGACAGGCTTCTGTTGTCCTGAGGTTTTCCTGATTTAAAGAAATAAAAGGACAGACTCAGCTGTGTAATGCTCTTCGGCATTTCTTCTTACTCTGTTTCTGGAATGTAGTTGTGAGGCTTGGAGGTGTCAGAGCCATCTTTGGAAGCACTGGGACAAAAGCCAAATGAAAAGATGGAAAAATCTGGGACCCTGGCATCCTGGAGTTTTTACAACAGCCCTTGGCTGCCAACCCCAGGTTTCTGTTACATAAGGAAGATGTACTTGTTTGGTTAAGCAGTTGCTTTTGTGTGCCTCTTTCATGGAACCAAACAAAATTTCTAACAGATGAAATGGGTATTGTATATTGACAATTTAAAAGTAACTAAGAATTTTATATGTATTGTATAATTTAACCTCCGTAGAGCCCCCCGCCAAGAGGTATATTGTTCCATTTTACCAAAAGCTTCTAAGAAGAATAAATAGCATAAAAAAGAATATCCACCTTAAATAATGCCAGTATCAACTTATTGGTGGCAAATTTGACGTTTATTTATATTAACTTGCTTTAACTCCTAAGATAGTCTTTTGACACCTGCTTTATAGTGATATTGTCCTAAGTATATTATATTGATTTCTGATTATCAGTCTCCACCTCCCATCGGGCTCAAATCATTTGAAACTTCTACCAGAAACAATTTTGATTCTTGTAACATAGATGTAGACTGTGGAGCAACACTGGCTTGAGTGGAACTAGCCCCCTGTCGATGCTGCCAGTACATAACAGAGCTCACCTATGCACATCCTGAAATGAGTATTCTATCCCAGTGGCACAGACGGTTTCATTAATTTTTTTATTGCAATTGCCTACCTTAAGAGCCTGTCTGTGCTAAGTCATGTTCTTTCCTTTCCTCTTTAGAGAAAAGTGATTAGAACATTAAGTGGAGCAAATTGACCTGAACCTCAGAGATAAAGGGAGAAATTAGCTTGCAAAGAAACGGTCCACACTTTCTAGAATTTATTTGCAGTTTGTATATGGGGGTGGGAGGTTAGCATCCTGGAAGACAAATTAAGAATCTAGTTTTAAATTAGATTTTAATATCAGTTCGAAATTCTAGTTAACCTCAGAATGACTGTAAATGTCTTTGGTACTTGAGTGTTCCACAAAATCATTATTAAACTTCAGGTAATAGTTTTAATGAATCCCACAGCCTAGTACCCTGTATGGAGAAGATAATTCAAGTCTACAAAATCATATCTTCTCAGTCAGCATGAAGTATATAGTCACGAGGCATAATCAGGATCAAATCATAGGATCATTCAATTTTAAAGACCCCAGGGTATTTAACTGGCTTAATAAATGTGAACACTGTGACTGAGAGGTGGAAGTCATCCGTGCTAATATCAAAACCAAGACCAGAATCAGAGGCTTCTAATTCTTTATTTAAAATTCTTTCTAGTCTCCCATAGTCTCCTGTGAAAGCTTCCCCTAGAATTTTTTTTTTTTTTACATTCTACGTCTCAGTAGATGTGTAGGGTTTTTTTAAGCTGTAGGCTCCAGAAACTGATGGCATTCAAATGTGTCTTTCTTGTTAAAATTAAATTCTCATCCCACAGGTGGTCACATATGGTATCAGTTCCCCTCGACAGAAATAGAGTAAATCCCTATGTTCAAAGAGCTCAAGTCACAGTAAACCACATTCAGGCTGCAAGAACATGGAGGGGAGTCAGGACAAAGTGGTGGGCTTAACTTACACTCAACCTGCTTCTCAGCCAGCTCCCTCAGCCATTGATACAGTGATTGTATAAATCCAGTTTCCAAGGTCAGCAGGGTGTCACTGAAGTCAGGAAGACCTAGATGTCTAGGTGTGTTGCCTTGGGAGTCAGAATGCCTGCAGTCATCTGCTAGTTCAACTGATAACTAGTTTTAAATTTGATCTTGAGAAAGTTTCTAGTCCTCTCTGTGCTTTGGTTTTCTCCTCTATAGAATGGTTCTAGTAATATCAACTCCATAGAGTTAAAAGGTTCAAATGAATGAATCCTGTGTGATCCCTGCTTGATGCTAGCACTAGACTGTCACAATCCTAAATACATTCATACGGGCAAAACCAATTTTGAGTCAACCAAAAACTCATTCTTTTCTTCTCATCAAAGGTGAACTCTTCATATTTCTTTCCATCCAACCAACACTTCTTATACAGGATGATTTGGAGATTGCTGGCAATTATAATCTTATTTTGTTCTCATCCTCTTTTGTTATGAAAATCCTGAGGTGAGGCAACACACAGCCATTTATACCATCTGCATGTGTATTTTCTCTTAATGCACATGTCTATGGATCATCTTTCTCCTCTATTCTCAGGACTGGTTTATCTTTCTGGTAGGGAGTCATGAAACCTTTTGAGAATCTGATGGCACCTATTAGCATCCCCTCCCCCACCAGCACTACCACCACACGCATATCCAAACAATTAATATATGATTTTAGTTACCCAGACAGCCCTTGATGCCTATTCAGGGTTCTTTGGGAGTGATAAAGCCCTCTATTCCAAGCCTGTGTACCCTTTTTAAAATGAGCACATTTCCAAAGGATGGATTAAAGTTATTTTTAGGGGCACCTGGGTGGCTCAGTGTTCAAGTGTCTGATTTTTTGTTTCGGCTCATGTCATGATCTCAGAGTCATTTGATGGAGCCTCATGTGGGGCTCTGTGCTCAGCACAGAGTATGCTTGAGATCCTCTCCCTCCCTCTCCCTCTGCCCCTCCCCCCACTCACACACAAGCATGTTCTTGCTGTCTCTCTCAAATAAATCTTAAAAAAAAATTTTTTTTAAAGACTTGGCTCAGATATAACTTGAGAAAAAAAATGCTAAACAACAGAAGTGATTTGTTCTCAACATCTATGGCAAAGACACATTTCTTTTCAATATCTTTCCCTTTTTGGTGATTTTGGACTTCCTGGGCTATGCTAAATGTGATAATATTCTAAGTTAGCCAAATATCTCTTAAGGATCTGCCAAATTTCAAAGCAAAGTTATGTAATTATGCATTTCCAACAGAAAAAAAGTTATGGTCGAAATGTGGAAATGTTATCAGAGACAAATTTTGTATTTATCACCTTAAAATCTGGATAATACAGAATTGCAGTTCTTATTTTTTAAACTATATCTCTGATGTGTAACTATATGAAAGTAAGTTAATCAGAGGCCTCATGCCTGCTTTGTATGACAGCAGGGACGTCTTTATTTTTTTGACTACATTATAGAACCCAGCCAGCTTCATGGTCAAAGTCAGAAATCCTGGTCTTACTTCCACTGCTGACTCTGTCCAACCTTACCTTGATGAGTCACAAAGTGCACTCCATTTGCCCTATCTATTCAATATGGAATGAAATCTGTGAAATCAAATTCATGCAAAGTTCTGGCCATCATACATTTTTTCAAGTGGAAAGGGCAGAGGAAAGCGGGACTTTTGTTCTGTTTCAGCAAGGACAGTCTCTCTGGACCCCAGATAGTCTTCCACCAAGTGACTAGTTAAGCCATTTACCTCTAAGCCCTGTTCAGTGCTCCTTCTCCTCTTCCTCGTGTTGATCAACAGTGGGCTCTTGATTGATGGTGTGTTATTTCCTGTTCTGAAGATGATAATAATAATTACCCAAAAAACTGACACTTAATGCCAGGTACTGTTCTCAGTGCTGAATAATAATAATAATAAAGATAATTCTCACATCAGTCTAATGTTGTAGGTGCTGTTATTATCCCTCTTGGAAAAACGAATGAACAGCTTATCAGAAAAGGTAAATATCTTGGTCAAGATCACACAGTTAGCCAGAAGCAGAGTGAGACCTCGCAGAGGCTCTCTAGTTCCAAACCGAGCACACATACTGACTCTATTGTAGGAGTAAAGCAATAGAGTGTTTCAAGTTAGGATTCCTTGAGTAAGTTGCTTATTTCCAGTGTATTTTCCTCCAGTTGAGACTTTTAACCAAAATTTACATACTTTTAAATTAGAACCATTAAAAAATTGCACCCTTTAAATAGTTGGTATTTTTAATCTCCTCTCAAGCACATTTGCTTTTAATTAAGTCCTCCCCATCTCTTCTTATTATCCACCCTCCCTCAGCTGTGGACATAACGGGATAGAATACAAATCAAAACCACAATGAGATACCACTTTTTACCAGCTAGAATGGCAAAAATGAACAACACAGTAAACAACAGATGTTGGCAAGGATGTGGAGAAAGGGGAACCCTCTTACACTATTGGTGGGAATGCAAACTGATACAGCCACTCTGGAAAACAGTGTGAAAGTTCCTCAAGACATTAGAAATAGGACTACCCTATGATCCAGCAATTGCACTACTAGATATTTACCCCAAAGATACAGATGCAGTGAAAATAAGGGCCACATGCACCTCAATGTTCATAGCAGCAATGTCCATAATAGCAAAACTGTGGAAGGAGCCAAGATGTCCTTCGACAGATGAGTGCGGAAAGAAGTTGTGGTTCACATATACAATGGAATATTCCTCAGCCATCAGAAAGGATGTATACTTACCATTTGCATCGATACGGATGAAACTGGAGGGGATTATGCTAAGTGAAATAAGTCAAGCAGAGAAAGACAACTATCATATGGTTTCACTCTCATATGGAACATAAGGAATAGCACAGAGGACCACAGGGGAAGGGAGGGAAAACTGAATGGGAAAAAATCAGAGAGGGAGACAAACCATGAGAGACTCAGAAGGGAGGGGGTGTGGGGAGATGGGGTAGCTGGGTGATGGGTATTAAGGAGGGCACATGTTGTGATAAGCACTGAGCGAAATAGACAACTAATGAATCACTGAACACTACATCAAAAACTAATGATGTACTATATGTTGTCTAACATAATAAAAAAGAATGTTAAATATTGCAAAAAATTTAAAAATAAAGTATGATTTATACTAATGAGTCTTGGTTGTAGTTTATGTGACTCAAATATAATTGAGGCTTTACTTTTCATCTGCTTTTGTGTGTGCTGATATCCAAAATCTTTGCAAGTTCATTTTTATAAGAAATAATTTGTAGTGACACAATTGTTACTCAGAAATTCTGAGAATATACTACTTCTACCACAACAGAAGCTGAGAAGTTATTAAGTGAATTAAAATACATGAAAGAAAATAGTGACGTGATACATGTAAGAAAGCTTCTAGAAATAACTTTAATATTAATTAGGGATTATTTACATACTCACCATTTGCTCTTTACCCAGCTTGGTGGATGATAAACCAGGTGCAATCATGCCAGAACTTCATGGTAAAGATTTAAAATGTGCTACTATGGAGCTTTCAAGTGGGGCTGCTAATTAAAACAAACTGTATTAAAGGTGTGGTGTTCCCGCATTTTCAGAACAATGGGATTGAGGAGAAACAGCATCTGAATGAGTTGTTGGGAGTCCTGTGTTCCCTCAGCTCTGCCTTCAATTTGCCAGGTTGTGTCTTGAGTCTCAGTTTCCACATCAGTAATACAGGAAACTAGACCAAATGGTTCTTGAAGGTCATACCATCTCCAGTATTCCTCAGTCTTGAAACTGAAATGTGTAAGGAATAAAACTATGACAAATTTGACTTTGTTGCATTATCATTCTTGTTTCTTCTTGGAGAGCTTCTGTTTGGCCTGTAACTTGTAAGTCAATGGGTGATCTGCAAAAATTCAACCTGCTTTAGTCTTGTGGTTCTTCTCTCCCTTATTGGCCACTTTTATGTGCTAGGAACAAATTAAACTATATGAAATAGTTGTAATTTGTTGGGCTCCCTCATCATTCAATTATTCACTTGTTCTAGCCTCTACTACTTTAAGCAATCTCTAAGGATATTCCCAGGATATGTTAGTATTTAATTTTAATAAATATATTAAGCTCTTGAAGTTGGTTTCTTTGAGAAGGACAAGGAGAGATTTTTTATTAACATATAATGTATTATTTGCTTCAGGTATACAGGTCTGTGAATCATCAGTCTTACACAATTCACAGCACTCACCATAGCACATACCCTCCCCAATGCCCATCACCTAGGCACCCTATCCTTCCCCCACCTCCACCCCCCAGCAACCCTCAGTTTGTTTCCTGAGACTGAGAGTCTCTTATGGTTTGT
Organism: Neogale vison; assembly: GCF_020171115.1. Lineage (NCBI taxonomy): Eukaryota > Metazoa > Chordata > Mammalia > Carnivora > Mustelidae > Neogale > Neogale vison. Next base: position 228,681,778 of record NC_058091.1, on the reverse strand, counting down.
ATCCCTCCCTGGTACTACCCTGTTTCATTTTTTCCCTCCCTTGCCCCCATGACCCCCCACCCTGCCTCTCAAATTCCTTATATCAGAAAGATCATATAATAATTGTCTTTCTCTGACTGACATATTTCACTTACCACAATACTAGAACTCTAGTTCTATCCACATCATTGCAAATGACAAGATTACATTTTTTGATGGCTGCATAATATTCCATTGTTTGTACGTATGTGTGTGTGTGTGTGTGTATATATATAAATATACACACATCTTCTTTATTCATCTGTTGATGGACATCTATGTTCTTTCCATAGTTTGACTATTGTGGACATCGCTGCTATAAACATCCCGGTGCACGTACCCCTTCGGATCACTACATTTGTATCTTTAGGGTAAATACCCAGTAGTGTGATTTCTGGGTCATAGGGTAGCTCTATTTTCAACTTTTTGAGGAGCCTCCATACTGTTTTCCAGAGTGGTTGCACCAGCTTGCATTCCCACCAACAGTGTAGGAGGGTTCCCCTTTCTCTGCATCCTCGCCATCACCTGTCGTTTCCTGACTTGTTGATTTTAGCCATTCTGACTGGTGTGAAGTGGTATCTCATTGTGGTTTTGATTTGTATTTCCCTGATGCTGAGTGATGTGGAGCACTTTTTTGTGTGTCTCTTGGCCATTTGGAGGTCATCTTTGCAGAAATGTCTGTTCCTGTTTTCTGCCCATTTCTTGATTGGTTTATTTGTTCTTTGGGTGTTGAGTTTGATAAGTTCTTTCTAGATTTTGGATACTATAGATTTGGGCCCTTTAATATGTCATTTGCAAATATCTTCTCCCATTCTGTCAGCTGTCTTTTGGTTTTGTTGACTGTTTCTTTCTCTGTGCAAAAGCTAATGTTTATTTTATTCTCAACATTAGACAAGGTGTTTTGCATTGAGAAATCTATTTGGTGGATAGACTGGACATGATAGAATGTACAACCCTTAAAACATGCTCTGTTCATGTGTTTCCCTGGGTTTGTGTGATATTTTGTCAGCTTCCGTGAATTCTCTGATTAGTTTTGGATATTACAGTAACATAACTTTCAGATATTAGAAAGTCTAACCTGATCCAAAACAAAATGTTCATCTGGTATCCAGTTCACAGTTTCTCCCCTCATCAAGCCTGATCTAATTTGGAGAATTGTAGTGAGGAAGTAAGTCTATTCCTTCCTTCTCCTCAACAAACTAGTTACATACCTATAATCTCCAATACTCTTGACCATACCGCAAAGTTGGTCTGGCTATTCCCATGTCATAGAAGTTAAAACTCAAAAAACCCCACCCATTTCACAGGATTTGACCCAAAGATGTCTGATTTTAGAGCACATTCTTCTCACTGCCTTGTGTGGCCTTTAAAATTTCAGTTACACATGGTTGGAGTGTGTGTAGAGGAGAAGGGGCTTTGGATTTGATTCTCTGAAATGAGGATCAGAAATTTCAGTTATGTTCAGATACGTTTTGTTTATCTGCATCTCTTTGGCAAGGTTTAGTTGTATCACAACCTGATCATCTGATGTAACTTAGAGGCATTTGGCATTAATCAACAGGGGGTCATGACCCCTGCAATAAAATGCAGATACTTTCTCCAGCACTGGCACAAACACACCGGAAATATAGAATCAAAGAAATATATACTTTATATTGAAATTATTTTATAGATGACATAAATCAATGAATTATTAAAGGACATTCTTGGATTTGAGAACAGGTCAGGACAGTACAGACTAGTTGTAGAATAGACAATAGATTATAAGTTTTGCAAAGATGCAAGGCATTGGTGTTTTTCAGAGCAATTACTCAAACATTTGAGAGAATCTAAACAGAGAAGTTAAAAGTAGTATCTTGGGATCAGGATTGAGATTATTTCATGTGCTGTGATGCATATTATGTAGTGAGAACAATGAGTGTATACATTCTCTCTGTGAATCATCTTCATGTATATTACACATAGATTCAGACCTCAAGGCATCATTTCTCTCATTCTTCAGTAAACAACTTTAGAATTTGAGTTGTTGCCTTGTCTTTTTAAAATCTATATTAATGTGTTTTTCAGTATATCTGGGTGAGTCCTGGGTTTCTAATTGAAAGCTCTTTAAAGAACATGGTTAAATATAAATCACCAGTATCGAATGGATGCTGCTTAGAGAGCTTTTTCTTTCTCCAACACAAGAGAAAACGGTGGGGGAATGGTGCCTCATGCCAGAAGTCATGTTTTTCTGCTCCTTCCAGATGAACAATTCATGGGTGACTGTCAAAAAGATCTGCTGAACTACAAATTCAGTTGATACAGTAGGCTATGTAGTCAATACACTGCCATAATTCAAGATTTAACCCTCCAACTTAGTTTCCAGTAGCGTGAAGTTCAACATTCATGTTAAGGTGTTTTACATTGAGTAATGCAGTGTATTTTTAATGGGTAGAGATCTTTCCTATGGCTTGCAATGTGTCAGAAGATATTCAAGTCCATTGCCGACCAAAGACACCAAAGAAGGTAAAGATGGAAAGTATAAGACCTTTTTGTTGCTCTTGAGAGATTTGAACTCTCTTTGGAACTTGGGAGGAATTGAGATGAAACATCTTCATAAAAAAGTCAGCCTTTACAAATCTGAAGTCCAGCTCACCTCTGAATCATGTGTTGAACAACCAAAGTACGATGACCTTATAAAGCTTCATTTGTTTCCCTGGGGCTCAAGCAGAGGATTCTCCTGAGTGCGTTCCTCAGACCTAATGGCAAATCCAGCACCCTCAGGATCATGTTGAAGTTTCTGAATTGAGCCTAAAAGCCCTATCACCACAGTTCATGCATGTCACTCATGTGGAGTAGCTTTCTCATGCTCACTCCCACGAGCTTGGCTTTAGTTGCAAACCTATCTCAGGTTCAGTTACCTTTCTGTGAGACCTTGCCATGAAAATGGCTTTGTGTCCATCCCATATGTCATTAATTTAGGTTTTTGAGACTCAATTCAGATGACATTAAATATCTCTTAAAGAAAGAAACATTTTTCCCCCCTTCCAAACCTTATTCTCTTCATCTCTATCAATACCTCCTTGGCTCTACTCTTATTTAAGTCCCATCTCTGTAATAACACTTTTCGTAATAACACTTTTAAGATTCCTTTGTAAAGATACGTTTTAAACTTTCTGTATATCGTAATTTTGTTTCTTTCTCCCATCTGCTACTTAAATTTTCTTCTCCAAAGAAAACCTTGCCATTGCTTCATTTCCACACATGGCAGGCATTCAAGCATAGCGAATTGGAGTCACAGTTACCCTGAAATGAGAGAGAAATGTGCTTCCCAGCACCCTGTCAGCGTCTCCCACCGTTTGTCTTTTCTGCCTTGTTTTTCGGGTTCTTTTTTTTTTTTTTTTTTTTCGCCTTTTAAGCAAATGACTACCAAAGAAAAAATCCGAACCCAAGTCAGTAGCACTTCCAACCGTTGTTACACAAATTACTGGATTCTATCATTTAAAGTTTAGGATTCCTATTGAGATTATTTCTCATGGAGAATCTGAAATGAATGTGTCTTCTAAGCTTTTAGTGATCCTTTCCTAGTCGGCTGGGTTCCTCTTCCTGTGACCCCTCCGCTGGCATTAATTTTCTCCTCCAGGCAGGTCTCTTGGGCTGGGCTCCTTTCCATTCTGCTCGAGCACCACTCTTGTAACAGGTCTCCATCTGGCCCAACAAACTGCCCTCTGTGTGTCCTCACTACTGTCCTGATACAGCTTGGCTTTTGCCTCTGCCAGGAAACTTGCTTCCATTAGCCTTTTGCTTTTAGGATCATGTCAAAGAAAATGTCCAAAGAAATATATATTGGGGTCCCCAAGCCCCAAGATACCTAGGTTGCTTTTCTGAGGTGTTCTCTGACACCTGCCTCATTCCATCTCTGTCAAGAACCAAGGAAACTCTGTAGCACTCTGACAACCTTCTCTCTACCTCTGAAGAACCCATTTCCACACTGGATTTTCAGTCATTGCTTGTATAGACTGTTGGTGAGGAACAGGCTATTCCTGCTATGGTTTTGATCACCTCTTTTGTAGGCCCTGGATTGATGACCCAGAACCTGATGAGGATGTGGAACCACTTGTTATCTCCTTTTCTTAACTTTGGGCATACAAATGAAATTCCCAAGCTGGAAGTTTTTTTGTCTTGTTTTCCTTCACCATTCACATTTTTAAAAAATTTTATGCACTTAAAATTATCAACTGTTGAGGGGCGCCTGGGTGGCTCAGTGGATTAAAGCCTCTGCCTTCAGCTCAGGTCATGATCTCAGGGTCCTGGGATCGAGCCCCGCCTCAGGCTCTCTGCTCAGCAGGGAGCCTGCTTCTTCCCTCTCTCTCTGCCTGCCTCTCTGCCTACTCATGATCTCTCTATCAAATAAATAAGTAAAATATTTTAAAAAAATTATCAACTGTTGAATCGTTGAACACTACATCAGAAATTAATGTGTACTCTTTGTTGGCTAATTGAATTTAAATTAAAAAAAATTATCAATGATTTTTATTGCTTCTAGAATTTTTTAATTAAGTTTTTTATTTTAATTCCAGTATAGTTAACATGCAGTGTTTTATTAGTTTTAGGTTTACAATACAGTGATTCATCATTTCCGTGCAATACCCAGTGCTCATCACCAGTGCCCTTCTTAATCCCATCACCTATTTCAGGCACCTCCCCCAACCCCCAGGGGACCCATCAGTTTGTCTCTTTGGCCAAATAAAGTCTCTTTCTTGGTTTGTGTCTCTCTCTCTCTTTTTTTAATTTATTTTTTTAAAGGTTTAATGTATTTATTTAAGAGAGCACAAGAGTGAGAAAGATCATAGAGGTTGAAGAAGAGGGAGAAACAGACTTGCTGCTGAGCAGAGAGCCCAATGTGGGTTCTATCCCAGGACCCAGAGATCATGACCTGAGCCAAAGGCAGACACTCAACCAACTGAGCCACCCAGTGGGTAAAATTCACCCATGGGCAAAATTATATGGTATTTCTCTTTCTTTGATTTACTTCACTTAGCATAATACTCTGTAGCTCCTTTTGTGTCATTGCAAATGGCAAGGTTTCATTCTTTTTTATGGCTGAGTAATATTTCATTTCATATATATACATATATATGTATATCACATCTTTTCCCATTCATCTATTGATGGACACTTGGCCTGATTCTATAATTTGGCTATTGTAAGTAATGCCACTATAAACATAGGGGTGCATGAATCCCTTTGAGTTAGTGTTTGTGTATCTTTTGGGTGAATACCCTGTTGTGTGACTAATGGATCATAGGGTAGTTTGATTTTTAGTTTTTTGAGGAATCTCCATACTGTTTGCCACAGTGGCTGCCCCAGTTTGCATTCCCACCAACAATGCACAAGGGTTCCTTTTCTCCATATCTTCACCAACATTTGTTGTTTCTTGTATTTTTGATTTTAACCTTTCAGAACTGTGTGAAGCGATATCTCATTATAGTTTTAATTTGCATTCCCCATGATGAGCCTTTATTCATGTGTCTGTTGCACATCTGTATGACTTCTTTGGAGAAATGTCTATTTATGTCTTCTGCCTATCTTTAATTGGATTATTTGGGTTTTGGATGTTGAGTCATAACGGTTTTTTATATATTTTGAATACTAACCCTATATCAGATATGTCATTTCCAAATGTCTTCTCCCATTCCTTTTAGTTTTGTTGATCGTTTCCTTCACTGTGCAGAAGCTTTTTATTTTGATGTAGTCCCAGTAGTTTATTTTTGTTTTTATTTCCCATCTCTGGAAACATATCTAGAAAAATGTTGCTATGGCTGATGTCAGGAAAATTACTACTTGTGCTCTCTTTTAGGATTTTTATGGTTTCAGATCTCCCTTTTAGGTTCTTCACCTATTTGAGATTGTTTCTGTGTATGATGTAGGAAAGTGGTCCAGTTTCATTCTTTTGCATGTAGCTGTCCAGTTTTCTGAACACCATTTGTTGAAGAGACTGTCTTTTTCCCATTACATATTCTTTCCTCCTTTGTTGAAGTTTAATTGATCATATAATTGTGTGTTTATTTTTCTGTCCCATTGATCTGTGTGTCTGTTTTTGTGCCATATGGCTTCTAGATTTTATGTTTGCTTAGAGTGGCTTTTCTCACTCTCTTCTTAGGTTACTAGGGCTGCTGTAACAAATTTTCACAAACTGGAAATAAATTGGCTTGAACAGAAGACATTTGTTGTCTCAGAGTTCTGGAGGTCAGGTATCTAAAATCAAGGTGTCATCAGAATCATACTCTCCATGAAGGCACTAGGGAAGGATCACTTTCAGGCCTCTCTCCTAGCTTCTGACAGTTTCTTGGCTTATGACAGCATAACTCTAATCTTCACATGGCATTCTTCCTATGTGTATTCTTTGTCCAAATTTTCCCTTCTTACAAGGTTGCCAGTCATACTGGATTAGGGGCAGATCCTATTCTAGTATGATCTCAGCCTAGCTTAACTAATTATGTCTGTGATGACCCTATTTCCAAATAAAGCCACAGTCTGTGGTACTGGGTGTTAGAACTTCAGCATATGCATTTGGAGGGTGGCACTCTCCATGTATTGGCATAACATGCTCCAATATTTGTTAAAACTGTCCTTTCTTATAGAACTTTCCAGATGATCAGCAAGCCAAACTGATAGTTTTGTTTTACTTTGTTTTGTTTTTGATGTTTTCCCCATCTGTGGGTAACCTGAAATTTATTTTGATATAAAGAGTAAGGTAGAGGTAAGGATGTGCCTTGATGTTTTACCAAAGAGTTAGTTAATGCTAATTTCAGTATCTTATCCATTATGCTATCCTCTCCAGAACTTAGCAAAGTACTTGAATCATAACCAGATATTCCATAAATGTCTTTTAGATAGAATCAAATCACTTATCAGTGAACTGGGTTGTTACCTTTCTGACTACATGATGGTTTATCTAAATATTTGAACTGATAAGGAGCTATCTAAAAATTGAATGCCAGGTTGTGAAGAAATGCTAGAGAAATAGCAAAGCCTAAAACCATAGTAATCTAGAGAATATTGGCTTAAAGAAATACTAACACTTTCTGTTTATTGAAGGAAATAAAGGACACATCTTCTTCACTAACTTAGAGGACAGGGTAATGAGCTATAATCGAGGACTGATTTATAAGACAGATGTCTTCTACTCTTCCATCTGGTAGCTAGAGAGTGTGTGTGTGTGTGTGTGTGTGTGTGTATTCAGTGTATATATGTTGGGCATGGGCAGTAAGCAGCCATGTAAGGTCTTGAAAATATTTATAAGCAACATTTTAGAGCAATGATAAAAATCATTGTTGAGCCATTTAAAATCTTAAAGTCTACAGGACCCTAATTTGCTGTACTTCACTTCATAAATATTTTTTCATATTATGGAAACTATTGAAAACCCTAATTTTGATAGCTAGTTATGAAACTTATGTGGGTCATATTTGATATTTGGTAAACAAAAGATATGTACTTGAAACATTATACTGCAAATAGCTGCAATTCATATGGTATAATGTACATTAATGCTCCAAGTGATTATCATTACTAGTGTTTTAAAGGGAGTACATGGAAAAAAATAACAATAAATAAATAAAGGTAGTACCTAGAGTTAACCAATTGATTAGCTTCTCTAAGTGAAGAAGCTTCACTGTGCAAGGTGACAAGATAAGTTACAGACTTTGGGAAAGTAGTTAGGAAAAAATTATGTCAAGAACTCATCTCTCGGGGCACCTGGGTGGCTCAGTGGGTTAAAGCCTCTGCCTTCAGCTTGGGTTGTGGTCTCAGGATTCTGGGATCAAGCCCCGCATCGGGCTCTCTACTCAGCAGGGAGCCTCCTCCTTCCTCTCTCTCTCTGCCTATCTGTCTGCGGGCTTGTGATCTCTGTCAAATAAATAAAAGAAAAAAGAAAAAAAAAAGAACTCATCTCTCAGCAAAATGATAGATACTTCTTTTTTTCCCTTTTTTTTGTATTTTAACATAATCTTCCCTGAATGTTTCAGAGAAAGACATTAATGTGTTAACTTTTGAAACAAATACTTCTTATATTATTAGCAAATATTTTTTCTCTCTAAGAGATTTATTTTAAGGTGAGTAAAAATCTAAATGGAATCATTTTCTATTTTAACAATAACCTACTAGTCAACAATAACCTAACCTAACAATAACCTAACTCTATTTTAACAATAACCTAACTGAAAGTCATTCCAATTCCAATATGATCATGACTTTAAAAAAAAAAACAAACAAACTTAGAAAAAACATGAATAATGTTGAGCTCTGTCATCAACTCAAAAGGGTTATTCTGATTTAAAAAAAAAATCTTTTGCTGTCTTTGCTCAATGAGGATATCAATAGGAAAAAGACTGTATAACCAGGGAGAGGTTATTATGTATCCAAACAACATTTTTTTTCTGTTGGGTGAGCCTTTATTATTTTAGATTCTGGCAAATATGTGCTTCCCAACTTGATGGGCCCCTAGATAGCTATATTGTAACCCCTGCCATCCCCTCCCCACCCCTCACTGTCCTTGCTTAAGCAAGGTGTCAGGCACTGTAAGCACAGAGGGACCTTGAGGAGTGAGTGAAGGAGAATACTCAGTGTGGGATGGGTAGGACTAAGGGTGCTTGAATATCTATGTGGCTTTCATTAGGTTCCCTGATGGCTTTGAGTCTCATTGTCACTTTGAACTAGATGCTTTCTTTAGCCCTTTCATCTCTCTGTAGCCTTAACAGTTTCTCTGTTGAAAGGGGAATCTTTGTCCTGAATGAGGACACAATCTTTGGTGCATGCAAGCCTCAGTGTTTATGAGGCAGACAACTCTATTATGTATTAAGCTTGTATTCTCATCTACAACACTTTAGTTCTCCTAGTAGAGCCTTTTACCTGATAGTTTTTCCACATGCAACAACACATTCTGTTTTGTGATAGTCTCATAGCCCTTTGTTTCTCTGACCAAAGGCAGTTTTTCCAGTTCACAGACACATCTCCCTGAAGATTGCCTTCAGATGGTCTTTATTGTATTTAAATATGTTAACCTCAAATTAAGCTATTGAATGCTGCTTCTTTGCTCAAAAACCAGAATCAGAACCAGAGACTCCAAATGTGAATTTGTCAGCAAATTCATGCAGGCTTTTCTTTGCACAGAGAAATAAGCAGAGGCAATGTTTTCTTCTGAGTCCATGAATGGCAAACATATCCTTTAGGAAACAGAATGTTTGATTTTCGACAAGAAATGTGTGCTGAGCTTAGTCTTTTAGAGGTCCCATTTGTCAGCAGATTTTTGTGTAATTCAAATTTCTGCTTATTTCTTTCAGAATCTAAAATTCATCTGAATATGTTAGATAACTGATGGCTACAGCCTTATAAACTGAAATAAACAGGAAAATTCACTGTATTTACAAGTGGTAGTCAGGAGAATGTGGCACTAATTTATAGCAAATAAAAGAATCAAAAAAAGGGAAGGAGTTACATAATTTGTGAATAAGTAGTATAAAAATTTCCCATGTGGAGAAAATGCGATACCCTAAAACAGTACCAGCAATTTAGCTCCTTGTAAAGTGAGCCACTGAACCTTTCTCTGAGATCCTAGAACCTAAAAAAAACAAGTGATTTTGCCAGGCTATCTAACCAAGAAGAAAAAAAAGTGCCCAGAAACCAGATTGGGAATGAGTAATCAAGAACACACTGTTTAGGGTGCCTGGGTGGCTCAGTGGGTTAAGCCTCTGCCTTTGGCTCAGGTCATGATCCCAGGGTCCTGGGATCAAGCCCCGCATCTTGCTCTCTGCTCAGCAGGGAGCCTGTTTCCTCCTCTCTCTCTGCCTGACTCTCTGCCTACTTGTGATCTCTGTCTGTCAAATAAACAAATCTTTAAAAAAAAAAGTAAAAAATGGCCTTCAGGTATCATGGCAGCATCCTGTGAAGACAAGCCAAGTGCAGGAGAATATCAAGGTCAGGCTCACTGGAACCTTCTGTCCTTAGGCTTAAAATGGGTACAAAATGGGGTACCTGGGTGGCTTAGTGGTGAAGCCTCTGCCTTCTGCTCAGGTCATGATCTCAGGGTCCTAGGATTGAGCCCCGCATCAGGCTCTCTGCTCAGCAGGGAGCCTGCTTCCTCCTCTCTCTCTGTCTGCCTCTCTGCCTACTTGTGAGCTCTGTCTGTCAAATAAATAAATAAAAATCTTAAAAAAAAAAAAAAAAGAACACACTGTTTGCGTCCAGCATTATTAAATTGTGAAAAGACAATGACCTGATGTTTGTGTCTTCTTCACGTGCGCACATTTGCACACACACGCACACACACACACACAACTGCAAACCAATTAGGAAAATATTAGAGTTATCCCCTGCATTAGTTTCCTATTGCTGCTGTAGCAAATTTCCACAAACTGTGCTTTTCCTTGCCTCAAGAAATAATGGTTCTTCTAACATGCTAGCCTCTTGTTTCCTTGACTTCTGTATTACCACTGACTTAGGCCTTCTATTCCAGGTCCTTTGTCTACCATTGTGGTGCATCCTGGGCATATCTTTTGAAATCTTAAAATCAGACTTCCCCTGTCTGATTAAAATGATTATTTGTCCAGTTTTCTCACATAGGGGCCTTACTACACATACAATGAAGTTGAGATTGTAAAGTAATGTGTCAAACAGTATAGAATACAGAAGAGTATAGGAAGGAGATTCCTGGTTAAACAGAGAAGCTTGACTACAGATACTCCTTTCCTCTGCCTTCTAAACGCCTGGTAAAATGGGAGATAAAGAGAATGGGAAGGCTGCCAATGTGTTACACAGTTCTGGAACAGGGAGAGCACATGGCAGAGTGGTAACTGACTCCCGTGGCAGGACCTGTGTCTCAGGTGCAAGGTGAGGGTAGATTCATTCTGCTGAACCTTGTAAAATCTCGGAACTTGGAAACATCCAGTACCACAAGAAGTGGAAGTGAAAGAGACAATCTGACAGATTATCTGATGTGTTTGACCAAATAACAATAGCATTAAGAGGCTGATGGTGCAATGAGAAGAAATTAACTATGATTCCACAGATGATGATACAAATGAGACATGAGGAAATTATTAACTTCAGGAAAACCTTAAAGAGGAACAAGAAAAAGATACTACTTCTCTCAGCAGTGAAAGATAGTTACGAATTATAAGTGAAGTAGAACATTAGATTGAAAAAAAGCTTGTGCTCTCTCACTGCAGGGTTTTTTTTTGGAATTTGGAGGGAAAAGAAATTGGGGTGGTGGTATTGTTGAGTTCAACCCTCCTCTCTCAAAATTGGACACCCATAGATAATGTTTAAAACTGACCATCAGAAATAGTAAGAAAACATATTAATGAGAAATATGGGTGTTAAGATTGAAGTCATATGAAGTAGTGAGGCCTTGGGCTATTGTTTTTCTTAGTAAGTTTTTTAAACAAGGTGTATATGTGACTATGATATAAATTAACATTTACTAAGATGAAAAACAAGTCTCAGAGTGGAAAGTGGGAGACTGGGTTAGATATCTAAAGTAAAGGAGCTGACCTTGTATTTGCTGTTGTAGGTGAAAGCATAGACTCACCATTGAGATCGCTTGTCGCAGTTATTAAGACTACCCATCATAGGCTTCCCTTCAGGAAGAGTTAGTTGACAAAAACTATTTTGGTTATTTATTGTCTTGTACATTAGGGGCAGTGTATAAGTGAACCAACAGTCAACACTCAAAGCCACACCACAGAACCGAAATGAGTGAGCCAGCTGAATGCCAGGGAGCAATGGAGTCCCCATCCTTAGGAGCAGAACACTCTGAGGAGCCCACTACAGGGAGAGACCAGTGAGGGCAGGCCTGGGGCTGCACAGAAGTTCCTGGTGGTGTGGGACAATCAGTCAGATTTCCTAGCTTTCATATTCTCACTCTGCCATATCACAGTGCCTTCTAGGCTGGGAAAATTGTCAACTGAGATGAGGGCAAGGAGAGCTGATGATTGGAAGTAGTAAGTTGTAGAGAAAAAGATCAAGAAGAAAGAGGACAAGACACCTGAGGTGTTTTATAAACAATGGAGAAAAGAGGGGAGTGAGTGGAAAGAAAAGGTAGGGGGAAATGGCTTGACTAGCATCTGCTTTTATTGACATAATCAATAAAATAGAACTTTTCTCATAAAACAATACATAAGATCCTAATCAGATTTGCTTATATCCAATGGATATACTCATTTCTTGACACTAATACTCTTTAAGCAGGTAGGAAGAGGGGAGTGGAAAATTTGTTAATGAAATATAAGACTGATCAAAGTGAAACTTTGTTTTTAAAACAGGTTTAAGAAAATTCGTATGAGGATAAGGACAGGGAAGAAGGAATCAAGATCTCCCAGCTTACCATCAGATAATTCGACTTCCTGTCTCTCATTCAGGGAATTCATTCAACTCTGTGGAACCCCACTTCTATGAATTCCATAGGGCAGGGATGTAGCTCATGCATTCTCTGGACTTAATTAAGTGCTTGGAGAGTTGTAGGTTATCGATGAATGTTGCTTGAAGAGAAGTAAATGCTTTTTTTTTCTTCTCAGTTTTCTTTCCCCCTTTAAAGTCAGATGTGACGCTGAATCGTTTCTGCTTAAGGACTTAATCCTAACCATTTCTCAGTAGGACTTTTATCTAACCCTGAAAGCTACAGGGGAAACTGAGTCAATTATCTGTACAAGTTAAGTGAAATAAAAATGTTGGTTCCCAGATCCTCTAATTTAGCTATCTTATGTTGTGTAAATCACATACGGAATAGTGTACGTGATGTCAAAGTCAAACACTCAAACAACAATATAGTTGCCCCTATCTTCCTTTTTAGATTCAATTAACAAAAATATCAACAATTCTCTCACAACCTATGAGTTCTATTATTATCTCTTATAAGAGTATCTCTATATAAGAGTGTCTCTTATTATCTATTATCTCTTTGTTATGCTTCTCTCTGATTCTCATTCTCTCTTTCCCACTCCCTTTCCCATATACACGTGTACACACACAAATACAAATTTAATTCTTAGGACCAGCTCTTCTATTCAAAGGGAGAAGAGAGGAAAGACTCTTGTCAATACTTTTCATCTTGAAATAAACTTATAAATAATAGGGTCATCTTTTGACCCATGCAGTTGTCCAACCCTATGATTACTAAAATATTCAACTGAAGAAGAGAAGCCTTTACCTATTTAGCAAGATCTCTCCAACAATACTACCAATTTTGACATAACCCCAAGAACTCCATGAAATAGTTAAAAAAAAAAAAAAACTTTTAGTTTTAAATTTCTAGGAGACTTCAACTATTGACCTAGAGCTCCACAGCTTTTTTCCATCGCTAACAACCCCAACCACCAGCTCTCCAGTGAACAATAATGACACTATAGTCTTCTTTGTTTCTTTAGTGGCTTATTAACAACAAGATCATCCTGTCACCTTCATGAGTTGAAGCCCTTGTAGAAATGATTGCAGCTCATTTTGTCCACCCACTAAATACCAAAATAACCTGCTGTCTTCGCAAAATGTGCATTCACTCCCCAAATCGTACTGTATGCCAAGCTTTAGAGGAGAGGGAACCATGCCAGGACTCATTTTAAAATGAAGTTCTATTTGCTATTTCTAGTGCTAGTGCATGGCAGACAGCTGGAGTTTCATTTAAGTTGATTTCTTCTTTGACACTGTTTCTTTTCATATATGTATTAGCTAGAATCATGCTTAAAGTGGATTTAACTAATTCTGAACTAAAACAAGAACAACAATGAAAATTAATTATAAGTAAATAAAACCCTGTAAACATTACAGTAATAATATGCTTGGTGTAGCTGTTAACATGTTTTTGTGCAGTTAGAAAATACTGATTTTATTAATGTTAAGAAACTGCACCTAATAAATGCTGGTCTATATGAATGTGGCATAAATTGAGGTAAAAGACAAAAAATAAAAAGCCCCAAGTCAGCAAAAGAGAATAAGGCCCAGATTACATTTTCTATAATGAACCTAATGCAAATGTTAGTATAAGCTCTAGAATTTGATCACTGAAAACATTTCTGATCCAGGACCCTGAATAGATTTGTTAAGGTTCTATTTGGCTTATAATCTCTGCTATTTCACCTTTTCTCACCTATCAACCACCTTTGACACTTGGGTTGAACAAACTATTTCCAACATATCTATTTTAATTAATTTTTGTAAATGCTTTAGAAAGGGCAGAATGTTTATTTCTGTAGAAATGCTTAGAATTCTTTTTCTTTGCTAAAAGCCATAGATTTTTAATAATTTGTTCACTGTCTTCTAGAGATTGGAGTTTTCTATGTCCTTGGAACTGAGCATTTCATGGTCTCTCCAGATCTCCCTATAAAGGACAAATTCCATAAATATGTTAATAATTTTGTTGACTTTTCCCATTTACTTCTCCTTCTTTTAAACATTACATGTTCCTCAGAGCTCTGAGCCTGGCTGGCTAAAGGTTTCTTCCCCAAAAGCATATTCTTTATAGTAGCTATGTATACCATGGAACAGCCTTATCACCCCTCCTTACTCTTTTAGGGGAAATAGAAATATCTCCAGGATCCAGAATAGGTGAAGGACAATTCTAAATTGTAGGCTTTAGTATCTGGCAATGTATTTGACTTTACCAGGTCTATAAGCCTGATATTTTTTTTATTGTATTGGGAATGTCTTCTATTCCACTTTTAAAAGACAACTTTTTTAAGTCACTAAATTATGAAAACTTTAACTAATGTAATATATCATTCTACACAATAGGTTTTGCTCCCCATCTTTCCTAAGAATATCTCACTACTGTCTTCTCAAGCCAAAGATTCAATAGAAAGATCAGGAAACCTTTATAATTCCTTATCATTTTGCAATCTACTTTAATTTATTTTGGTGTTTTATTGATATTTCTTTGTCTTTGATTCTGTGAACAGAAATTAAGTATAGACATATTTGCATCTTTAACTATTAATGATGATAACCTGATACCACTTAGAAAATCAGTAGACATAGTCTCTTGATAAATCAGTGAAGTCCAACATGTATTTAATTTAGTTTCACTGTCTTTGTAAGTTTTACATTAATAATTTGTTAGAACTCTTTGGTGAGTTAGATATATATCCTCTATAATAGGAAATAAAGAGTTTGACATTTATTGACCTTTTTCTGTGTGCCAGACATTATGCTCAACATTATATGTAGTTTACTCTCACTTAATCCTCACAAAAGCTCTATGAATTTGATGCAATTTTTATTCCCATTTTTACAAATGAGAAAACTGAAACCCAGGGAAATTGAAGGTAACATGGCTTCCATGAGGTGAGACCAGAAGTCAAGGCAGGAAGTCTTGACTCCAGAAGAATTCCATTATTATATACTACCTCTAATAGGAACATAATGTTGTTTTCTTAATACAAATTTGATACAAACTCTTATTCTATTCTCTAGTGCCAAATTAATGTTTTACAAAAGACATCTAAAACTCGATGGGCTTTTGGCCATCAATTCCTATAATTTGTCCCCTTGGCATTCAGTATTTATCAAAAGCTAAGGAGTATGAAGCAATACTGAGGGAGGAAGTCCTAAAGGTTGTATGGTCTCTATATTCCTGTAAAATGCTTTACAATCTATTCCTTGAGTTATTCACACTAGGAAAAGAGGTGTATGTACATCCATCCAAATTGTGTCCTCCTATTTGAATGACTTCTAAATTCACACATTTTTCTTTTTTTTTTTTTTAAGGACTTATTTATTTAAGGGAGAAATAGCAAGAGAGAGAGCACAGAGGAAGACTGAGAGAGAGAAACAGACACCCCTCTGAGTGGAGAGCCCAATGTGGGGCTCAGTCCCAGGGTCCTGGGATCATGACCCCAGCTGAAGGCAGATGCTTAACTGACTAGGGCACAACACCTCCCCCCCTTTTTCTAGAACAGGAATTAAGAAGATTATTGGGAAACTACAAGGAATGCTATATGGCTCTATATGTGCCTCATTTCTCTGCATTGAAAATAAATACTTCTCCTCAAGTAATTCTGTATTTATATGAGTTGGTCTGAACTTTTTAAAAATATAATTTAATTTTTTTTCAGTGATCCATAATTCGTTGTTTATGCACCACACCCAGTGCTCCATGCAATACATGCCCTCCTTAATACCTACCACCAGGCTCACCTAACCCCCCACCCCCCTCCCTACCAAAACCCTCAGTTTTTTCTGAGTCCACAGTCTCTCATGGTTGTCTCCTCCTCCTATTTCCCCCAACTCACTTCTCCTCTCCATCTCCCAATGTCCTCCATGTTATTCTGAACTTTTTTTTTTAACTTCAAAAGAATTATTGTTTAAAAATGGTGATTGAGTACATTCCTGTTTCAGCTATCTATTATTGTGTATCCTACTATACTCAAACTAAGTAGCTTAAAATATTTTACTCTTTCTTGTGATTTCATGGGTCAGAAATTTGGACAGTGCATGATGAGGGTGGTTCATCTCTCTCTGTATGATGCTTGCTGGTTTGGGGTGTCCAAAATGGCTGCTGTACTCACATGCCTGACACCTCAGTCAGAAGGTTAGAGCAGCTGGTGTTCACTGGAATAACTCAACTGGAGTCGCAACTATGGGGACACAATTTTTTCTATTGGCCTTAGATTTCCTCCACGCATTATAGGAGTCTTTCCTCCTCTTCCTGCTCTCTCAATGTGGTCTCTACAACAGGGCAGCCCATACAGCTTTATACTACAACTTAAGGCTCCCCCAGGCACAAAAGTTGAAGCCGGCAGATGTGCTTAATGCTCAGGCTTTAAAATGGCATAATGGTATTTTGCTGCATTTGTAATTTAAGCATGTTACAGGCCCAGCTCTGTGTCATAGGCTATAGAAAGGCATAAGTGCCAGGAAGTACAATTAATTGTAGATCACCAATGATACTGACTACTACAGTTCCATTAGGTTATAAAATAGTGATGTAACTAATAAGATTTCTAATCACTAAGAAACCCGGTAGCCACATTTAAAAAGGATAACAATTGATCATGAGATAAGAGCCCATTACTGAAGATAATTTATAGAAGTAGATTTCCTTAAATAAGCTGCTCTTAAACCATTTTTAGATCTGGCTTATTAATAATAGCTCTATATTTAAGTCACAAAGAATGCACAAATTATGATTCATACCATTTCCACTCAAAAAAATAACCCCAAAACCTTTGAAAAGTTGCATAGGTATTCTCATGAAAGTTCTGTAAGTTGGTTTGAGAAAAAGAAAGAGAAAAGGTGCTTTGTATGGTGGTATGCTTAATTTTGGAATAAGCACTGTTGTATGTCATTTTGTGTGTGATTTGATAAAACCAGAATCTCTGGTTTAAGGTATGGCAGTTTTATATTCTATATGATTAAGGTAAAGTTTGATAATTACTTTGACAAGTAAAGTAAAGTAACAGACTTTAACAGTAGTAGTAGTATTTAAAGAGTAATAGAGCAAAGTGAGGGCAAAATAGTGTGTGTGATGGTTATGAACCTACTGAAAAACTTTTGATGGCACCATGGAGTTATGACCTTTGGAAATCCAAAATGTGGTCTAGATGGGGGAAAAAAAAATCCTTGGCAATATGAAAGAATGAATAAAAGCAGAGGAATCATTGAAGACAAAGTACTTTTATTAAATTTTTTTTCAGTGTTTGAAAATTCATTGTTTATCCACCACACCCAGTGTTCCATGCAATACGTGCCTTCCATAATACCCACCACCAGGCTCACCTAACCCCCCATCTCCCTCCCCTCCAAAATCCTCAGTCTGTTTCTCAGAGTCCACAGTCTCTTATGGTTTGTCTCCTCCTCTGATTTCCTCTGACATACGTGTCCTCTCCAACTCCCAATGTCCTTCTTATTATTCCTAATGCTCCACAAGTACATGAAGCCATATGATAATTGACTCCCTCTGCTTGACTTATTTTACTCAGCATAATCTCTTCCCAGTCCTGTCCATGTTGATACAAAAGTTGGGTATTCATCCTTTCTGATGGAAGCATAATACTCCATTGTGTATATGGATCATATCTTCTTTATCCATTCGTCTGTTGAAGGGCATCTTGGTTCTTGCCACAGTTTGGCGACTGTGGCCATTGGTGCTATGAACACTGGGGTGTAGATGGCCCTTCTTTTCACTACATCTGTATCTTTGGGGTAAATACCCAGTAGTGCAATTGCAGGGTCATAGGGTAGCTCTATTTTTAATTTCTTAAGGAATCTCCACACTGTTTTCCAAAGTGGTTGCACAACTTGCATTCCCATCAATAGTAAGAAGGTTCCCCTTTCTCTACATCTTCTCCAACACTTGTTTACTGTCTTATTAATTTTGGCCATTCTAACTTGTGTAAGTTGGTATCTCAATATGGTTCTTTTTCCCAATTTATTTATTTTCAGAGAAACATTATTCATTATTTTTTCACCACACCCAGTCAATATGGTTTTGATTCGAATCTCCCCATTGGCTAATGATGATGAACATTTTCTCATGTGTCTGTTAGCCATTTGTATGTCTTTGGTGTCTGTTTATGTCTTCTGCCCATTTTTTGATGTGATTATCTGTTTTGTGTGTGTTGAGTTTGAGGAGTTCTTTACAGATCTTGGATATCAGCCCTTTGCCTGTAGTGTCATTTGCAAATATCTTCTCCCATTCCGTGGGTTGCCTCTTTGTTTTGTTGACTGTTTCCTTTTCTGTGCAGAAGCTTTTGATCTTGATGAAGTCCCAAAAGTTCATTTTTGCTTTTGTTTCCTTTGCCTTTAGAAATATATCTTGAAAAAGGTTACTGTGACCGATGTTGAAGCGGATACTGCCTATGTTCTCCTCTAGGATTTTGATAGATTCCTGCCTCACGTTGAAGTCTTTTATCCATTTTGAATTTATCTTTGTGTATGGTGTAAGAGAGTGATCAAGTTTCATTCTTCTACACATAGCTGTCCAATTTTCCTAGCACCATTTACTGAAGAGACTGTCTTTTTCCACTGGATATTTTTTCCTGCTTTGTCAAACATTATTTGACCATAGAGTTGAATATCTGGTCTATATCTGGGCTCTCTGCTCTGTTCCACTGGTCTATGTGTTTTTGTGCCAGTACCATGCTGTCTTGGTGATCACAGCTTTGTAGTAAAGCTTGAAATCAGGCAACATGATGCCCCAGTTTTGTTTTTCTTTTTCAACATTTCCTTAACAATTCAGGGTCTCTTCTGGTTTTATACAAATTTTAGGATTGTTTGTTCCAGCTCTTTGAAAAATGCCGGTGGAATTTTGATCAGGATGGCGTTGAAAGTGTAGATTGCCCTGGGCAGTATAGACATTTTAACAATGTTTATTCTTCCAATCCATGAGCATGGAATGCTCTTCCATCTTTTTGTGTCGTCTTCAATTTCTTTCATGAGCATTCTGTAGTTCTTTGAGTACAGATTGTTTACCTCTTTGGTTAGGTTTATTCCAGGTATCTTGGTGCTATAGTAAATGGGATCTATTCTCTAATTTCCCTTTCTGTATTTTCATTGTTAGTGTATAAGAAAGCAACTGATTCTGAAGGTTGCTGGGGGAGGGGGGTTGGGAGAGGGTGGTGAGGTTATAGACATTGTGGGGGGTTGTGTGCTGTGGTGAGTGCTGTGAAGTGTGTAAACCTGGCGATTCACAGACCTGTACCCCTGGGACTAAAAATACATTATATGTTTATTAAAAATTTTTTAAATTAATAAAAAAAATAAAATTTTTTAAAAAAAGAAAGCAACTGATTTCTCTACATTGATTTTGTATCCTGCCACATTACTGAATTGCTGTATGAGTTCGAGTAGTTTGGGGGTGGTGTTTTTTGGGTCTTCCATATAAAGTATCATGTCATCTGTGAAGAGAGAGAGTTTGACTTCTTCTTTGTCAATTTGAATACCTTTTATTTCTTTGTGTTTTCTGATTGCTGTTGCTAGGACTTCTAGTACTATGTTGAACAACAGTGGTGAGAATGGACATCCTTGTTGTGTTCCTGATCTCAAAGGAAGGCTGTCAGCTTTTCCCCATTGAGGATGATATTTACTGTGGGTTTTTCATAGATAGATTTTATGAAGTTGAGGAATGTTCCCTCTATCCCTATACTTTGAATCACTTTAATCAGGAATGGGTGCTGTATCTTGTCAAATGCTTTTCTGCATCAATTGAGGGGACTGTGTGGTTCTTCTCTCTTCTCTTATTGATTTGTTCTATCACATTGATTGATTTGCGAATGTTGAACCACCCTTGCATGCCATGGATAAATCCTACCTGGTCATGGTGGATAATCTTGTTAAGATGGCTAGGATCTTGTTAAGAAGCTTGGCATCCATATTCATCAGGGATATTGGTCTGAAATTCTCCTTTTTGGTGGGGTCTTTGCCTGGTTTGGGGATCAGGGTAATGTTGGCTTCATAAAAAGAGTCTGGAACTTTTATATGCAGTTCCCAAATTTTAGAATTAGTCATCTTACTGTAGCATAACTTGTTTCATGAAAATAGCTATAGCTGTTTGCCAGCTGTAGATGACCACTTACTTTGCCATTTCTAGGGGTACTTTGGAGGAAATATTGTGAATCTACTGAGTGAGTGATAATAGACCTACACAAGTCACTTCATTAATATCATGAACAAACTGCTGTGGAAACTTAGAAGGGAAAAAGAGTGAAGTGGTAAATTCCTTATTGCTGTGATAATAAAGTGTGGACAGATGAGACTTTGGTAAGTGACCATAGTAATTGATGAACTGGCGGGGGCGTAGGTTACCTGGATGAGCCAGTGATAGATTTTCATTTTTTATCTTAATAAAGTATTTGTGATTTTTATTGTGTTCAAAGCCAATAGAACCATACATTAGGCTTTAATGGTTATAAGACTACATCTTTTACTTTTCACGGTTTTATCACATTTCAATTCTTACAGTGGAATTTAGCCTCACCCCACCCTAACCTAGAAGCTGGGTGGTTACATATCCCTAGGCATTTCCTCTTCCTTTTCCCATTACACCCCTTCTTCCTATGTTGTTGACTTTAAGTGGGTCTTTATACGGTAACTACAGCTCCAGTAGAGGCTGTGATAGGGTTGTTTGAGGAAGGAAGGAGGGTCAATGTGGCAGGAATGAAGGAGAGAGGGAAAGAAGAGAAGATAGGAGGGATAGCTAAGAAGCAAATGATATAGGCTAATGACATGTAGCTCATGTCAAAGAGTTTGGATTGTGTTTTAAGTTCACTGGGAAGGTACTGGAGGGCTTTAAGTTTTAGAAGATTGTCTGCTGTAAATGTATAGTTGGGTTGCTTCTACATGGTTGTTTGCTTGTTTTCATAAATAGACTGAGCTTTAATATAGAAACAGAGAAAAGCTTTAACAAGCAGAGAGAATTGGAGATATATAGATGAGGTGGTGCTTGATGAATATTGGTATAGTCTACAGGAAATGGAAAGTCAAAGAAAGAAGCAAGGAAGAGGGGAAGAGATGTTCCTCTGTATTCTCTACAAAAGCTCGGCACTAACATAGATATAGAAGGGAAACGAGCCAAGCCACTTTTACAGTCTTTAAACACACTGATTAAAAGGTCTAGCTAGAACGGGAAAATATGGATAATTACCAGACACAAGGGACTGTCTGAGAGACTTTGGCTGCCATTCAGGAGGAGCCATCTTGGTTCAAAATGTCTTTTCAGGGAACTGAAAGCTTCTGATAGGTGGTGAGTGTGACTTACACTTCATTTATTGTGCATTGTGCCAAGAACATAAACATTCAGTGAACACTGTGTGTTTGATATTTCTTTCTCTCTCTCTCTCTCTCTCTATATATATATATGTATATATATATTTATATATAGTGTAACGTAGTTTTATACTGTATTTTATCTGTCTTCTGCTCACCTATGATGTCACTGAAAGAATATATCAGATAAATCCAATTTATACGATGATTTGATTAGTGTGTGGAACTGGTCTTCTTGTTCTTTAATCATAAATGAATCATTCTACTCTTCTCTTCACAAAATGAGATTGTGTCCTGAAGATTGATGGATCTAAGCATATTTTGGACAAGGAGAATCATCTAGACTTCAGCTAAAACAATAAAGTGGTGATTTTTCTTCAAGGTCAGAACACCCAAAGGCAACTAGGCCTGCTGAAGAATATCCATTTAATAGATTCACGTGTTACAGCTGGTGCGAAAATAGTTCCAAGTGACTAGATACTAAAACACCCAAAGTATATGTAATACAGTAGGGAGAGAACAGGGATATATATATATAATTTCAATGCATCTCCAAATATAGACATTTGCCTTTTTATTGCAGTGTATCATAAACTCAAAGTTTAGCTAGTACAATATTCAATGTTTTTCAATGTTTAGATAACACATTTGTCAAAAGACAATAAATTGATTTACCATTTTCCAGACTTGTGAATATATACTTGCTAGTAAGAAAATAGTGTTCTTCATGGAAAAAAGATTCAGTTGATGTCATGCTTATGAATACATAGTAAACTCAGGTAATGATAGCTTTTGCTAATAACTGAGATTAAGTATAGCCAAATACCACACAAGTAAGTTAAATTGAAGTGGGGAACTATGACAGAGCATGTTACATTTGTTTCCAAGTTTTGACCTATATGTATTATTTTTATTGTAGTAAACATTGAAGAGGCATTCCATTCCATAAGTAAGCATAAACAGACACTATAAACACTCCCCTTAGTCTCACCAGGTGTTTCGTGAGACTCTCCTTGGATCACCTTTTCTGGCATTGCTTTTCCATTTCTATTCCTTTTTCAACTACTTTCCAGAAAATAAAGTACTCAGACAGTGGTTGTGACTCTTTAAAACACCTATTATATTATAGCCCCTTTAAACTCCAAATATAACTTCTTAAAACCATGCAGTCTACCTGGATCAGCAATTAAAATTTTAAAATACATTGGAAATGAACATTATTAGTTTCAAGCTGTGAGAGATAGGGGAGGATGTATCTTGCTTACTATAAACAATCAAATTTTTCTTTTTTCTATCCAAAGTTATCAAAAACCTGTAATATTGTAATCACTGTTTTTGTTAAATAGCTATTAATTCAACTAAGCAGTAGGGCTAAGAAATTGAGGTGAATGCTGGAAACTATCACAGAGCCCCACAGAGTATGCAGGCTTTCCTCTGTTAGACTCCATGCCCTGGAGTGCAGGACATTATCATATTCATCCCTGTGACTGCAGTGCCCAACACAGTGACCCGAACACAGAAGCTCAGTAAATGTTTGCCTGATGGTGTGTCAATTGTAGATGATGCACAGAGCAGGGTTCTCTGATGAGAAACCAAGTCTGGAGATTTCTCTGAGTAAGATTAACACCCCTTCTTCCTGACTAAACCATAACCTCCTTGAAAGAAGGGCCACATCTATTCATCTTTTTTTTTTTTTTTTAAAATCCCTGGAGTCAGTATGGTACATGGGAATGGTTTATGAATATATTTTAAAAATTAAGAGAATTACTTTAGGAGACAAAGGCAGTATCTTTGCATATGTTTCATGTGATTCATTCTTCTGAAACTTACAGGAACTATTAAAAGCCAAAACATCCTGATTCCCCACACTTTTACATTACATGATGTAAGGGATGGGGAGAAGCAAAAACAAACAAACAAAAAAGTGTGTGTGTGTGTGTGTGTGTCTGTGTGTGTCTGTGTGTCTGTGTGTCTGTGTAACATCAGTTCCATGACTGGAATGTAACTTATTCAGGGAACTTCAGACGAGAATTCACTTAAAGATCTCTTGGGTAAACTTGACATTTTCCCCTTCAACTCTCTGAGCCCCAGCTTGTTTATCTGCGAAACAGGGATGATATTTATGGCACATCTCTTCCAAAGTTGGTCTAAGATCAAGTAAGATGATATATGTAAGTACATGTAATTAGCCACAGAGTGCTTCATACTTTGCCAGGCCAATCAATGTAGGTTCCCTCAAGCTGTCCTTGGTGGCATGATTATAAAATGTGTCACTGTATTGAGTTAATTTCCTAATTGGAACAGATAGGAATGTCTCCATATATATTTATGTATATTTATTGTGTATAGTTATTATTTATATATTGTATTTATATAATGTATACACAATTATATATGTATATGTACATATATGTATA
Source organism: Neogale vison (assembly GCF_020171115.1). Taxonomy (NCBI): domain Eukaryota; kingdom Metazoa; phylum Chordata; class Mammalia; order Carnivora; family Mustelidae; genus Neogale; species Neogale vison. The sequence continues at coordinate 228,657,611 of NC_058091.1, read as the reverse complement.
TGTGTATTCATGTATATATGTAGAAATTTATCATAAGAAAAACTTTACAAGAGAATAATGATGTCCCATGGAGTATACTGTCCCACATGAGACACTCATGACTTCCCAGGCATCAGCAGCAGCTTCTAAACTACAATAAAAATATATTTTACATCACAATCCAGTTTGCACACACACCCAGAAATGCAGACTAAAATCTCTCTAAAATGACACTGTTTATGTGTGATGTCTGGTGATACTTCTGTTATATCCTTGTTAATTTTTAAAATGCTGTACATGACCCACTTCACTGACTTTCTGACCCGCTGGTAGGTTGCAAGCCACAATCTGAGTGTCAGTGCCACACAGGCCGTCCTTGCAAACAAACTCCTTGTACATCCCAGACAGGCAGTTTTCTCCCAGGCCCCAGTGCACTTTAGGCTATACCTCTTCTTTCTCTTTTATAAAAAAATTTTTTTTAAGATTTTATATATTTATTTTGAGAGAGAGTGCACGTGTGCACATGCACAAGCAAAGGGAGAGGCAGAAAGAGAAGCAGACTCCTGGCTAAGCAGGGAGCTCAGTGCGGGGCTGATCCCAGGATCGTGGGATCAAGACCTGAGCCGAAAGCAAACATTTAACCAACTGAGCCACCCAGGTACCCTAGGCTTTACCTCTTCTTGCAAAGCTTAGGTATCATTGTATCGTGTCTGCTGATGACTCAGCTCAAAGCATTACCTCTTTTTTAGGAAGCCTTCCTTTACTTCCTTCAAGCACTTAGATGGCCATAGCTCTCACCACTCTATACCTGTGTCCCAGACACCCATCATGTGTCCAGCATAATATTTTCAGCTGGTGTCTCTCTTTCCCCCTTCCTTCTTCCCTGTCTCTGTTTCTCTCTCCCTCACGCCCACCCACCTGTGCTATCTCCTGTCCCCCTCCTTTTCTTCTCTCCCTCTCACCTGCCCTCCTTTACTTTTTTTCCTTTCCTTTCCTCGTAAAGGATAAAGGATACAATAGCCTTTGTAGAAAATTTGAAAATAGAGAATAAAGAGAAAGTAAAACCCATTTTTTTAAAGTAACCCTCCAGAGATAACTAGTAATGTTTATACATTTTCAGTTAATCTCTATTTATATCTGAGTCTGTACACTTTCAGAAACAAAACTAGGATCATACCCAGGAATTTTTAACCCGTTGGAAATAGACCTGATATTGACCTGGACACTGAGTGTTGTTAGAGCCAGAAATTTTTGACAGAAAAATCCAGGATAACATATATGTTGGGTTAACAAATACTCAGGATATGATATTGAAATGTGATGTCCACAAGGAGGAGGAATGTGAAGAACTTTCAGTGAAAGATGAAAAGGATAAGTCAGAAATTATATGTGGCAGCCACATTTGAACTCTCCTGATAAATAATACCAAATGTATTCTTTCATAATCATATTTCAGAGAAGCTTTTGTTTGGAATGACTGTGTCTTAACATCCTATTGTGGTAGTTTTTCCAGGGATTAAGCCAGGATTTGAATAAATTGCTTTAGTTTTTTAAAACTACTAATTCAGTCTCAAAGTCAAGTCCACAGAGCACCAATATCAGAATTTCCTGGAGGATTAAACAAAGTGCAGGTTCCCATGCTCACCCCTGTCATATTGAATCAGTCTTTAAGGATGGACCCCAGGAATTTTTAGTTTAAATTCTAATGCATAATAAAGTTTGAGAATCACTGCCCTGAAATTTATAAAACTCTTGTAAAAATATCAGTGTACTAAACAACTTTGCAGAGGCCCTATGTGTATATTAATGCAAATTCCCCTGAGAAATAAATTCCTTTAAAAAGGCTTAAATTTAGGCATCTTTAGAATTGAAAGTGGCCTAAAAATTATATAATTCAGTCATGTAACTCTACAAATAAGGATACTCAAAAGATGAAGTGACCTTCTCCAAGTCTCAGCAGGAGTTTATGGAAGAACTGATCCCGTTACCCAGAGAGAGCCTCTGACTCTAAGTGCAAAGCCCTTTCCTTCCTTCCAGGAGGGAGTGGGCTTTACTCTCGGTGCTGGATTACTTACTTAGAGCCACTGTTTTATCATAGTAAATGCCATTTTAATCCTTGCTTATTCGCTTTCTAATGACAAATCCTGAATCCATTTTCTTTACAAAAACACATTTTGATGTTTAAAGAGAAACATGCCTGGTTTTAATGTAATTATGGAAACTGCAGAGCCATGAAATCTTTGTTAACTGCATACGGCTTGAGTTTGCATATAATTTGTGGTTCATAATTCTTAAATTTGCCTGCTGGTCTGCTCAGATAAGAGGAAGCAGTGAGAGCTCCATATTAAAGGACCCTGAAAGAATAAACTGCATAGATATCTCTATTTCCAGAAAAGGGTGGGGGGATTCTACTCATTTGGTGAGGTGAAAAGTAATCTAAATGGCTGAATATTATAATCTCAAACACAGAATTCTTTTTTTTTTTTCATTTTGTTTTATTTTATTTCTTTTTTTTTTCCAATTTATTTATTTTCAGAAAAACAGTATTCATTATTTTTTCACCACACCCAGTGCTCCATGCAAGCTGTGCCCTCTATAATACCCACCACCTGGTACCCCAACCTCCCACCCCCCCGCCACTTCAAACCCCTCAGATTGTTTTTCAGAGTCCATAGTCTCTCATGGTTCATCTCCCCTTCCAATTTACCCAAAAGCACATACCCTCCCCAATGTCCATAACCCTACCCCCCTTCTCCCAACCCCCCTCCCCCCAGCAACCCACAGTTTGTTTCGTGAGATTAAGAGTCACTTATGGTTTCTCTCCCTCCCTATCCCATCTTGTTTCATGGATTCTTCTCCTACCCACTTAAGCCCCCATGTTGCATCACCACTCAAACACAGAATTCTTGAAAGCACTGAGGATCTTGCAGTAAGGATACACAAAAACAATACCACACAAATACTGTGTAGTGTCGCTTCTATGTGGAATCTGAATATGCTGAATTTGTTAGAACAGAAATTAGAATGGCATTTGGGGATGGGGAAATCGGAGAGATCTTTAAGAGTTCAAAGGAGGTAATTAAGTCCTGGAGATCTAGTGCATAGCATTATGGGTAATATACTTATTACAGACATCAAACTTGCTAAGAGTCTGGATAAAAAACAAAAACAAAAGAAAACAAAAAGTGCTGTGCAAATGAACTTTGCTAACTGTATCTGGTGCTGGAGCTCCCATCAATTCCAGAACTGCAGTCATAAAAAAGGGAAGTGATAAGTAGATAAATTGACTTTTATTTTATCTGAATGATTTTGGTTGCCATATTTTTGGAAGTCGAAAGAAGTGTTAGCTTTTATTCAGGGCTGCAGCATTCATTCATTCTCTTATGAGGCAGTTGGCTTCAGCTTGAATTAGGAGTGGTGATCCCATTGCCCAACACCAGAAAGGCTGATTTGTCACCCGGTGACGTGCTCATCCGTAACTGATACTCTAAGAAACCAGTGTTACCAAGTCATAGAGAACTTCAAGCAGTTAGCTGATGGTGTGAGTTTTGTTTCATTCGCAGTGAGTGATGGTGAAACATTATATTGAGAAACAATTTTATCGAAAGAAAAGGAGCTCATAATTTATTATTTTTCATAATCAATTTGATTCTCGGGACGCCTGGGTGGCTCAGTTGGTTGGACGACTGCCTTCGGCTCAGGGCGTGATCCTGGAGTCCTGGGATCGAGTCCCGCATCGGGCTCCCAGCTCCATGGGGAGTCTGCTTCGCTCTCTGACCTTCTCCTCGCTCGTGCTCTCTCTCACTGTCTCTCTCTCTCTCAAATAAATAAATAAAATCTTTAAAAAACAAATTTCATAATCAATTTGATTCTCTGCTTTTTTCCTTACTGTTTCATAACATTTTTCTAATCATCTGTTTATTTATGACATTGGGTTATATGTTAGGTAGATCGATATTCAGGGAATTTCTGCTCTCAAAGTATTTTTAGATAAACAAGTGACTATACATCACATGGGGTATTTTTCTAGTGTTTATTTTGTAACTTTCCTCCTTTAGGAGGAAAGCAACTTCTCACAAGTGAATTCCATTACAGCAGTTAGAGGGAAGTATTTGGTCCAAATTTGAACTAGATTTTTCTGTCTTTATGGTTAGAAGTATCACTTTTAGGTAGATCACTAGAAATCTGCAAAGGATCACCACTCCCTTCTTTTATGAACTCTTTAAAAATTTTGATGATGCATATGATATTGTGACATTTGTATATTTTATTTATTAGGAAAGGAGGTAAGAGGTACTTGAATTCAGAATCCAAGATAAAATAAATTTGTGTTTCAATGAATATCAGTAAAGCTAAAGAGAAGTCTTCTTTTGGAAGGAGTCTCCTTTTGTAAGGAGTCTCCTTTTGTAAGACTTTTGTAAGTCTCCTGGAGCTGGGTTCATGGAGCAGAATTAGATGATGCCCAAGCTTACTGCTAGAAGGACTCCTTGAATACAATGATTTGTTCCCAAGTGTCTCTGTCCTCTTTTCCCCACTTGCTCTTCCTCTACCTTCCTCCCTCCGGTCCTCTCTCTCTTCCTCTGTCTTTGGAGAGGGGCTGTTTGGTTCCTAGTCTAATTTAACTTGTTTCTGGAAATGGAGCAAATTAAATTTTATATGTTAATGTGTTCATGCCTGAAGCATCGATCTTCCTGTGATGGGACGATTAGGCTACATTTGATCAAGCGTTGGCGCATCCAGTTCCTCTTGCTTTCCCATTGCTCATAGCAGCTTTGCAGTTTATTTCAACATAGGAGATACTAAGCATCACATCTTCGGAGCCTCCCATATAAAATTATCTCTTTATGACTCATAATGTTTCCCTGATGGTTTGGGGCACATGTGGGACAATTTTTTTTTAAGTACAAATTAACATAATTTAGTCCAGCAACGACCAGGTGATCTACTAATAAGTGTAAAGAAGATACCAAGGATAGGAACAGTTTTTTGCTTAAAGAGTAGCTTGTGTGTCCACCTTGGATATTAAGTTTTACTCCCTTACTAACTAAGAAGAAAGATCGGTCAGTTCCAGCAACACATTGTGGGACGGTAGTCTTAGGGGAAGAGAGTTTGAGCACCCTCTGGAAGAGCATACTGTCAACGGTTGCCTTGGGCATCTGCCCCAAATTTGTATCTTTATTTACAGACAAATGGCTAATCTCTCTTATGGAATCATTGAGACTTATACCATAGGAAAAGCAGAACATCAGTAATCTAAAAGAATTATTAGAAGAAAAAGTAGAGCGGCACTTGGGTGGCTCAGTGGGTTGAGCCTCTGCCTTCGGCTTAGGTCATGATCTCAGGGTCCTGGCACAGAGCCCCGTGTCGGGCTCTCTGCTCAGCGGGGAGCCTGCTTCTCCCTCTCTCTCAGCCTGCCTCTTTGCCTACTTGTGACCTCTCTTTCTCTCTGTCAAATAAATAAATGAAATCTTTTAAAAAATAAAAAATTTGAAATTAAAAATAAAAGAAGAAAAAGTAGATGTGTAATATAATGAAGCTATACCTATCTATAGAGTGTTGGTTTTAGAACATCTCTGCTTTGGAATTCTCATCTAGAGCTAAGAAAGTAAAACATATCTCATATCTAAGCCCTTTGTCTTTTTACAGTTGTTTAGTAACTCCTCTGAATTTTGGTCTTTATCAAAAACATTAAGCTTCCAGTGCTCAGTTTTTACAGTTTAGGCACCATCTACAGCTTTCCTCTTGGAATCTTGTAATCGTATAGTCTAACCGTTTACAGGATGCATCACTTTTCTAATCATCCTTGACATTGCTCACCCAGCCTATGTTCAAACATGTCCAGCAATGAAAGAGTCATGAATTCATGAGGCAACTGATTTTTTTATTAGTAAGTTTCTCTATTTTGATCAAAAACTATACAGTTCCAATCACTATTTACCATTGAGGCAAAGGGCTTCATCCCTTTGCAAAAACTAGTTTGGATAAAGGCCCAGAGAACATTCCAGTCATTATTTGTTTGCTTTCCTTTCCATGGAAAATTTCCATCTTTATTTGCTTGTTTCTTTTTTTAATTGCCTTAGACACTTCATATTCAAGTAAGTCTTCTAGCAGAAAGAAATTTTGAAGCTCATAGATTTTCACCTGTCAATTTCAAACAAACTGCAAGCCCGTAGCAGTAATCTCATTCCCATTTGAGAAAAAAAAATCCTATTTTACTGAGGAATAATAACTTATAAGGCATCTTTACCTCTTGGGCATTCATCATTTTATTTAAATAAGAGTAATTAACAATGATTTGTCACATCTTTGAAAATATATGGCAATAAGAATTAGATCTAAAAAAATACTACTAATAAAATACTACCTATCTATCTATAAATTTCTATAGCAACTTAAAAAATCCAAACCATAAACATGAAACATATTGTTATATAAAACATTGCATATAAGAAAGAAAATTTTAAAATAATGAAAGCATCACTGGGAGTGATAACTGACATGTATTATTGGCTTCCTATGTTTGAGGGTCTGTGCTAACCAATTGCCTGTATTCATTGATTTGATCTTCATGACAAACTTGGAGGTCATAATTCATGATCCCCATTTTACAGTTGAGAAAACTAAGGTGTAGAAAGGTGAACTTATTTTTCTAAGATCACACAGCTAGTAAGTGACGGAGCCCAGGCGTAAACACCAGCCACTTGGCCCAGCGTCCCTGCCCTTCCCAATTCTGTAGTAGTAGTTCGACTCTCAGGATCAGAATGGCCAAGGATGCTTGGAGAGAGTGCCAATTCCCAGCATCCACCACCAGGTCTACCAGAGGAGAGCTTCTGAGGGTATGGCCCGATGTTCAACTGCCAACTATAATTTATAAATAAGCCAGTTCGAAAGACTAGGTCTCCTGAACATGAGGTTAGCCCAAGCCAGTCTGGGCTACATCAGAATTTATCACTATTGGCTTCCAAAGGAAGGAGCCTTGACCCAAGTCATCTTGTTCTTCGGCAACTCTAAGTAGTCTTTGGGTATAAAGAATCATTCGTTTGTCTTCCTGGGAGGGATGATGGATACGTGCAAATCCAGCCTTACTCCCTTGCTCATCCATCTTTGCCTCACATTTGAGAGGCCAGCTTGAACATATAGTCGAGGGGAACAAAGAACACGCAGGGATCAGACCCTGACCTTATTAGCACAGCGTGATCGTCAAGCCTGGCATACTCCAGTCTGGGTGGGGCCCAGCTGGACACGTTTCTGTCTTTCCTGTAGGAGAGGGATCTGTAGATGCCAGTGCATCTGCTCTCTGACTCCGCTATCAAACTATTCATGCAGTAGAATCTGTTGACATGGTAAGAAAAATACATTTGTCTGGCACACGAGCCCTGAAAGAACTTTTCACGTTGAAAGTAAAAATTTGAATTATCGTCAGAATGCTAATGCCCTTTCAGGCTTCTCATGCCAGCAGCCGTGTTGTCAGTGAAATTTAAATGTGGGAAAAAAATGCTTTTATGGGTTGCCAGATTGTTTGGCAAATGATTTAGGTCTATTTAGTCTATTTGTAATGCAGTGATTTGGGTATCTTTTTACTATGAAAAATAAAAACTAAATTTGCTTTATGCGCAGGTTTTGTTTCCCAGAACAATAATGATTTTCTTTGTCTTAGCTAAGCTTTCTTCTTAAATTTAAGAGGTATGAGTGGTTAACATAGTACTCTTCTAGTGAGTGATGGAGCTGCAATTTGATACAGGTTCTTTTTAATTGGATCTGGAGACATAATGTGGTTGGTTTATTTGTAATGACTTCTGGAAATTTGCTTTTTCTGACTTAGGAGAGGATGTAACTCCTAAATAGAATTCAGCTTGAATAAATTCTGTAGATGTTATTCTATATTTAGGTTGCATGAAGTTTTAGTATGAGTTTGGCCTCTCTTAGAATTTGTTTGCTTACAGTTCTATGGTTGAATTTTATCCCTTTCAAAATCAGGGGGCCCAGTAACTATAGGAAGAGGGTCCTGGGTGCCTGTGGGCCCCTCTCCCCTCCCTGAAGGAGAGTCCACACCTCACAGTTGGTCCTCAGCACTGGGCGCCTAGCTTCCTAGCTTTCCCCAGTCCTTTCAGCCAATGTCCAGGCCCTATTTCCTCCCCCTCCCACCCCTAGTAACTCCACTCCTGTCTTGAATGAAGATTTATTTGAAAAAAGAAAGAAAGAAAAAGAATGAGCCTCTTCCCATGCTCTGTCAGAAAGACTTTTATATCTTCATATTTGTAGAAAGTCACTCTTCAGACTCGTGAGACTTAATAAAGCCTCCTTGAATTTTTTCCATGGGCACATGTCTTATTAACCCTATCGTCATCTTTGTAGCTAGCCTTTGACTTCTGTCTCCAATTTCCATTCCTCCAGTTGCTGAACTGAACGTCAACCTCAGCTCTACGTTGGTGTCTGAACACAACTGAACAGAAAAGAGAAAATTGCTTAAAAGCAATCAAAGCCATCTTTTGACGGTTTCAGTGTAACCGGAAAAATGTAGGCAAACAGCTCGGGGTTGTCATCTTCCCCATGATCCTGATCTTGAAGCTGTAATTGTTCAATTACCCTTGCTTGATTTTATCCTGGATACTTTGTGCCTTATAAAATTTAATGCTATCTAATCTCATACAGAATCATGACGCCAGTCCCGTAGGGTCATGTGAGAAATCACCCCATGCTATACAAGGTGGGGCGTTTGAATGTCCCTGCTTCCCAAATGCCCAAAATATGGGATTCATATTTTCCACCAACTCAATGACTTGTGAAACGACAGTCAGCAACTCAGAATTGCCTTTGATGTTTAGATATTCCATTGGATGGCATATCATCTCATTATATTTTTTTATTTATTTTTTATTTTCAGCATAACAGTATTCATTATTTTTGCACCACACCCAGTGCTCCATGCCATCCGTGCCCTCTCTAATACCCACCACCTGGTACCCTGACCTCTCACCCGCCGCCCCTTCCAAACCCTCAGATTCTTTTTCAGAGTCCATAGCCTCTCATGGTTCACCTTCCCTTCCAATTTCCCCCAACTCCCTTCTCCTCTCTATCTCCCCATGTCCTCCATGCTATTTGTTATGCTCCACAAATAAGTGAAACCATATGATAATTGACTCTCTCTGCTTGACTTATTTCACTCAGCATAATCTCTTCCAGTCCCATCCACGTTGCTACAAAAGTTGGGTATTCATCCATTTTGATGGAGGCATAATACTCCATAGTGTATATGGACCACATCTTCCTTATCCATTCGTCCGTTGAAGGGCACCTTGGTTCTTTCCACAGTTTAGCGACCGTGGCCATTGCTGCTATAAACATTGGGGTACAGATGGCCCTTCTTTTCACTACATCTGTATCTTTGGGGTAAATACCCAGTAGTGCAATGGCAGGGTCATAGGGAAGTTCTATTTTTAATTTCTTGAGGAATCTCCATACTGTTCTCCAAAGAGGCATCTCATTATATTTTTAAAACTTATTTGCGATGAAGGTTATTCATAAAGAAACAAAGAAATATATTAGCCCCACTTCTAAAATAGAAAGGTATGGATTATTAACAGTAGTCTGTCTCTGGCCAAGAAGCCTTTCCACAGTAAACACCCTTTCCCTGATGGCTCTTCTCCCTGGCTTTCTGGAGCTCCCCTTTCTGTCTGTCTGAGGACAGATAATTATTTTCTTCTCTCGGCCCCCTTGTCCCTTACCCAGCCAGCAGCCTGCTGCGAGCTTGCCTCCTGCCTAGTGGAGCCCAGAATGAGATGCTACAGTGACGTATATTCCCGTAGCATCTGGGTTCTACATTTTCATTTCCCTTTGTCTCCTGTGTCCTTTAGAGACTTCATTCATCAGACATAATACTTACTGTTAGAGGGTTCTTATCAACTACAGTGAGCAATAGTTTGAAATGTGGGACTCGGTGCTTTAACCTTGAAACTCTGTCATGATTCATGAGGCCTTTTGTCTCAAGGACAGTCAAAACAATTACAGAAATAAGAATGTGTAGAGGACTCTCAAGAATTTCATAAGCATAATCAAGTTATAGTCATGATAGAGAATTAATTGTGTATTTCATCTTTGAAATCTGTTCCCTTTTTATGTATGGGGGCACGGAAAGAGAAGAAGAAGGCATGTAGATTCTGGGTGATTCTGAAGGACACACATCTTTATTTCTGCACCTTCCCTGAGGGTGGGATAAGTAAGGAATAATATTCCACTGAGCAGGCCATTTGCATCTTAACAGGCACCTTCTCTTGGGATTTGACATGCTAGCTTCGAGTCTTTGCTGTCCTTAACACAATCAATAATGATGCTAGCTATGGCATTTTATAGCTCACATAGGACTTTTTTCATTTGCAGCTTTCAATTCAACTCAGCATTAGGTATTGATTTCATTTTGGAAATCTTGAAAGTGATGCTCAGAGAGGTTAGGTGATATCTCTAAAGACACACAGTATGTATCTCAGAACCAGAGTAGCAGTCCCAGGTATTCTAACACCAAAACCCTTGTTCTCTCCTCCATATATATTCCTGCCCTGGGAGAAAAGCAAAAAAGAGATCCCATTTACTGAGCACCTTGTATGTTCGAGAAGCCTTTAAGTATGTTAATTTATCTAATCCTTACAACAACCTGGAAAGGGTAGATCACATTGTCTTTATTCTAGCTTGAAAGTGAAAATTCAGAGGGGTCAAACTACCCCACTTACCTAGTACCTGGTCAGAGGTTTCATTTTCTCCCTTCCATTTTGGACTGTGCACCCTGCTCTGAAAGAAACCAGAATCTGTTCTTTGTTTTGTTTTTTCCTTCCTAGTTAATATAGTTTAAATGGGAATAGGGAATTCTGTCCATTTGCGGCACCTGGTGAATTTTCAGGTGCAGAAGAAAAACCTTCTGCAGTACTTAAAGATAAATATTGTTTTAGTCCCCGCAGGGGATAAGGAAGAGAAATTTACAAAGGATAGCCTTTGTAAAGGATAGGTCAGTCTCTTCACTCCCTCCCTTATTTCCATGTATTTCCCATCATCCTGACTGTGGTTGTGTCTGCTCACCACCTCCTCTCAGCCCCTCACTAGGGAACCTGCCTTAGCTTTTCCTGGAGCTTTTTCTAGCTCAATTCTGTCTGCCCCTTCTTTGATTCCCCCAGCACACTGCACACATCACACAGTAAAGTCTTCAAACACAGCCAGCTTCTCAGATCGCTTGATGAGCTTCATTTTGGCGGTTTAGGGGAAATACAGATTATTTCATTTAGAGATTGCCCCTCATGGATGTGTTCTCTGTATTTTTTTTTTTTTCCTGTACTGAGCACAATATTAGGAATATAGATTTCCATTGTTCGGCTAACTTTTAATAAGAAGGTAACCCAGACAGAATATTGATTAGTTAAAACAACCTTTTTCCTTATATAAATTTTGAGCCCAAACATCAGTTTTACTTAGGCACTGAATTGCTGGGGCTAAGTTAAGATTTCGTTTTATTCTTGGTTAAGAGAGTCAAGAAGAATAAAGGAATAGTCATTTGATAGGATATTTTTATTTCTTTTTGAAGTTCCTTTGAGCATGAAAACACAAGACTGGAAGGACAGGTGCCCCATCCCTCTGTGGGCTATCCAGCAATGCAGACAGAATTTGTAACCATCCTCTTTAATTTTTCTAAAGAAAATTGGAAATCTTTTGAGTTTTCTTCTTCAGTTTGCCTTTGTAAGCTCCCCTTTGCTGCTCAGCTCTTAAGGGCTTTGCACAGGCTTCTGATCTCCCTCCTCTCTCATCTTCCCATGCTATCTCTCTTCATCGTTTCAAAGCCATCCTATAAATAGCTCTACTCTCCTAGGAGACTTTGACCACATTCTTGGGTCCAAAAACTACATTCCTGTCATTGTCACACTGGTAACTCAAATTGAACTTGTACAAAACACTGAAGTCAATGCAGTTCTCTCATATGCCACCAGCATTTTTCATATTTTAATGATAATATCAAAACTCAGAAATTTTACCAAACTCTCCCACTTACTGACTGTTCCCTCTCACCCTTCTTTACTTTTCTTCCATACTTCTGAAGAAGTATAATTAGACAAGAAAATGTTTTACCCTAAGACTAGGTCAAGGCAAAAGAAAAAAAAATCACCCAGGATACTTTTTTAGTTGCCATATTTTGATTGTTATTACTAATCGGGTCTTTTCTCTATCTACCCTCTAGTAGAAAATGTCGTCAGTCTGGGATGCAGGCCTCTAGTATTTTCAGGAGGGAAAGAAGGTGCATACAGAACTTAATCTATAAAGATTAAATATATTTCTGTTGAAAAGACGAAGAGGGGTGGCTCTCTGGGTGTCTCAGTGGGTTAAAGCCTCTGCTTTTGGCTCAGGTCATGATCCCAGGGCCCTGGGATCAAGCCCCCCATTGGGCTCTCTGCTCAGCAGGGAGCCTGCTTCCCTTCCTCTCTCTCTCTCTGCCTACTTGTGATCTCTGTCTGTCAAACAAATAAATAAAATCTTTAAAAAAAAAAAGAAAAGAAAAGAAGAAGAGAGTGTAATTTAACAGAGCAACATATATAGAAGTCAGGAAATCTGGGTTCTGGATGCATATCTGGTACTTTTAAGCTACATGAATTTGATTATCTCACTGGTTTCTCTGGGCTTTCATTTCTACATTTGTAAGCAAGAAACAAAGTTTTCTAGGACTGTTTCAGCTATAGAGTCACAGAATGTTTGTAAATACCTTTTTCCCTCTTATAAGATTTTTGATCTAGTACATCAGAACCATTTTAACTGGGAAAATTGGCCCATTAATATTTACCCTGATCACCATTGTATTTGCTTCTTATTTTATAATTTTGGCTTGACCATCCTATGATTTTTTTCTATTCATTTCCTGCTTTCTCTTAGATTGGTTGAGGGCTTTTATTTTTTATGTTTTCATTCTTTCCTTTATTAGTTTGAAAATTTATCTGTTATACATAATTATTAAAAGTCTTATTTAAAAGAAAAATTTAATATCTGTATTTCCCCAAACTCCAATACTTAGAATAATTTTTCAGCCATCCTTCCCACTCTCCATCACAGTGTTGTGCACTGTTCCTTATTTAATACTGTCTTGACTTTTTACACCCTAAATTGGAGAACCATGCCCTGGAAGAGTAGCTTTAAGGAGATAAGGTCTTTTCATCTGTAATAATTGGGGCAACTGGGATGAGAACCAAAAATTAAACCCTTGGATACGGCAGTCAGAATGTCATTGATTACTTGAGCATGAACAATTTCAGTAGAGCGCTGGGACCAGGTACAGCTGCCCTTGGTTGAAGAATGAGTGGAGTTTGACAAAGATCAAAAGCCCATACCGGGAACAGGTATTGAATAGCCAAGTGATAACATCATACATTGAGCTAGACTGAAAAAAAATCTAAATTATCCAGTATTCAGCCCAGTATTTGGAAAGAAGACTAGACTTTGTATGACAAAAGCTTGGCTTTGTATGACTCCTGTCAGTTCTCCCTGTTATGACTCAGAACTGCTGCCTAACCTCCCTCTCTCTCCGTTTGGTCACCTATAAAATGACCTACCTCCTCAGAATAATTAAAGATAGATGTGAGTATACTGTGAAGTGTATGAAGCCCTGCTGAAGTCTGTACTCTTCACGTTGTCACTGTTATACTTTACTGGTGATTAGTCTGGTGAGAAGCCTAACTCCATCAGTGCTAAATATCACACATTAGTATTATTTCCATCTAAATCCCATTTATTTATACTCTGCCCAGTGTCCTATGTCCATTCTCAAGGCACAACTTAAACAGATCCCATATCCAGTCATTTGTTTCTTATTTAAAAAAATAAAAACAAAAACAAAACACCACTAAAACAAAACTCAGAGCACACAAGTTTTTAGGGCAGTGAACCTACTCTGTATCATACTATAATAAGGGATACATGTCACTATACATTTGTCCAAACCCATAGAATGTACAATACCAAGGGCAAGCTCTGGGCTTTGAGTGATAGTGATGTGTCAGTGTAGGTTCATCAGATGCAACCCATGTACCCCTCTGGTGGGGATTGTTGATGAAGGGGGAGATTATGCATGAGGCTATTCAGAGGGGATCTGGGAAATCTCTACATTTTCCACTCAGTGTTACTCTGAACTTAAAATTGCTTTAACAAAAATAAAGCCTGGGGCACCTGGGTGGCTCAGTCAGTTGAGCTTGGGACTCTTGATTTCAGCTCAGGTCATGATCTCAGGGTCATGAGATTGAGCCCCATGCTCAGCGAGGTGTCTGCTTGTCCGTCTCTCTCCTCCTCTACTTCTCCCCCAGCATGCACGCTCCCTCTCTGAAAATAAATAAATAAATAATTAATAAATAAAAAAATCAATCTTGGAAAATAAAGCCTGCTCAAAATAAAAAAAAAAGGAAAAGCTCAATATCATTGAGCCTAATTGTGGCTATATTCGTAGGGACTGGAAGAGGAGTTTGATCCACTCTTTCACCCTTTTGTCCCTCCTATTTTCCTAGGTCTTGCTCTAACTGTGTCAGAGGTGGAAGGAGAGCTGGGAGATAAAGAGAGGGCAGGTGACTTTACCTAATTGGACATGAATTTGAGTTCTCTCCTGGCTTTTCCGGATGGGCCTTTCCTGCCGTGCACACGTTCTATGAGATACAGTCGAATGCTGGTTCCCTTAAATAGGATGTTCAGGGAGCCCTGCAGGGCTGTCCTGCTGCACAGTGCAATAATATGGATAGTTTGTTCATTTCCCTTCCCTTTTAGCATTACTTCAACTCCCTCCTTTCCCTGGTAGTCCACAAGCCTCCCATACCTCATCCAGGAGACAGGCCTCTCACCAAGTGGGTTAATGGCGAGATATCTCAAGCGCAGCTGCCTGCTGTGGTGTTTATTTGTCCATGGGGAGCTCACATAACCCAGTCACCCTAACCAGTGGGAAATCAGACCTCTCTACTGCCTGCCTGTCCACCCTGCCATCTCTCTCCAGGTCTTAGACCTCCCGTGCAAGCGCAGATCAGTATTCCTACTGCCTATGCAAACACCCATCCAACTGATCCTATTAGCATGCAGCTTTTGTGAGTGAAAGTTCCATCCCTTTGTAAGGAGTCTAGTTTGAGTTTTAGGTGCCAATTTTAGGGCAACAAGAAGATTCCCACTGAAAAGCCTGTTATCCTTTGATCATCGTAAGCATTTTGAATTGTGTCCTGTGAAGAAAAACAATCAGCATCCGTGACTAAAAGCTCTGAGCTTGCCTACATTTAAGTATTTATGCCCCAGGTTTTGACAAAATTGAACATAATCAAAATCCCACTGGGAAGAAGTATGTCAAGGAGATTAATTAAAAAGAAAGCAAAAACTGTGTCTTTCTTTGTCTTTGTGTTAATCATTCTTAGAAAACGAGCTCTTAAATAAAATGAGTAAAGATGCCTTTTAGACAGGTTTGATTGTGAGTTTTATTTAGGTCTTGAAGCAAGGTCACCAGAGCCTTAAGTGTTTACTGAAGAGTGTCTCAACTTTTGTTAGCAGAAACATACAACTGGGTTGGTACGTGAGTGTCTCACTGATGGTAGAGTCAAAGGCCACCTATAAGAGAGCTATATGTGACTGTTCATCTCTTCCAGGGAAGATGAATTGCCATGGTAACAGTGCCAAGAAATAATAGGTCAAGTTTTTTCCTCTGCCTCAGGCTTATTTTATTATGTCTTACTTAGAGCTGGATGCCATTATAAAATGAAGGTTTGGGTATTTCAAAGCTAAACATTGTGACAAGAAAATCTGATCAATAAACTGGTGTTAAGAAGGATGGTTAAAGGACACTTGGTAGGAAGGACATCCAAATTGATCGAAGAACTATTTAGAGCCCAGTTTCTTAGTACTCACTTCTAAAATGTGAGTCTGACTTAAAGATGCTTGTGTAAGTGTGTGTAAATGAAATAAAAGGGCTGTTTGTACAAGATTAGTAAAGAAAAGTGGCTTGTAAATTTCATCTTAATAGAAGATTAACTGCTGTTAGGAAAAAAGTTCTTGCTTCATTCCAAAAATAAATATACAGCAAGGAAACATAAAATATTTAAGCATCTTGTTTTGCTTATTATATTCATAAGACTGTATGCAATGTTGTTTTGTCTGCCTATTTATGAAAGTGAAAAAAAGAAATATAACTTGAGGGAAAGTATCATCCTACAAAAGAAATGATGTGTAATTATCACCATTTTGTTGTTTCTGTTCTTTTGGAGGGTTATGTCCCAGTGTGCATCATGACTTGGGATCTTTCTATAATAGCATGTCAATCATTTATAGGTCAAATATCAACATGAAGCAATACATAATTTTTGTCATTTCAAGTGACACTGTTCTTTCTTCCTGATTGCCATATATGTATGTGTGTGTAAATATATAGAGATCTACTTTTTAAAATGCCAAAGGTATATCAACTCACCTTTTTGTGAACAGAATTAATTTTACATACATGGAATATAGTAATGCACTTTAGCATAACATCCTTCATGAATTTACACAGCGAAACTATTTTAGACTTCTCTCTAAAACTACCTTAAACTTTTGATATATTCTTTTCTGTGAAGTAGTAAATGGGTGTGTGGGTAGCTGTGAAATTTCTATTGCTTTTGCCCTGATCATGAAGATTCCAGACTGGGGTCAGTGACTGTTAGTTTCCTAGTGCTGCAGTAATGAAGAACCACAAATTGAGTGACTTGAAACAATAGAAATTTATTTTCTCACAGTCCTGGAGACCAGAAGTCCTAAATAAAGGTGTTGACAGGGCCATGTTCCCTCTTGGGTTCTAGCAGAGAATTCATTTCATCCCTCTCTCCTCACTTCTGGTGGTTGCCAGCAATCCTTGGCTTCTTTCGCTCATTGATATATTGCTCCCGTCTCTGCCTCTGCCTTTGTGTGACCTTCCCTGTGTGCTCTGGGTTTCTGTTTTCTCTTTTTTGAAAGATACTAGCCATAGGATTAAGGCCCACCCTAACTCGGTTTGAACTCATATTAACTTGATTACACCTACAAAGACCCCCATTTCCAAATAAGGTCACATTCACACGTTCTGGGATTGGGACTTCAGCATATCTTTTGGAGGGAATTCAGTATGGACCATTCAGTGGCTATAAATCAGAGAACCTCACCACTGAGCTGGTGGCCTCGATTACAATTTTAAATTGCTAGGCTGTCTAGTTCTTTAGAAATGATATTTTCATGATTTTACCTAATTTTTTATCATGTAGAGAATATGATATTCTGCTTAATGAAATGCTTTTAATGTGTAGTATTTTAGAATATGCAAAAACATGTCTCCAATAGATAGAGTATAAGTTTAATCTAAACTGATCGCAGTCCCTAACTGGTAATAGATACCAAATGTTTACCGAATGAATGAACAAATGAATCAATGAATCAGTCAATCAGCAGTCATTAAAATATTAAGCAGAGTTTAACCTTCATTTGATGATTCAAAATAATTCCTACAATTAACTGGTAGCAAAGTACTAAAGATTACTATGTGTATAGATACTAAATGACTGAGCGTTTATTCCATTTCATACTTTTGATCTATCTGGAAATTCAGTAACGTGTGTTTTATGTCTTATGTTGCAAGATCCTCACTTAGCATTTCTGTTGACAATATTTTTGGGTTATCACATATTATCTCCCTTAGTTTAATTATTTTTGTTGATGAGTTAACATCAGTGTGTTCAGTTTAGTTTCTTCACATATAAAATTACCTACTTTATCATGTATTAGGATTATCTATCCTTCAATCTATTTTTCTCTATCTAGACATTCAATAAATGTATTTTGATTGTAGTGATATTATTTGAATGATATCACTTTACTAATGTTTACTTTCATCTTCCTTTTTAATCTATACAGAGGGAAGTCACCACCAAAACAAAAATCTGTTACAATGTAACTCAAACCAAGGTTAGTCCCCCTATCTTAAAACTGCAGGTTATCTCTGCATAACTTCAGAAGACTTTGGGAATGCCATACATACAGTTAAAAAATATAGAGTATTTTATCAGAAAAAAATTAAGGCAAAAACAAAGACAAAAATCTCAAAATTCAAACTGAAAACATTTTCATGACTACTTATCAAGCCGCTAATATTTTACATTTTACAGTTCTTTTCTTGATATATACTCAAGTATTTGCTCATCAAACCTATCATTAAAGCCAAAAATTCCTCTTAAAAACATGAATAGAAATGGGGCACATGGGAGGCTCAGTTGGTTAAGTGCCCCACTCTTAATTTCAGCTCAGGTCATGATCTCAGGGTCTCAACCCCATGTGGGCTCCACATTCAGCCAGGAGTCTGCTTTAGGATTCTCTCTCCCTCTCCCTCACACCTCTACCATTTATGCAGGTACTCTCTCAAAAATACAACAAAAGAAAACAAAACATGACTGTGAAATCAAAATAAACTAACTAAAATGGTTTTTTTTTTGTTGGTTTTTTTTTTTTGTTTTGTTTTTAAGAAGAAAATGACAACTAACTTTTATGGAAGAAAGTTTTCATCTTTAATCATATTTTCATCCCTCATTTTCTCTGTAAGAGATTTCCAGTTGTGTTTTTCAATTCTAGGAAGCCTACATTTATAGAAAATCAGCAGGTATCCCCAGTTATCAGAATTAACTGAACAGAGGAACCGTGCAAAACCACGCTTTGGAGCCATTTTTCTGAGCAAATTGAGAAGAGGTACCATTTTAACCAGTTACCTTCTGAGACTGTTCACATTTAATTACATTAGTGGCACTTGACATTATAAAATGTTCCTTTCTTTCAGATAGAACCTTCTATCATCATTAGTAAATGTCAAATGTAATGAAGTGTTTTTCTGACTTCTTTTTCTTCCTGGAATCATAGGAGAGAACATGCTAATGAGGTTGTAATTCTGAGATTGTTTTCTGTACTCAAAACCAACTTGGTGCCTGGTTTATTAGCTTAGTTTTACTCTTTTTTATTGTCTTTGCATTTGGGAAGGGAAACTACTCTCTGTTTTTCCTAATACACTACCCCTATTTGTTATGATTTCTTACTCTCCCGGAGAGCTTTTAGGTGACAGCTACCTCCAATTAGATTGTATTTCTGGGTTCGTATCAGAATGGTATAGAAGATTCTGATCCTTGCTGTGACTCATGTGCCTTCTGAAAGCTTCTATTTTTTTTTTCTTAAAAGCCAGTTTTTGTCCCCCTCTGTCTACTTTTAAATTTTGATAATGGCTATCCAACCGTGCGGTTTCCTGTAACATATCAGTCATAATATAATGGGGCCTTGATTTCTGCTCTCTTAAAGATTGAATACCCTCATAGACTGGAATGAATGTTTTATAATACTAGAACTAGTTTCTTTACTGTCAAAATAAAATTAACATCTTATGAAAAGGAAAGCCATCGCCAAAAGAGGTCAAGAAGAAAGAGATGTCACATTTCTCCAACACACCATTATTCAGTGTCTGTGTCAAGGACATGCCTGACAGGAAAGGTCTGGGTCACATTTCAGCAGTGCCTCAGCTGTATTGGCTGTTTTCTGCTAGAGAAAATTCAGGGGAAAGCTATCTTATATAGAGAAGGAAACAAGAATGGGATCCTCAACCTGTGAGACGACTACACAGTCAAACGTTAAAAAGCTTTTTCTTTTCCAGATTTTTATCTTTTTTAACTTTTAAATATTTTTTATGACTTAAAAAAATTTTTTATTGGTGCACAGTTGATGCACACTGTTTCAGGTGTACCACATAGTGATTGAACAAGTCTATGTGCGATGCTGTGCTCACTGCAAGTGGAGCTACTGTCTATCACCACACAGCGCTATTACTGTATGGTGGACAAGACAGCCATTTAAAGTTATTTCACAATAAGAAAAAAAAAGGTAATTCTATGGATAATGTATTCTGGAAAATAGGCATTTAAGACAAAAATAGATGTTTTAAAATAAAATGACTAGTTTTAAGATGTTTTGTTCCCCAGAAAGCTGAAATACATTACACAATCTCTGAGTATACCATGCTTTGTGTACATAGTCTTTGGGAATTTGGTTCTCTAAACTCCTTCTTTATTTCACAATTGGATATGCTGTTAATTGAACTAAATCCAAAGAATATCCACATAAGCTCAAGACTGGTTTCTTTCTGCCTAATAAACTTGATTATTTTTCCTAATTACATGCAGTCTGTGATATTCATGTTTAATTTCAAACATCTACATTTTCATATATATAAAATACTAAGTAAAGTACAATAAAATATTCAAATAATATCTAGGAAACTTCTTTTAGGTAGGCATTTAACTTTGCAGCATTATTACCCTTGGGATTCAACTCTTTTTACAGATTAATTAGTTATTTATGTGCCTCTATATAAATAATTTTAAAATTAGATTGTTTAACATTTTTCTTAATGATTTCTTACACCACTTGACATATTAAAGATAGTAACCTTTGGTCTCTCCGGTAAGATGCAAATATATTTCTGACTTTTTAAAATTACGTATCATTTTAATTTTATATCTTTTTTATATATTCAAGGAATTGTTAAATTTTCATGTAGTAAAATCTATACTTTCCTTTTTGTTTTCTGCCAACGGTGATATATTTATGTTCTGAAAGATCTTTCCCACAGATTTTGCTCTGTTTTTGCTATTTTGGGTACCATCATTGATTTCCATCCTATCTTTGGAACCTTATATCCCTAATATCACCACATAAATATCTTCTTCTAGTCAGGCCAGTCTTATCCCTGGTCCTATTGTTGGTTTCATGAAAAGTCGGCTAATTCTCAACTTTCTCTTCATGCCCCCCATTCTTCTAGAATCATTTGCTGGTTTCCTCGGCCTTCTTTGATCACCCAGGGGGCTGCATAAAATATGCCACACAGATTAGGAGAAAATTTTGAGAAATCTCAAGTTTCTCATGGGTTAGTCTATGGTGGAGTGTAAGCATCCAAGGTGGAGAACACCTGTGGGTGAGCGTTAGCATATCCAATACGAGCCCATCCCAAGAGTGCGACTCAGGAGATATTAGTTTCATTTTGATGGTAAGGAACCTACTCTTTAAGTATATTTCTTTCTTTTTTTTTTAATATTTTATTTTTTAATTTGACAGACAGAGATCACAAGTGGGCAGAGAGGCTGGCAGAGAGAGAGGAAGGGAAGCAGGCTCCCCACTGAGCAGACAGCCCAACGCAGGGCTGGATCCCAGGACCCTGAGATCGTAACCTGAGCCGAAGGCAGAGGCTTTAACCCACTGAGCCACCCAGGTGCCCCGTTAGGAACCTACTCTTGTGTCATCCAACACATTAGCTTCCCCTCCAAGTGCTATTAAATCTTAGGGGGAGCTAGGATGTATTCCATGTACAAAGGGGGTATCTCTGGGAGAAGAGCAGAAAGAGGATCCAGAATAAAGTCTAAAAGAAGATAATATTTCTGTCCAAAGTGCTCAGCACCTAGAGTACTAGGAAGGAAAGAGAAATCAGAGCCGGATCTCTAGGGTAAGTGATGAAGGGGAAATCCAAGGAGCATTGTGTCGTAAACCATAGCCCAGATCCAGTGAAGACAAAGGGGCAAGGGTCAGGTGAACAGAGGAATAATTTCTTGAGCTACACTAAACAGTATATGTGACATGTATGCAGGTGACTTTAACGATATGTCTGCCATATTCCCAGATTTCACTATTGCATGTCATCTCTTCGGTGGGCCCTGAGCCTCTGTGTTTGTAAGCTGCTATCTCCCATCATATGCTAACTTTGCCTCCCCAGCCTTTAGGAACAGCAACCAGTACTCAGCATTTATCAGCCACTGTTTGTATGCCAGGCTCTGTGTGAAGCACTGCAAATACACCCTTTCACGTAGTCCTAGCAAACGTGCTAGACTTTAGAGAGGTTTATTTACAGAGGTTTGGGGCTTGTCCATGTTCCCCGACTATCTAATAGGAGAGCAGGAACTCCAGGTCTGTTGCCTCAAATAGCCACACAAAGCAGGTATTTTTATTCTCATTTTACAGCTGAATAAAGTAAGATTAAACTGCACCCTTTTGAAAGCAGGAAGCTGTTCATAAAATTCTTCTTTCCCCCCCATAGTGGCTTGTACTTAGATTATAAACACATAATGCTGGAGTTAATGAACTCTTCTGGTTTTAAACTTAACAAAAAGGTACGGATTTTCATATGTATGATCTTTTTTTTCTTTTTTTTAAGGATTTTTTTTAATGTTTTATTTTTTATAAACATATATTTTTATCCCCAGGGGTACAGGTCTGTGAATCGCCAGGTTTACACACTTCATATGTATGATCTTTTTATTTTATTATCTACAGTTATCTGCTGCCTAACAGGAATGAACATATGTAGAACATATTTTGAGCTAGATCTTGACCAAAAAAAGAATCTTTCATAATCTCGCAGACCTGCCCTATGAAAATCACGAGGGAAAACAAGACTAAAGAGATATATAGCGATATGTTGCAAGTACAATGTAGAATCTCTATTATGACTATTTCTAGAAAAATTAATCACCTCCCAAAATATGTATTGCCTTATTTTTTTAGAGTTTATAATAAAAATATATATAATTAAAATTATATAACATAATAAGAATATTTTTTAAATTGTTATTTTTTAGGACACAGCTGGCCAGGAAAGATACAGGACTATCACCACAGCCTATTACCGTGGGGCCATGGGCTTTATTTTAATGTATGACATCACAAATGAAGAATCCTTCAATGCAGTACAAGATTGGTAAGTAAGAACAAATACTCCCATCACTAATAATAATAGCGTTTTCATTCGACTTCCTCTTCTTCCTCAAAGCAATGACCACACTGCAGTGTCATATGTGTGTTTATTGTGTGTGTGATTCCCCCTTGTGCTTCAGAAAGCGGACAAATACCAACTATGCTCAGAGTCATTGTTTAAGGATTGGTAAGAAATCCTCCTGGTGATTTTTCTACATACTGTACCTTCTAGTGCTTTGCAACCTGTCATGCTTGGTTCCACGAGACTTTCAATTTTTTTTTAGTATAAATAATGAATGGTTTGGAAATGTACTGGTCTGAAATAAGGATTTGGAAACTGAACCAGTTCTTAGAATGTAGCCAGGCTCATTTCCTTATGGTCTGTGACTGCTTTCACACATAACAGCAGAGGTAAGTTGTTTTAACAGAAACCGTATGGCCCACAAAGCCTGATACGTTTTCTGCCTCGCTATTGACAGTAAAAGCCTGCTGACCCCTTGTCCAGATTCATTAAATAGTTTTCCGTTTTTCTTCAAATTGAAATGTTTCAAAGGACTGGGATAAAGGTAGAGATAAAATACAAGCATGTTCTGACTCGTGGCTGCATCAGCTGTGCGAAAACCCCTCTGTCTGTGGGGAATATGACTGGCAGTGGAGAGCTTGTGTGGCTTCCTTCAGCTTATCCTCCCAGCACGTTGGGAGGGCGAGTGGAAGAGCTGATGGGCATGGTTGGGGATTCAAGCAGCAGGCCTGAGCAGAGTTGCTTTCCTGTGGCAAGAGCCAGAGTCTAGCTAGGGCTCTGTGTGGTAGGAGGAGGAAAATGGCGCTCCTGCTGCTAGTATGAGGCCTGAACAGCCATCACGTTTTAACTGCCAACAATCACGGCTCGGCTTATGTAAGGGAAGAGTAGTCATATAAAAGGGAAATAAACTGTGTTCATTTTTTTTTCTGTTTTGCATCATAATATTATCCAAAGTCATTTTTGTACATGTGTTATCAGCTCAGTGAATGTCAGATGTTTTTAAAAACTTTAATTTGCTTTAGATTATTTCTTTTAAATTTTAATTGTTCATCTGAGAAAACACCTACCTCTCTCCTACTTACACACACAGATGCGCACACACTTACAGTATAAGAAATAATGCATTTACAGGAGCCACTCAAAAAGGAAATATATAGCTATAAACTGAAAAGGGTGAGCTTGGGACTGTATGAAAAAGTAATTATAAAAGAAAGCTTAAGTCCTCTTCTTTTTAGTAGACTGACTATTGAAAAAATGCCAGTTCTTCTCAAATTAATTCATAGATTCAAGGCAACCCCAATTAAATAACGACAGGTCTGGTACAAAATGGAATGAAACAGAGAGTCCAAACAGAGCCGCAAATCCATCTGGGGGTTTAGTTTATGATGAAAGTACCATTTCAAATTACTGACAGAAAGTTTTGTCAATTAATCATGTGGTGATATCTGGTAAATTATCACACAGAGCTGAGGCATACATACTGCTTTGCAAAATGGCCATTTTATTCTTTCCTCTCAGGAAATGTTGACACCCAGTGCTCCCAGACAG
The DNA here is from genome assembly GCF_020171115.1 of Neogale vison. Taxonomy (NCBI): domain Eukaryota; kingdom Metazoa; phylum Chordata; class Mammalia; order Carnivora; family Mustelidae; genus Neogale; species Neogale vison. The sequence continues at coordinate 228,633,307 of NC_058091.1, read as the reverse complement.
GAGGTGTTCGTGAATCACGTTCCAAACTTCAGGGTCACAGATACTGTGTGCACCCATAGTTCTTGCCCTGTTGTTTCAGTGAAAGTTATAGGACTACTGAGAATACCAAGAATTGAGTTTATTTAAACCAAATGGCAACATGACCAGGAACCAAGCTCTCTATACTTCTGGCTCTAGCATCATAAATACCGTGGAGAAGTTCAGCTTCCGCATGCCCTATCCCATACCTTCCCTCGCTCACCCTGGCCAGCACAGCTTCCTCCCCATCAACACTTTCTCCCTGTACACAGATGACCTGCCCTTACCAGTCTTCCTCTGCCTCAGATTCCCTATTTGACTCTTTACCACATTCCTTTTTTGAGGCTCTGTCCCCCCCACCTTTTTTTGAGAGGTGCGTTTTCCAGATTATTCTTGTCTCTCCCTAGGACTGCTTCCCTTTCTACTTCCAAGATTTCCCTCACCCAGCCAAGGGTAAGCACACCCCCATGATTTTTTCTGTTGGGCTCATTTTTCCTTTCCTTGCCTATCCTATCCTCTTTCACACATCATTTATCACATACACCAGATAGCTCCCAAGTTTACATTCCTGGCTCCAGTCTGTGTTCGAAACTGCAGTGTTGCATTTCCAGGTGCCCCAAATATTTCTTCACCTGGATATCCTGCTGGTGCCTCAGAATCAATTATCTCTGCATAAAATTGCTCGCCTTCCTGACATCATTATTTCTTCTCATTGACACCACAACACTCAGTCACCCTGGGTCCACCCTGAATCCAATTCTAACCTCCCGCCATCCCAATCGGAAACTTGATCTTGCGTATTAATTTTTTCTGAATATCTTTTGATTCTGCTCCTGCCTCTCCATTCCTGCTATGACCATCATTGCTCCTTTTCTTCTTATTGTTTGCTTCTCCCCTCATAGTAGCCTTCTAACTGATCTTTCTCCCTTGTGTCAAGACACCCTATCCCACTGCTGCTGAAGTCTTCCAGAAGAACATAATCCTAAACCCCTGCCCCAAAGCCATGACTTACCATCACTACTGAATTAGTTAAAACTTCTTTAGCCTGACTTTCAGATATACCACATCATAGAACCACTATACTTTCATTCTTCTCACTATCATAGAGGCAACCTGATCTAGTCACGGTTTCTAGAGCCCAGCCTTAACTCCTAAACTTTGTGGGGTTTTGCTTTGATATCACCCCCTGCTTTGCCTTTCTTCTTCAGAGCTTACCCCTTCCATTTCCCAGCACATCTAGATCTCTCAAAAACCAACAGAATCAATCCTTATGCACTCTTTTTCCCCCCATCCTCAGTCGTATGATCATTATCATCAGGGGGCATTTATTCACTCCACAAACATCTACTGAGCACCCCCTCTTTGACAATCTTCCAAACATTGTATTTATGCCAGCATTTACTATCCCAGTTTAGGGATCTACCCTCTTCCCATTTTCTGATATAGAAATCTGAGCAGCATTTTTGATTTCCCTCTTTTACACATCATATCTCATTGACTACCAAGCCCAGTAATTCTGACTTTCTGAGTGCCTCTCAAATCTGTTCTTATCCTTTACTGCCACTGTCTTCATCTGGACTGTCATTGGCTATCTTGTCTTTTTACTTTTAGGTCCAACCCACTCCATATCCCATATCATACTGCCATCAGAGCTAGTAAACTCTAACATGTCTTTTTTTTTTTTTTAAGAGATTTATTTATTTATTTTGGAACAGAAAGAGAGAGACAGAGGACATGCGAGTGGAGGGGAGGGACAGAGAAAGGGGGAGAGAATCTCAAGCACACTCCCCCTTGAACATGGAGCCTTACATGGGGCTCCATCCCATGACCCTGAGCTCATGACCTAAGCCAAAACCAAGAATCAGATGTTCAACTGACTGAGCCACCCAGGAAGCCCTGAATGTTAACATGTCTTAAAAATAAATCTTCAGTAATAAGTCTGGCCATATGTATTTTTAAAACCCACGTGTGTCACTAACATCATCTCCTACCACTGTCCTCCACTGGTCCTGTATGTTAGCCAGACAACTTTGTTCAATTTACAGATATTTGATACCTCTAATGCCTCCGTGTTTCTGCTTAGAATACCTTCTCTGTTATCTTTCCAACTCTTATCGACTTTTTAAGGACAGCTCAAATATCAACTCTTGTCTACAACTTTTAAAGATACTACTACCCCCTTTCCTACCCATCCCAATTTCCAATCCTAGTGGACAGTGCTAGTCAGACCCTTATGTCTGCATTCATGCTACCTTAGCACTTTCTACAGACTGCATACAGAACCTAGTAGACCCTGCTGTTATTTGATTACATCTTTTCTTCTGTATTAGGCTGTGAGTTTATTAATCTTGTTTCTCTAGTACTGAATACAATGCAATTCTATACTTTTTTTTCTCAATTTTTATTGTAAAATGTATGTACCAAAATTTACAACCCTAATCATTTTTTTCAATATACAGTTAGTGGTATTAAATGCATTTTTAGTGTTGTCACAACCTTCATTACCATCCGTCTCCAAAACCCTTCATCTTGTGGAACTGAGATTCTACATTTTTAAAATAATACTTCCCCTTCTTTCCTCTCCTCAGCCTCTGGCAAACACCATTCTGCTTTCTATCTCAATGAATTTGACTATTCTGTGGTCAGATGAGGTACTTACCTCATATAAGTTGAATCATAAAGTAATCTCTTACTGTACAATGTCTATTTTGGATGCATGATCTAAGGAGCTATAGAGGTTCTCATCTGTTGTTGATAGCCCAACAGAAAATGTAAAATTCCTTCAGACTGACATAGTCGGGATTCAAGGGTTCTATTCTTCCTCCTACCAGAAGATTTAATATTGTTATGCCCATTGCTGCTATGGCACTAATTATTTTCAACTTTGTGTTGTTCTGAAGTATATAATTTTCTTAAGTTCTTAATATATTGCAAATTATTTACAGAGCAAAAATGTCTCACTTATTTGTGTTCCCTACTTAACATAGGTAACATCACAAAGCAGATATTTAAAAAATTATTCTCACCTGAAAAAACTGAGTCAAAAAGCTTGGAAAATGTTTAAGAAATAAAAACAGAGGGGTGCCTGGGTGGCTCAGTGGTTAAGCCTCTGCCTTCGGCTCAGGTCATGATCTCAGGGTCCTGGGGATCGAGTCCCGCATTGGGCTCTCTGCTCACCAGGGAACCTGCTTCCCTCTCTCTCTGCTTGCCTCTCTGCCTACTTGTGATCTCTCTATCAAATAAATAAAATCTGGGGGGAAAAAAAGAAATTAAAACAGAATTGCATAGTAAGAAAAAAAAAAAAAACCTGTTTAGGAAAAAAAAAACCTCCAGTTCAGCATTTCCTACTTGTTTTACATATATGACATTAGTAAGTAGTACTCGAGAAAGGAGGAAGCTTCATACAGTAGTGAATTTCTATAGTAGGAAATGAAACCTTCTCAAAAAAAACAAGCACAAAGGGACATATTCTCTAAATTACTAGTCTCCAAGTTCTGATCATTAGGTGGCCAAAAAGAAAAAAAGCCTAGGAAAACATATATAGCAAAAAATAAGAAATTAATTGAGACTGATTTACACCTAACATTTCAAATACTCTGACGAAGTGCACTTCAATTGCACCAAAAGGAAAGAAAATGATTTTTGGCTGTGATTTCAGTAAAATTCTTAAACCAACTATAGGGACATTCAGATTAAGTGTTAAATTTCTTCAAATTTCATTACACATGAATTCTAATGTGTTAAGAAGCCAGATGTAGAGATTTAGAGAGAATAGCAACAAGCTAGCAGGCCATGTTGAGGAAATGGTGGCTGTCCTTTTTTTGAAAACACATTAAAACTGTGGTTTCAATTTTCCAGTGAAATTTTATTTGGGGAATTAAAAATTTCCTCTTTCATTTGGCCAAATTCCACAATTCTATAAAATTAATATAAAATGAAGCTCACTGCAAGCTTACTTATAAATTTATCCAGAGTCTACAAATATTCAAAAAGAATGTGAGGAAAGAAACAACAAAGATACATACAATATGCTTAATAAAATAGGATTAGAGAGTAACTCCCAAGAATCAGGAGCAAATAATTGTTTTAGCCCTCATGCCCTAGAAGTGGGGTGGAAAAAACTTACATGCTAACTCTTGATTGTGAAGGTCTCAGGGCAGCAATATTGAGGAGTCCACATTCCATGTACATGGATGACTCACTGTAGTAGCAGTAGGGAAGCTTCTGTGTAGGAGACAAGAAACTGTGGCATTGGCCTGAGGTAACCTGCTTTGGGTGATGCCTTTGTCATACTGGATAAGAGAGGTGGTAGTTGAGCAGAGCCCTTACAGAGTGTGTCGTGGGAGCCATATAGCAAGTGGGCAAGAGCCACCTCGGATGAAGCAAGAAGATCTGAGGGGCCACATAAAAGGTGTCAGAAAGAATTTAAAAGATTATGGAAATCCAAAGGATAAAATGGAATGAAATTTAATTCTGAGATTCTTGGAAATCAAGGTGAAAATCAAGGCTGGGGGGAAAGTAAACAGTATACTCGGTATATTCTCTAGCTTTTATTGTAGGAAGAGGAGAAAATATCACACCAGTCCCCCAGGGTGAAGATAGTTTTCTTCGAATTAAATTCTGATGGAAATGTCTTTTATTGGGGGCACATTGGTTTATGTCAACAATGGCTTTTACAACTAGTACTGAAAGGACCTCAGGAGACACCTTTCTTATGGTGCCCTCCAAACCCAGGAGCATCTTCAATGAAGGCTTGCATGAGAAGCTAGGCAAATACTGTATTCTGAATACATTAACTTTTTGTGGTCTTTAGCTATCTATGAATTAAATGGTAACCACTCAAGGGAATGCTTGGATTCCATGCTACCTAGTCTATCTTCCCTAAATATTATTTTTTTATCCTATACATTAGGTGGAAGAAGGTGTGAGGTTATGCACTCTGAAGAAGGCCTCAGACACTAATACTGCATCCAGTATCTTGTAATACAAATACTGATCTTGTATTAGAATTGTTAAATCTAGTTTTTGAACTTTTTTCAGTCTCTTGAACTTCTCATACCTGCACATGCTCTGCTTTCTATAATAAACCACATTCCTCCAACCCAAGATCAAGACAGTTTCTTCTCATCCTTCAGATCTCAGGTTGTCCATTATTTTCTCTGATATTTTTTCAAATACCATATTCTTTTAGTTGCTTCTGTAGTATACTCTCAAACACTATCACCCATGTATCTTATAACATATTTTAAGTGTTCATTTAGTGCTCTGTTTTCCTGCTGAATTCCAAGTTTCTTGAAAAAAAAAAAAAAACGAACTATGCTTGTCTTCTTCACCTTTGTATCCCAGTGTCTACTCTAGGGAATGGCACTAAGTGGCCACTTAAGAAATATTTATTGAATGAGTGAGTGAAACTTGCATGGTGAATGTGCATCTCCTGAAGCTATCGGAATTGATTGGAATGTTTTGTAAAAAGATGTGGGAAAGTAAGGTGGCTGTAAGCATTCATATTAGGAACTCCAGCGAGGCTTACAACATTCTTCAGATTTGTCCACATGGTGAAATTATGTGTAAATCATGGTCAGTGAGTAGAATTTGCCAGATCCCCATTTGCTTAAACCTGCAGTTTGTTAGTGAGAAAACTGCGTGCGGTTTTAAAGTCAAGGGTAGGAATTTAGTGGCTCCATTAGATGAGAAAAGAGAAGTTACCTCTTATTTAAAATAATAATAATAATAATAATAATAGTGTTCTGGCTTTGACTTCTCCTATAGGCTTTGGTTTAAGAAACAAATTAAATAAATGGTTAGAGAGACAAGTCCCAAATAGACTTAAATAGTTCTAGAAACACAAAATCACCACTGAAAATGTCACTGCCTTTGAAATATTTCTCAGATGAGTGGTGGCCAGAGAGTTCCCTAGGTTTCAGTCGGAGCATGACTCCAGGTGTACGGAATGTCCAGGCTTTTCCTAAACCAAGACTCAACTGTCTATGCCTACTGCAGTGCCTTTCAACTTGACTTGAAATCTTCCCTTTCCTTTATTTAAATGCATTTCTAAGTATGGCATGGCCACAGGCTGCTGTATTCCTATAGGAGAATGTCACTGACTTCTCTTCCCCCACCTTATTTATTTACATTTGGCTTTTTTATGACACAATGAGGAACTCTAAATATAAGTTTGTTTTTATGTTTTTTGTGGGGTTTTATTTTTTTTTTGAGGCAGGAAATCTGGTGAGCAGATTGATATTTTTTAAAAACCACCAGACGGAGGATGAAAGTCTAACACCATCTTCCCACCAGTTTTAAATAATTCATTTCTATGACGTTCAGGGTACCATTGCAGATGTGCTAGAACTGGAATGAAACTTCACCTTCAAATATTCTTTTCCTCTGCAATCTTTTGTTATCCAAAACTGTATAATGGTCGTAAATGAAGGTGACATCATGTTCAATATGAAAGAACTTTTAACTGGTAATAACAACTAAGATAAGATGAATAATTGCTAAGCCTTTGTTCATGGCTTCCTAACCTTGTTCCAGGGTCCCATCAACTGCAAAGTTGGTTCTGTCACAGCTCAGAGTGAGCAGTGGTAGGATTAGAATGTAGATGTGTGATGCCAAGGTCACCCCCACCCCACACTGGGCATCAAGGGTCTTTCTTCTCCTCTCTCTCTCTCATTTCTCACTTCTCACTCTTTCATTGTTGTCATGACCCAGCCTTAAACCTTTTTCCTCTATGGATAACCCAATTTACCCTCAAGCTTCTATTTAAAGGATAGATAGCTCCTAATGCACAACTCCTTCCAACAAACCTGAAATAAACAAACACCCTGTTCCCTCAACTGTCCTTTGCATCTCCTTTTTGATTTACCAGGGCGAAAACATTGAGGTTAATCTTAACTCCTTATTTTCTGACACCCCACATCCACTACTTCAAAAAATACTATTGTATCTTGGCTCTAATCTCAAAGTACGGTCCGCTCTTGTTGTTCAAAGTTGTTATACCCCAGAAGTCACCAAAAATGTTCAGTTGGTGAATACTGAATTGTTGTTCCATAGCGAAAGTAGAGAGTCAGTTTCCTGTGGGCCTCTGGTCACGTTTTTGCCAGCGGATCAATATATGCTTGGTTTTAGGTGTGTTTCTACTTAAAGACACTTTAATGTATTTTGTTGATTCGTGAACATTGAAGTCATGGCCAACAGCAGGAAGCTCATGCCTAAATGAAGTGTGTCTTACACACGTATTCCTGCACGGCCATACTTCAGTCTTTTTGCATTTGGGGAACACCAGATAGCACCTGGGCTTTATGCTTGGAGGTCATTTTAAAGAGCACAATCACCAACAAAAGCACAAAAGGTGAAAAAGCACAAAAATGGCACTAAGCATATTGCGAAAAAAAAAAGGTGAAAAGTATGGCACTATTTACAGAAGAAGCTGAAACAAGGCAGAGCATGGTCTTTTTCAGTCTCTGCTGGGAATATATGCATCAGACGACTGATTTTTCATCACTTTGCTTATGTCTGCAAATGTCTGTGAGAGTGCTGTGAGTATTTATTTGGGGATTACAAATAAATTTTAGCAATTAGGCAAATTTGCAAATACGGAATCCATGAATAATGAGAACCAATTTCATATCCAGAATCCCATCACTGCCCACCATTTCTACTGTGTTTTAGTTTGCTCGGGCTGCCGTAGCAAGGTCCACAACTGGGTAGCTAAATAAGAGAAATGTATTGTCTCACAGTTCTGGGGCTCTAGTCCCAGATCAGATCATTGGTGGGGCTGGTTCCTGAGAACACAAGAATGGATCGGTTTCAGCCTTTTCTTCTAGCTTCTAGTAGCCTCAGGCTTACCATGGCTTATAGATGGCTGTCTGCTTCCTGTGTTTTCATATCATCTTTCCTTTGTATATGTCTCCCTCTGTGACCAACTTTATCCTTTTTTGACCCCCCTAAGATTTTTATTTATTTGAGAAAGAGAGAGAGCAAGAGAGCACAAGCAGGGAGTGTGGGAGAGGGAGAGGGAGAAGCAGGCTCCCATTGAACAGGGAGCCCATCTCAGGCTCGAGCCCAGGACCCTGGGATCATGACCTGAGCTGAAGGCAGACACTTAACCAACAAAGCCATGCCCCCAAAATTATCCTTTCTATAAAGATACAGTAATATTAAATCTGGACCCGCCTTAAAGACCTTATCTTAACTTGATCGTCTGTAAATGCCTAATTCTACTATGGCCACATTCACAGGTACTTTGGATTAGAGCTTCAGTATTTCTGGAGGAATACAATTCAGCCCATAACGTACTGATATCACCTTGATCGTGCCACCATCCTGTCCTGTCTGGATTGTTGCTATGGCCTTACCGGTCATCCTGCTTCTACCACTGTCCCTGCCCCCAGAATCTTCCCAGCGCAGAGAGAGAGCTTTTCAAACTGTAAATCAGATCACGTCACTTTTTTTTACCCAGACTTTCACAGCATTACACCCCTCCTGGAATAAAGCCAAAGTCCTTACAAGAGGCTACGAGATCCTGCGCAACTGACTCACCACCTCTCTGATCTCACCTTCTCCTATTCTTCCTCTCTTGCACCCTTGCGTAGCCACAACAGCCTCTTTGCTATTCCTTGAACACACCAGACATGCTTCTTCTTCCTTGGGGCATTGGACCTCCTTTGCTCGCTGCTTAGAAGTTTCTTTCCCCGATATCCTTATGGGTCTCCCCTCACCTAATGGTCTTCACTATAATGTCACCTTCTGAGCAAGACCTTTTATGTAGCCCACCCTATTTTATATTGCAACCATTTTTATTTTATAACTTACTTATTTATCACATCTGTCTCTACAATAAGAATGCTACCTTCAAACAGTAATTTCTGTCCTTTTTATGCAGTATTATGTCTTATGTATCCAGGACAGTCCCTACCACATAGTAGGTATTCAACACATATTTGCTGAGCAAATGAATAGATGAATAACAGAGACAGAAGTATACGGGACTGGATTGTCTTCATTTTCTGTCTTTATAGTCCACACAGTTCATGGCATATATCAGTTATGTCCAACAAAAAATTGGCGGCGAGGGCCGGGTAGTATCAGGCCATTATGATGAAAATAATCAATACTTTCAATTCAAACATAGTAGTAAGGAGGTCATGCCTATTTTATCAAAATTTTGTATGTATTATAAAATCCCCCAGCTTCTCAGTAGAATGGAGGGAATTTATGGGTAGAATTGATAAAGAGAAATTAAAATGTTTTAGCATACATATGGTGCCAAAGTGACTTGAAGTTACCTGGTTACTTTTGTAGTACATTCTGTCTCTAAAATGGTTTGGTTTAGAGTTGTGTTTGTTTTTGGAAAAGAGAGTATATTTGGGGCTTAGGTTAGTACAACAAATGCATAGCACGTATTTCAGAGTACCTAAAGAGAATTAGAAGTGTCATCTAACCCAATGGGAAATATTTGCTCTCTCATGGCCTCAGTTCAAAGTTTTTCTTACTGTATCTGCTTCCAGTTAACCAACTGTCTGCCTCTGGGTTTTCTTGTTTCTTTGTTTTTTCCACTTACTCTTTCATTTACTGTAGTTGATTCTGGCTTGTCTCAATGTATTCCCCCAACTGGAAATTGAGATAAAGATTAGCTGCATGAAGAATACAGGCATGGTACAAAATGTAAATCCTTGAATTAAAGATCTTAATTAAGCATTTCATTTTACCCACTATCTGCCCAGACCTGTAAGGCAAACATTGGATCATATTTTGGTCAGAGAGAATCTTTTTCTTTTTTTTTCTTTTCTTTTCTCTTATTTTATTTTATTTTCTTTCCTTTATCTTTCTTTCTTTCTTTCTTTCTTTTTCTTTCTTTTCTTAACCTGGAAATAGCAAAATTTTGAAGACTGAAACTTGTTCTTTATGACTTGGTGTTTTGTTACTTAACTAACCTTAACTATACTCAGAGGTGGTAATTATTCTATAAATATTAACACTAAACCAAAGTCTGGAAGCTAAATTCTAGTTTCTGCAGCCTTACCCCAGTCAGGCTATATAGGGAATATAAGATTAAATAAAAAACTTGGACTCTTAGGTAAAAGATATTATATAAATATGATTGCTATTTGTTCTGCTTCACTTGCCCTCTGAAAATATACTTCTTGGCAGCTCCTTTTGTGTGGTTTTGTATGACTATGCTTATTGAAAATGCCAGTATTTTCTCACAGGATTTCCTTGGTTTCCACCTATTTTAATACACCTTCTTTTCTTTGAAATTAGTTGCCTGCCTTTGGGGAATAGATCTGTCTTGAAGGACAGTAATTATACTTGTCACATAACTCCTCAGGAAAGAAGATTGTGGTAAGAGCTTATTTTCTGAAATGTCCATCTTGGTTTCTGGGTGGTATGGTTGATGATTGTTGTATAAAAACAAATCTTTAGGATTGTTGGTGATAGTATTAAGAAAACGAATTTCTAGGCTTTAAAAAGGAATAGTTATGCCTTTTTTGAACCTTACCAGTGTTTTCAGGTCTGCGGTGAATGAGGTCTCCAAGTCTGCTTTCTGACCATAGTGAATTTGTTGGGTACTTCTTGATACCTACTACTGGTCCTCATTTTCTAATTGTCCAATCAGGAAATATATACGTACTCAGCTACCGCATCATGACATGAGTAGAAAGGCTAAGTCTTCTAGGTCTGAACTGGTACGACTCCAGTCCAATCTCTACTTATTTCTAAATTGTTGACATTGTTTGCCTAATGTAGGGCTCCTGACTAGGGGGAGTATTCTGGAGCCCTTTTTGTTCAATTACAATTGGCCTGGGTTTGGTTGTTTATCTCTGCAGTTCAGTTCATTAATATAATTTCCTTAATTGTCAGTTGTAAGCCAGCCCCCTACACACACACTCCTTAAAAACAAATAGAAAAGAAGAAAGAGAGAGAAGAGTGGTGAGGAGGAGAGAGGAGGGGAAGAGAAAGGAAGAGGAGGGAAGGGAAAAAAAGAAAAGGGGAAGGCAAGGGGTGGGAAGGAGTGGGAAAGGGAGGGAAGGGGAAGGAAAGGAAAGGAGCATCAAAGCTAACTATTCAGAAAATTAGAAAAACAGCACAATAGTAGTCATGGGAAGATTCCATTTTATCACCAGAAAATAGGTTATCATATATAATGTCTGATTCCATTAAATTTAGGCAGAGCCCTTCTTCACTGTTGTCTGTACCTTTCCTTTTCTGTACCATTGATTTCCAAAGCAAGGTAAGAATCACAGTGTGACTAAAAGGACGTACAGGCAGCCCAACCGTACAGCACAGTCTCCATGCCATCAGTCTCCTGTTCTTTGCTCATATGATATTCCTTTGGACAGTTCTCATTTAAGGTCAATTATATCCTATAACCTAATTTTAATTTATAAATAGCTAATGAATTTGGCTTTTCTCTTTTCTTCCTTCCCATAGCATATTGAAAGCAATGACCAGTGGAAGGCAGATGAGAGGAGAAATGTCATAAGGTCTAAGTGGCTTCCAGACCTTTTTTTTTTTTTTTTAAACCAAAACTCACAGCAATTTAAAGTTTTTGAGTAGTCAGCCTGATCTCTGCCTACCTAGAGTTGGCCAAACTCAAGATTAAGGGCATAGTCCTCTGTAAGATTGGCCTCAGTTCAGTTTGGGGGTCCCCAAGGCTCTTCTGACTAGCTGGATACACATTCAGGGTTTCCCATGACTACTGTTAGGTTTGAGAAGTCACTACAGTGGCTGGCAGTTCAGGAAAGAATTATACTTAAATTTTCTGCACTCCTGTGGAAGACCACTTTGTGGAAAACTGCACTGAGCAAGCCCGCCAAGGAGCGTACAAGGCTGACTAACATGGGCACACCAGCTATGCCAATACCACATGGCCTTCCCGGGTCTTCCACTACTCTGACTTGCATCTCACTTTCCCTTTGGCATCCTTTTTTTCTGTTCCCTCGTTGGCTCTCCAAATTTTGCTATTCACATCAGTTTCATTTCTACTGAAGCAATTCCTAGTGAGAAGGCCAACATGACAGGGTCCTGTGGAAATAGCCCTCCTCACAATGCCTGTATCAGAATGTTGGAACATTCTTTTTCTGAGCAAATAGTGGAACAACAATCATTTTTACCTCCTACCTCATCCCTAACCCCATTTCTTATCAAATCCCTTCCCTCATCCTCACACCTTTGCTGAGTTCCTCTGTAAACATGACATTTTTGATAGATTTGTTACCCTGACATTCAAGGAGTTATGTATAGTAACAGCTAGCTGTGCCCACTCCCCAACCTAGCACTTCCTAATTACATATCAAACACTTAAGGAATGGGAAGAAGTGGATGCTCTGCTATATGAGGTTATTTTCTTTCTGGTTTTGATAAACTGTGAACTTTGAATATGTATATTAATATGGTAATTTATGCAAATCTTTGCCTTCAGCGTTGGTATTCTGGAGATGAGTCCTTTCTGAATTGCTGGAGCACAGAATTTTATATCCTATGAACTTATCATATGTTTTGAATAAGACCAAAAAGGACTTAATTTATGTGACTTGATAAAACAGCTTATTTTAGTAGAAATTTCCTTAAGCCAGGAGGAAAATTTGCCTTTTTTTTTTTTTTTAATTCCTTCAATTTAAAACTAACATACAGGGATCTGGGGAGGAAATAAGAAAGCCCAAAAGAAGGGGATGGAATTATTGGTTAAAACTCTGTTTTGAGAAGGGCACAGAGGCACCAAGCTGAGGACTCAGGTTGGCGAGGAGAGCCTGGAAGGCTTCACAGACCCTTCATGGAAGCCTCTTGCCTCCAAGTTAGACAAATCCAACAAATCAAAATACTGTATAACTGGGGAACTTTCACAGTGCTTACCATTCCTCAAACTCCCTTAGCTATATTTAAAGGAGGTAAAGGATTCCTTGCTTAAAAATTGCCTGTGAGGAGTAGAGGGGACACTGGTGTTTTGTAGACACTGAAGAACTTTCTCTTGCCCTCAGTCTGTATTAGATTGTAGTTCCTGATCCAGATTGCACACAGAATCACTTGGACATCTTTTCAAGGCATATTGTCCCATGCAATAACTCAATCAGAATTTCTGCTATTGTTACCCCAGCATCAGGATTTTTTAAAAATTCCCCAATCGATTGTAATATGAAGTTTCGTTGAAAGATGAGAGAGAGCTTTACCCAAGGCAACTGTTGTCACATATTATTGGAATTGGACACCCTTGTATTAATAATAACATTCTGGGGAAATACATAAATATATCTTATATAGCTTCTTAACCTTTTGTATCTTTAGATTTTTTAGAATGAGTTTTTATGCCCCTACCTCTACAAGCAATTCATGAAAAATGATGGCTGTATCCCACATCCCTCTACTTTGGCATTGCCTGCCAGCTTTTTTTTTCTTTCTTTCTTTCTCAAAAATTCTGTAGTTCTGGTAGAAACACAGCATTGAGTCTAGTTGTGGATCAGTCATTCAAACCTGAGGGATTCAGATCAAAAGTCCTGGTCCCGTCAGCAAGCTCAGGACCTCCAGCCAACCAATAGCCATGTTCTGAGGCGGGGGCTCCTTCTACACTCTCTCCCAGTGTGAGAAATGTAAGCTTGAACCCATGTGTGGAAGCACGGAATTTCCCCAGGGAGGGGTAAAGAGATGCAGTGACGAGTAATAAGTACTTCCTATCAAAGATTTATCATCTGTGCAATTGCTGTGAAAGTCCCCAGGATTCACTACTGTTTTATTAATGGCCAAAGGACTGGTATGGAAAGGGCTTCTGCAAGGAAAGGTAACCACCACCTCAAACATGTAGGAGTTGCACGATGTAGCAGCCCTGTGGGGCATTTCCGGTGAACTCAGTCTGGATCAGGATTCTCACGAGCAGCAGCAACACCACCTGGGTGCTGATATGGGAGGAGGTGACAAGTGCATATTGTCCATTTTCATGGTTTCTTCATTCTCTTTGAGGAAATGCTCACACAGAGAAGAGGTGAGGCCAGATTCTGAACTTTTAGAGCCTTCTAACTAGACAGAACGGGGGTATGGTCACACGTGTGGTTATCCAAACCATATATATATATATATATATATATATATATTTTAAGTTGGATATGAAGCACACAGTATGCTGAGTATAGTATAAGAGATTCCAGCTAACCAAGAAGGATTGTTTTTTTGTTTGCTTGGTTTTTGTTTGCATTTGGGGGTTTTTGCATGGCACTCACTTCGAAAACTTCTAAATGAATTACACCCCACCCTCACAAACTTCAGAGTCTCTTAGGGGAAATAAGACATGCAGTTCCCTGGTCACCGGGCCACTATAATGGAAGCAGCCTTTTTCCTGGAATTTCCTCTTTGGCCAGTCTCTTAGCCCTTGCTCCCTCTGTGCCTCCCACGTGACCAGGGCGTTTCTGCTAGCTACCCTCTGATAGTCAAAGGCCCTGTTCTACCAGGTCTACTGTTTGAAAAATAGATGTGGTGTGATGACCTCATGCACATGTCTTCACTCCAACTCCAGCCATTCCAAACCACAGGCCATTACTCAGATATACAGTGCTCCTTGCTACCTCTACTGTTCCATCAGAAAGATGGGCTCCTATCCCCATTGTAGATCTGTAGTGTTCTCCTCTTCTTCCAAAACTCACCTCACCTAATCCTCCTTCTCGATTATGCAGAGAATGTCCTAACTAAAGCCAGCCAGGAGGCAAGTATGCATTAAATGTTAGTTATCATTCCTTCCTCCAGCCTTCCCCATCAGTGTCACTCAATTCCCAGGAGCTTTTCCTACACTGCCTTTTCTAGATCTTGTAAGAACTCACTTCCTCTTGCCTTGTATTATCATTATTTACCTGTTCATTTACTCTACTATGCTATAAAGTTCTTGACCTTTGAGTATGAACCAGATTTATCCTTCTATGAGCCGAGGATCTCTCAGAGAACTTTATGCTTAGTAGACAATCAATACACAATTGATGATGAATGAATGAGTGGATAGGAAAATAAATACCCATGACCATGCCCAGCCTTTGCCCGCATAACTCCCCCTTCTGTAGGGTTTGCTCCCTGTCTAAACAAATGTTGTTAGCTGATTGCTTTGATTCTTTCCAGGGTCTAATCAGATTAAAATAGTTTACAGAATATATAAGTCCATCATTGATTTCCTAGGGTAGTTGGGAACATTGTACTTAAGAAGGACAGCTTTAGCTTCCCAAATTGACCTCCAGTTTTTAAAGGATCTTTTTAGGGGATCTTTTTAAAGGATCTTTTAAAGGGTCTTTTTCTTACTGTCTGAAGCTGGGGATACAAACCAACAAAAAACAGCCTCTCATTCTAGGCAAGTCACTATGCTTCCTGTAATGGGTCTGTCAGGGAAGAAACTCATGGAGCCAGAATCATTCTGTGGCATTTTCAGGCACTTCCTGCCCACCCTTTCTCATCACCTTTGCAAAGAGCTCTGCTCTATGTGGCACTTACAGGAAACAAAGACATGACAAAGGACAGGGAGGCTGGGTTACATGCTGAATATTTTAACTCGGTATCAGGAAGCAGCCAAATCTCTGAGAGCTAGTGATTGCACATATATGCACGTACACGTAGCCATCCTTATGATATTTCAAAAGAACTACATCTTGTAGCCTGAGCTTAACATTAAGGACTTTGATTTATGACTTCTCATTAGCAGCCACTACACATCATTGTGATTCAGTACCATCTTGCATAATAATTAAGTCATCCATATAGTACGTGGTTGATAGCAAGAATGGAAAGCAATATTTGTTTCATGCCACTTCTGCAGCTGCAGAGGGAATTCACACAATTTTTCTAAAGTCAAAAATCTCAGTATATCTTTTTTAGGGGGCAGGAGGGCTTGCTTTGATTTTTTAAGCTTTGCAGAATAATACCTAGGAGGTTAAAGCAGAAATAGATACTGCTTCATTAATAGGGAGTCCAGCTGACTTAGTCCACAAATTATGTTTCCTTCCTAACCTTTAATTTCTAATCTACTTACAGATTTGAGGGTTTAAATCTGCCTGGGTCCCTTGGCAGGAAGGTCAGACATCTTTGTCACTCTCAGCCCAGGGTTCAGGTTTCCAGACCCTTCTACTGGGCTTGCTGGTGAGAGTCTGCGCTCATCTGCCAAATCATCATCTTTATCACCTTCCCTGTGAGTCTTTGTTGTCACTGGAGTCTCAAATAGAAGGTTTCACAAAGTTGGTTTGCAAATTCAGTGTGCTTGCATTTCTGAAAAGAATCCAAATCTGCAACGCTCTGCATATACAAAGATTATTTATTTATTTGAAGACTTATTTATTTATTTGAGAGAGAGCAGGAGCACACGAGTGGGGGGAAGGACAATGGGAGAAGGAGAGGGGCAAGGAGACTCCCCGATGAGCACCAAGCCTGAAGCAGGGTTCAGTCCCAGGAACCTGAGATCCCAACCTGAGCTGAAAACCAAGAACCAGATGCTCAACCAACTGAGCCACCCAGGTGCCTCTATATAGAGATATTTATGTTTAAATAATTAGCATTGTTAATTATTTCATGAGTTCTTGTTTCTAGATTAGAAAATGGCTTGGTGGGGTGCCTGGGTGTCTCAGTGGGTTAAAGCCTCTGCCTTTGGCTCAGGTTAAGATCCCAGGGTCCTGGGATCTAGCCCTGCATGGCGTCCGGCTATCTGCTCAGCAGGCAGCCTGCTTCCCCCTCTATCTCTGCCTGCCTCTCTGCCTACTTGTGATCTCTTGTCTGTCAAATAAATAAATAAAATCTTTAAAAAAAAAAAAAAAAAGAAAGAAAGGAAAAAGAAAACGGCTTGGCTGGCTCCTTGAGCTTGGTAGTTAATTCCTCCTTTCGGCAATGCATACAAAAGTTTGCAAGGGGAGGGCAGAAGGGAAAACTAAAGCATTGGACTTGACATCCACCATTATTCTGATAGAAATATCAAGGGCTCTCTCTCCTCTCAGGAATTAAACCCTACTGTGAGGAGGTACAGCTGTCTTTGATCCAGCACCTACAATTGAAACTCTCCATTTTTTTCTAACATTGTTTCTGATCAAATTTGTTTTGAACAAGATTGTGAGGCAACAATAGACACGTATTACGCTGACATTTAAAAGATCTGGACTGAAACTTTCAGTAGGGTTGCCCGAGGTAGCAAAGAAAAGTCTAAACCGTCCAGGCAAATTTGAATTACAGATAAATAATGATCACATTTTTAGTATAAGTATTCCCCCCCATGCTGTATTTGGGACATATTTAGGCTCAGAAATTATTTACTGTCTATCTGAACAAATCTAACTGGATACCCTATTCTTTAGAAACATATAGACAACCTGAGTACAGTAAAAAATATTTTAAAATACTCACATTCTAATGTCTCACTGCTTCCTGCCATCTGCCTCTCTCATTTTTCTGGAGGTCACAGCTGGTAACCAAAAGCATGCTATTATCTAGTCAAAATATTTATTATTTCTGGCAAAAGCATGTGAGCGTCTGAAGGCTGAGGTGCGAAACTTTCATAAGGAAAACAGCATAATGTGGGTTCATTGGTATGAATTTCACAGCACCCACCCATCCTAATTCTATGTTGTTATTACGAATAACATCTAATATATAATAAATATATATGTGTGTGTCATCTTGTTTAAATATCCCTTTTGCTATCAATAGAATTAGGAAAATCTTTAGTCTGGGACTACATAAAGTAAATGTCTTTAGATCTAACAATATTCAGCTCCGAGTAATTCACTTTGTAAATACTCACTAAATATTTATTTTAAATTATGGCAAGCATTACTGTCAAGACCTTAAAAAAAATCCCTAGGGCTTAAAGGGCTGCAAATGAGATTTGATGTTATCTCTGTCCAACCCTCCTTTCTATTAAATGAACCCATTCTTTCAGAGATTTAAATACTACACTTAGAGTCATCTTTGGCCGACAACAAAAAAGAGCTTTTACTGTGACTGCTTGTGTCGGTCATATGACACCGTATCAGTGAATGACAGGATAGAACAACAGAACACATGTTAGAAAAGCAGAGAACTTTACCCCATCCCACTCTCACACTTATTAATGTAACAGAGATTAGGAAATTCTTTAAAAGGCATGTAGGCTAGTCCACATGATCTGGAAGGAATCTCAGGTGAATTTATCTGTCCATTCAGAGAGAATACTGGGAAAACACTAAGAATAAGAGGGATAATTAACCCTTTTAGGCATTTTAATCTATGCATATTTTGTCATTGAGTTTATCCTTGACATTTTAATTACCTGCTTTTGTGTCTTTCCTCTCTCCTAAACTGGTAATTCCCTTGAGGTAGTATGAACCCTGCCACATTTTATTAGTGTTGCCATTGTTTGGTAATGCCTGGTTCATAGTATGAAGGGTAATTATTTCAAAAGGTCTGGGAACTGGTACTCTAAAGTAGAATATGATTGAACTGAGACAGGGACAACCACTCAGCATTTTAATTTGGGGAATAATCATACCTCTCTTGGCTTGCTTGTAGCCCCAACCTTGCATTTCTCAAAGATCTATAAGAACTGTGTATGTGTGTATGTATATGTGTAAGTGTGTGTGTGTGTGTGTGTGTGTGTAGATATCTATTTACAAAGAATTCCGGGGGTGCCTGGGTGGCTCAGTGGGTTAAAGCCTCTGCTTTAGGCTCAGGTCATGATCCCAGGGTCCTGGGATGGAGCCCCTAATCGGGCTCTCTGCTCAGCAGGGAGCCTGCTTCTGCCTCTCCCTCTGCCTGCCTCTCTGCCTACTTGTGATCTCTCTCTGTCAAACAAATAAATAAAATCTTAAAAAAAAAAAAAAAAAAAAAAAAAAAAAGAGTTCCAGCTCCCTTTGTTCTTCAAAAAAAAAAAAAAAGTGAATTTGTTTTCTTCATCCCTATTTTCCTCTTTTTTTTTTTTTTTTAACTTTTAAGGATTTTATTTATTCACTTGACAGAGGGAGAGAGAGACAGTGAGAGTGGGAACAGAAGCAGAGGGAATGGGAGAGGGAGGAGCAGACTTCCCACTGAGCAGGCAGGGAGCCTGATGCAGGGCTGGATCCCAGAACCTTGGGATCATGACCTGAGCTGAAGGCAGACACTTAACTGATTGAGCCACCCAGGCAACCCCCTATTTTCCTCTTTTAAAGGGCTAGATGCAGAATCTTGGATGCCATAGGGTAAAGATGGTACAACCAGGAAATGGAAGGAGCCTGGGTTACTAGAAATCAGTTTTAGAAAGAAATCGTCCCCAACCCCTCAATCAGCCACATTCATTTTGGACATGATGTGTACAAGGCATAAACTTATATTGTGTTTGAGCCATAGGCTTATTTGCTTCAGAAAATAGCCTCATTCCTAACTAATACAATTTACTGGTAGAATTTGTTTAGCACCTATTCACACTATTTTTTTTTTCCTTTTCTATCCTCGCTAGAAGCAGTTGTTCAGACTATTATTTCTTATAGTTTGCCCTTCCCCATCTTTCCTTCATAGTGCTTAGAAAAATCCCAGTACAGAGAAATGATGATTCTTATACAATTTCAAAGTGATTGGTTCTATGTGAATTTTCTTTTCACTTAGGAAACATTAGCACTCATTATGTAGAGCGTGCATCTTGCAAGGCCTTCGGAGTAAAAAGGTAATTAGCTGATGAAATTATCAAAAGAAACAAATATAAGAAGGGTAAATTACAATGAAATGGAATAAAAAGTGTTACTGCCTTATGGAGTCTCTAGGAGCCAGTGGAACATGTTGTCTCTACTTGGAGAGAAGTGTCACAGAGAAGGTGACCTTGAGTTAGGTCTTGGAGGATGAAGGTGAGGTCTGCCAAAGGATGAGTCACTGTTTGTACCTTTTAAACATTTATACAATGAAGAGAGGATATTGCTTTTTATAAAATGATATTACATTGTCATATTAAAGCTGGTCATATTCATCAGGAGTAACAATGTATTGTTTATTTGGAAACTTTTGCTGAACAAAGTTTTCAATTATTAATTTTACCATTAATAATTTTTTCCTTTGCCTCAGTCCCCACGATCTCATTTATAATTTTTTTAAGCTTGAAGATTTTTTTTACATCAAATTCTATTGTCCACCTGGAATTTATGGTTTCTATGATAACTAATAGATTATTTCATCCCTTATTAATTTATGTCTGTTAATCATTACCTATTTGACCATTATTTTTTTACACAGTATGGTAATTTATTAAGCTCATAGGAGTGGCTCCATTCCAAGGACTTCTGTTCTGTATTATCATTCTAGTCTTGTATTTTTAACCGGTACCATGCAATTTTAACCCCTAGTGCTTTATAATATATTCTTATATGTGATAGGTGAGTTTCTTGATGTCAGTCTCCCCTCTCCCTGCTCTCAGCTTTATACAGTGTTCCCTCTGGCCAGGGACCAATTTTCAAAGCCCGGAAGTTTAGAAACTGATAAAATGAAAGAGAAGGAATTGAGAGGTATAGGGAGAAAAAAAGGAAATAATGAGCTGTATAGTTGATGCTTTCTATTTCTTGCCATTGTAAGTGTTTCAAGGAAAGAGATCTTGTTATTGCTTGTAACTCAGATTAAGGCCTTGGAAAATGGAGGCATGCTATATGTGTTGAAATGAATCACTACCTGGCCTTGGCTCATTTCTTTGTATGCCAGGAACTCTATTCAAGGATCAGCTGACAAAGACTTGCATTCAGCAGCTGTTTGTCATAGATAGAAATTCTAGGAAATATTTATTAGAGAACATTGAAACTCTTAGGTTAAAAGGGCTTTGAGAAAGAAGAAGAAATTAGGTCTCTGACTCTCCGAAGCAATTAACTGGTTTCTATTAATACATATGGACATTTTTTCCTCAGACAGTGGATTCATTTTAATCACATTGCCAAACATTCCCATTTTACTTTATGGAGCTCATTGTAATCCACACCTTCATCTAGAAACAAGATTTAAAACTAGGTGAGCTTTGAAAGAGGTACTGTCTTTATAAAACTAAAAAGTTGTGCCATCATAGATAGGTCTTGACCATTGCTGTATTTGCAGTTCTGCCGAAAGGTCCAGATCCTAGTTGAGAGGGCAAGCCCAAGGCAGACCTGAGGAGGGCCTGTTTGCTCCCGGCCCGATCTCCAGTGCTAGAGTAGCACCAGAAGACCCGTAGTGGGCACTCAGTCAAATTTGTTGACTGACTGAAGTGGTCTCAAGCATGAGTCACAGCCAGCAAAGCAGCTCATTGAAGCAATAATCATTGTTCTAAGTCAGGGCTTTGGAGACTAGGTCGGGAGGCAGAACGCAGATACCTTAAAGTGAGAGGTTTGGACAGAAGCCGTGCATGGTGATATGCGGGGGAGAAGGAGACAGACCTCCTAGAATCAGTGATAGTTTATGATTGATGAGTTTACAGAACTCACATGACCTTGTGTTTATGAAATCCTTAATTGTTTTCCAGAACACGGAAGTAAACATGCCATTTCAGTAAGTTTAAATAAGGCTCTGAATTACCGATTTAAATGTAGGTCAGAATTTTTCTTACTGATTTTCCTTAACCTGAAGCCTCTCAAACATTGTCTTTTCAGCTATATATCAGAATAAAGTAGTAAAATCAAGTGCAAAAAATGTGAAAGTATATATGGAAATCAGCTTTCAGACTCGGTGTGCTTATTGTGATTACTGTCTGACTCAGGCAGATGTTAAATGTATTTAGAACTCTATACTTTTCTTAAATTAGTAATAAAATTATTCCAGAAATTAAAAAAAGACTATGGCATGGAAGTGAAATTCATACTGGAATCACTTCTTGAACTTATTTAGTAACTTTCAATTACCTGAACTCTAAATATGAAGGCACAAATCTGTCAGCTAAGCAGGACCCCCTTCCAGAAGAAATACCAGAAGTAACAGCTTGGTTCACAAATTACTACTGCTATAACTTAATAAGAGGCGGTATCTCGGTGCTGGACAAAGACCAAGATATCAGCCCCTAATAAGCTCTAAGGGATTTAGGAATTCAGCCAACCATGGAAATTCCCAACAGGACTGTGTCCCAAAGGAATACCCTTGAAAAGAGAAGTTCTGGCAATCATCAGTTTGTTCTCTGTACTTATAAGTCTGACTCTGTTTTTTTCTTTGTTTGTTTGTGTGTTTCTTTCTTTCTTTATTTATTTATTAGAGTCTGCCTATGAGTGAAATCATATGGTATTTATCTTTCCCAGTCTGACTTATTTCACTTAGCATAATACCCTCCAGGTCCATCCATATTGTCACAAATGGTAAGATCTCATTGTGTTGTTGTTTTTGTTTTTATGACTACATACCATTCAGTGTGTGTGTGTGTGTGTGACATCTTTATGGTTGCTTCAGATAGAATAGGTCAAGTATCACAGTGCAGAAAACTCATTGACTCTATGGCAAAAAAAGATGTTTGCAAAGGGAATGACATATATCCAGAGTTGAACATTAGCATATGTTCATCTTAAACTGTTCATCTTTAAGGTCTTGTAATATAGCAGCATTCCTAGTCCATGAGAATTCTCAGTAGGCATCCCTTTTGCTTGACTCCAAATGGGAACTGATTCCTGATGGACTTTGTCCAGCTGTGATGTGAAAGAGCAAACAAGACAGAGGTATTACAGTTTTAGGGGTAATTATAGAGCTCTGAAAGCCCTTTATTCTGCTTTTCTCGGTTTTGTTACTCTCTAACTACTACCTATAATGCATATTCACTTATCAGTTTAAAATACAGCATGTTACTTGAATAATATAATCATATACCAGCTTGCCAAAATATTGTATTATGGAAATTCACTCTCAATCTGAAAATAGTTGTTGATGATTTAAGCACATGTAAGGAATTAGCCTCCATGCTTTATGGCAGCAAGCCATCATTTTAGGATTCCAGGCAGGGTCAGTGTTTACCTGGACCTTAGAGTGAAAAGGAATCATTAAAAAAAAAAAAAAATTACATTCCTGTTGAAAAAGTAGTTAATAGGATGTTTTGAGCCTATTTAAACATCCTCCAGAGTTCATAAATATTCATTGAATCAATTAGTTATTTGAAGCTTGATGTTCTCCTGCAGAACGAAAATAATTATCTGCTAAGGTGGGTGTCCTGTCTGGAGCCTGCATTTATTTTGAAATGTGTGAAGGAAACCAGTAGAGATTATCATTTTGATCTTTCTCTATGTGGAGGCATCTTTTAACTGAACTACAGAAGTAACTTCTTACCTAAAAGAAACAAAACAAAACAAAACAAAAACAAAAACAAACAAAAAAGATCTCACATGCCTTTTTCTGATTCCTGAATCATAGATTTTTAAGAAGCATTCGTTTCTTAAAAAAAAAAAAAATTAAAGAAATGTGGATAGTCCCTTATCTAGCACAGGTGGTGCTAACAATTTCAGTATGTTTAATGATAATAGACTCCTCTAATCTGCCTTTCGTACTTCGGTTTTATCAACCAATGTGATAATGTGCTTTATAGCATTGCTCCCCTCTTGGGCAGGACCCAGCCTAGGGTCAGGCATTGGCATGTCTCTTTAGCCTCTTTTGATGGGGGAATATTTTATGGCCTTTTTTTGGGTCTTTTTCAACATTGACATTTTGGAAGTGCAGAATATCATCTTCCCCCAGCCCCCGCATCTTTAAGATAGAAACTTTCTCACTGGGGTTCTTTGAAGTCCCCATCAGGTTATCCCTTCTCAATGGGAATATTGCCTAGGTGATACTGTGTCCTTGGGGTATTGTATCTGGAGGCACACAAGGTCCATCTGTCCCTCATTGATGATGTTAACTTTAATCATCCAGTCAAGTGTTTTCTGATTTCTCTACTAGGTAATTACTGTTTAATTTTCTCCCCTATAATATAATATGCGGTCTGTGGGGAGACACTTTAAAGCCTGCTAATAGCTAGTTCCTCATCAAGATTTCCCTCTAGATTTCACATCCGTTGGTGACTCTTGCCTGATCCAATTTTTAATAAAATGCCTACAAAATTATGATTTTCCAGTTTCACCTCTCCCTTCCCATTTGCCAGCACCCATGTCATTCCACTTCAAGCAAAGCTCTTCCATTTATTTATTTACTTACCTGATTACCATTAGCATGGGCTGGTGAATGTCAATGTTGGTTTATAACTTGAAATAAAATTTTAATTGAATGGTTTATTCACTCATTTATTCAGTAAATACTTATTAAGTGCCTGTAGTATGCCAGGCACCTAATCCATTCTGGAGATACAACTTTGAGCAAAATAGAAATACAGCCTATCCTTTCCCCTCTAGGATGCAGACCCATCATTTCTGCATTTATGATCAAAGGTCTGAGGACAGCTATAATGTAGAAGAACGTTTTTGTCGAACACCTATATATTGAGAACTTTCCTAGGAACTGAGAGTATAGCCTGGTTCACTGCCCTCAAGGAGTTTACATTCACACGGGGGAAGAAGTCAAGAAACAAGGTTTAGATAAGTAAGTTGTCACAAGAATCTCTGGTTTCAAAAAGTGCTGTAAGAGAAAGAATAAAACAGGAGCTAAGCCAGAGGATGATTACCAGGGTAACATAATGGCCAGCCATTATTAAAAAAAATCTAGGAAGACGGTTTCATCATGATGTCTCGTGAATGTTCAAGTGGTGCTTCTCTGGGCAGGTGTTCAGTGAAAAAAAAAAAAAAATGGGGGGGGGGGGTGCGGGATACTTTTCCATGATCTTTCAGCTTGTTTACAACAGCTTCCCAAGTAGAAACAGAGCAACCCCCTGCTGTTGCCAATAGCATGGGTCCAGCCTTTAGATTGGATCTTTATAAATTAATGAGTACATACATGCCAGTAACTTCTACATCAGGACACAAATGATAAAACAGCCACACCACAACAGATTGCACTAAATACCAACTCCCCCAAACAATCAACAATATTTAAAAAGAAAACAGTCTAAGTCAGGACATGGAAAACAATGGTGGACAAGACAGACTGTGCCTCCTCTCATTGGGGTACAGATTTCAATGAAGGAAACAACCACATAGGCTGACGCTGTGACAAGGGTAAGCCCAGTAGTAAGTACGAAGGTACTGAGGGAGGTCAGACAAGGGGATTCTAACTCAGACTTGGTGGAGGTGAGGCAAGTGTACAGAAAAGGCTTTCTAGAGGAAGTGAAGCAGAAACTTCAAGAATGGTACTCGTTAGCCAGAGACTCCAAGCTGTTCCCAGCATCCAGGTGGCAGAAACAGCATGTGCAAAGTCACAAAGGAAGTGGGCAGTTCCCCACGACCCCCCCAGTGTGTAGCACACAGTTGACACCCAGTAGGAGCAATTTTGCAAAGAGCAAGTGGGTCTAACCATAAGGAATGTTTTATCCTCAGAAGACAAGAGAACCTTGATAAAATTCAACACAAATTCTTCATCATACTTAGTGTATAAGATCTTACCTTCTTTACTATCAATTTTACGTCCATACAGAACTTTAATTACATGCCAAAGAAGAGAGCTGGACAGTTTTATTAGAGTCTGTTGGTATTAAAATATTTTTCGCTGATGCCTTTAAATAGAGCAGATTATTTACACCTGGAAGAACTGGCTTCTCTCACTCATTTAATTTTTCCAATTAACTGAAGGCCAGGTTGACTTGGCTTTGGTTCAGTCTTCTGGTCAAAATTTAGCATCATGGCACTGATTAATTAGTGATGAGTCATTTACCTTATAAGAGCATAAAGTACATGATGGCAAATTTAGAAGATGAAAATTAGGCCAGAGTAGCAATGCATGCCGGTCTCCTCTTTGTTATTAGAAATGTCACTACCAGCGGGGAACTAGCAGAGGCAGGAAAGGGAATCCTTCAAGTGCTCCTTCCTTACTCTTCTGTCTCTCTAACCTAGATAAGAGACTTTATCCTAGCCTAACTCTCAGCCCTGTTCGGTCCTTCTCTGAGACCCTTCCACTTAGCCACATGGTCATTCTCTCAAATGGAATGAGTGGGAGCCAGTGAATGGGAGCATAATGGAAAAGATAAATGTGCAATGAATTTATTGTCACTAGGATTTTGGTGCTTATTTGTTTGAAAAGTTTAACCAGTTCCTTTTTGTCTACCATGATCGTATGGAAAAGTCATGGAAGTTTTGGAATATAAACTTCTGATTTAATTCAATCAAAAATGATTGAGAGTGTGAGTTCTGAAGTCAGAGCCTGGGTTCAGTTTCCAGTGCCACTGCCCAATACTTTGGGTGCACCTGATTCCTCATTGTACAGAGTTGTTCTGAGGAGTCAATGAATCAAAGTATAATAAAGCATTTATTGTGGTGATTCACTCTAAGGATGTTCTTTAAGACTGCTTTGAGCATTATGGTTCTCAAGAATGGGATCACCCAAAACCTAGACTTAACAGAATATCCTGCCTGCTAGGATGTGAGCAGTTATTAATAACCAAGCAATTTGTCTATTACGTTATCTAGTGTTTAGGACTAAGGTAGGATATCTTATATAATCAGCAAGTATTCACTGATAAAAACAAGAAATATCTATTTTTGAGAAAGTATTTTTGAGAGCCCACCGTGGACATATCTGTGTGCTAGATGCTTGGCGCCCTTAAATAAATTTTATTTCTGCCCTCAGGGATCTCCCAGCCTAGTTAATGGAGACATGGCCATGGGTCCAAAAACATCAGTTCAGCAAGTCAAATAATTGGCACTATAGACAGTAGAGGTTGTCAGTGAAAACACCCCCGGTTAGATAGATATGAGTACTGCTTACACATCTTAACTTTCCAAAGACAATATTCATGCATTAAAAATGTAGTTTATAGGGGTGCCTGAGTGGCTCAGTCGGTTAGGCAGCAACCTTCATCTCAGGTCATGATCCCTGGGTTCCGGGATCGAGCCCCATTACAGGCTCCCTGCTCAGCAAGGAGCCGGCTTCTCCCTCTCCCTCTGCCTGCTGCTCACCCTGCTTGTGCTTGCTCTCTCTTTGTCAAATAAATAAAATCTTTTTTAAAAATGTAGTTTATATAGCAATGTAAATTATATGATCCCATCTCTTATCACCCCCTTTTTCTCTTTCTTTCTTTCTTTCTCTTTCTTTCTTTCTTTCTTTCTCTTTCTTTCTTTCTTTTTTATTTTTGTCAAAAGACAAGTTTAATGAAGCCATTGAACATGATACTGGGGAAACATTCAAATATTACATAACACATTTGCAATTAAACTGGTTAGCAACTGAGGCACAGAAAATCAGTAAGGGTTAAAGCCAAATAAGCTTTCAAAAGAAAGCAGTTTGAGTGTCAAAAAACTGAAAGACCTGGGTGCCTGGGTGGCTCAGTGGGTTAGGCCGCTGCCTTCGGCTCAGGTCATGATCTCAGGGTCCTGGGATCAAGTCGCCCATCGGGCTTTCTGCTCAGCAGGGAGCCTGCTTCCCTCTCTCTCTCTCTCTGCCTGCCTCTCTGCCTGCCTCTCTGCCTTCTTGTGATCTCTATCTGTCAAATAAATAAATAAAATCTTAAAAAAAAGAAAGAAAGAAAGACTCTTTGAGAAAACTGATGACAATGTCAAATTTTTTATGTTGTCTTATTTATTTATTTATTTATTTAGCTGTGTTATGTTAGCCACCATACATCATTAGGTTTTTTTTTAATTAAATTTAATTTTGTGTGTGTATGTTCCAAAATTAATTGTTTATGTACCACACCCAGTGCTCCATGCAATACGTGCCCTCCTTAATAACCACCACCAGCCTCACCCAACCCCCATCCCCCTCCCCTCCAAAACCCTCAGTTTGTTTCTCAGAGTCCACAGCCACCCCCATTTTCTCTCTCTCTCTCTCTCTTGTTCTGCCTCTGTCTCTCTTTTTCATAAACATACACACATACACAAACACACACAGAGCAAAAATCTATTTCTTAGGACGTGACAAAGGGACTAGGGCTGGCAGTGGAGGGTACTTAGTACTTTTGTTATTCCTTACTCCTGAAAACACTCAATTTATCTCTCACATTAATGACTTTTAACCTGATAGTTACATAATTTACTTTTTCAGCATAAGTGAAAATTATGCATTAATTAATGTATGCATTTGCAATACCTATATATATTTTAAACTTCATTTTGGAGTGATAAACACATTAAATCCATATATTACTTGCTCTAAAAAAAAATAAGTTAACTTCAGGATCTTCTTGATGTAAGAATTTAAACTGTTTCCAAGGTAACAAATCATATCTATAGAAAGCTTAGCCATGCTTCTACCTCTTTCTTCTTTTTGAATGCTTGGCTCTTTTCATTGCCTTGTAGAAACCTTGAACTTCCACACACACACACACACACAGAGCTGACAATACTTTCCACCAAGGGCAAAAGAGACAGCAACAATGCATGCTTATTGATCTTTAAGTTGTTTAATGCAGCTGTTTCATTATCTTTTTTGCCTTTATACTGTAAACTGTATGTGATGGCAGCCAAGTATTATGGGAACATTTATAGAGAAAGCATATTAACTATGTGTGAATTCCCAGGTAACTGCCCTTCAGTCTGTGATCTTTCTTGCTTTGTTTTTCTTCAGCATAGGTACCAAAACCCAAGAATATGCCAATAACATTTAGTTTAATACTATCTTTTTGTTTAATTTTCTGTAACAACATCATTTAAGAGAAAGATAATGTTAGCCACAGATGTAACTTGTAATTCCCTCGTAGCCACATTTAAGCTGCAAAAGGAAATGGATAAAATTAATTTTAGAAAATACTTTTTAACCAAATTCATCTAAAATATTTCTATTTCGGGGGCACCTAGGTGGCTCAGTGGGTTAAGCCTCTGCCTTTGGCTCAGGTCATTATCTCAGTCCTGGGATTGAGCCCTGCATCGGGCTCTCTGCTCAGCAGGGAGCCTGCTTCCCCCCTCCCCCCGCCACCCCTCTGCTTGTCTCTGCCTACTTGTGATCTCTGTCAAATAAATAAATAAAATCTTTAAAAAAGATTACTATTTCACCATGTAACCAACATAAAATATTATTAATGGGGTATTTTCCATGTTTTTATACTATCTCTTTTCCAATCTGGTGTCCATTTTATATGGATAGCACCCCTCAATTTGGAGTAGCCACAGAGTGAATTCTCAATAGTCATATGTGGCTGAAGGTTACCATATTTGATAGCAGAGACCTAAATGCTGGTTGTTACTTCCTTGAAACTGTTATTACAGTTCTATTTCTATATATCCTATATCCATATTTTATAGGATTTTCTTACCTTCCTGAAATTTAGTTCAGGAACAACATACCCACCTACCTTATTTAATGGTAAATAATTTATTTCCCCTTTTCATGAGTATTTACCTTATAGGTGGATTTTCCCCACCAATAACTAACATTCTGAGGAAATCACAATATAAATATTTCTTCCCTAGTATCTGTTCAAAGATAATTTTCAGAAAAAAATGTCATTTCTCTTATACAGATAGAAAATGGACACATGTTGAAAATCTATTTTATTGATATGGTATGACAGAACCAGGCACATGTTATAATGGTTTCAAAGACAAAGTCAAAACTACAAATTTATATGTAGTAAAGCCATGTTGAGACGAGTTGCAAATGGGACAAAACTGCTTTTTCCAAAAGTGGGAAGAAGTCAATTAACTCACTCCCAGGTAGGACAGAATCCAAATATTTATCAGTTACCTATAATTTATAAAGAGTTATAAAGTAGCTCAAAGACAGTGAGTACAGCTAGAACCTGATAACCCGAAAGGGTAAACTATAAATGATTCATAGTTATCTATAGAAACACAAAAGGTTTTTTTACATATCAAAGTAATAAATCTTGATATCTTACTTTTATTGCTTCTCTATTGTTAAGTTACAGATATAACATATTATGAATATATAGAATATATACCTCTAATGACTAGAACCTGTCAGCATTTATTACATTTTAGGTCGACTTATACATCTATTAAACTAGCATTTTATTGAATCATTTTTATTTGAATTTCTAAGTACATTAAAAATATGAGTATCTACATCTGATTTTCCATTGCGATGGGAAACTGGGATAACATTTAAAAATTAAATTTACCGATTACCTCATTTTTGTCTTTAGATTTAGTAATTGCTTCTAAAGAACATTTCATTTTAGCTAGTAAAAAGTTGCTATTTTAAGTAAGTTGGGATTAACTTCATCTATGGAGCATCTTGAGTAAAGGGGAGCAGTAGGTAACAAGGAGAAAGACAAAATTATAAACCCAGGTAACCCATGTTATAAAATATTGGAACTATAAAGTACCTATATTCATGTCTTTCGATCTGCTAATCCATTTAAAGCCATGTAAGCATCAAGTCCCAGCTCTGCCCCCAAATTTTAGAGTAACCTTAAGCAAGTCAGAGAGATTATACTTCATTTTGCTCATTGATAAACCAAGAAATGGCACTAGATGTTTGCTAAACCTCTTTTCAGCAATATGAGTCTTTGGAAGAAAGATCTCCAGAAGTTACATCTTCACCGGAACACCTCCCACCTCCCTCAACCCCTGCCCCATAGGAGCTGAAATGGTGGAAAACTTAAGCACGTTCCACCCAGAAACCTGTCTTCCTATGCTAGATAAGTACATTAGGTTCTGTCCAAGCAGTCTTTCTGCCCTGCTGGTGATATCATCCAACAATATTATAAGAATTTGCAGGTTGTCACAAAGGGCCAGATGACCAAGCTTCTCACACGTTCTGGGAGCTCAACACTCTGTTTCCGCTCCCATCAAAGAGGAACTTGCCACCTCCCTGGTTTGCATGATAGACATTTAATAAAAGTGTGCCTTCCCTACAACTTAGAAAAGAAGAGAACAAGGGATTTAGAGAAGAAAGCCATTTGGTTTTCCTTTAGCCAGCAGAGGAGACAGCAGGGGGAAATGGCTGATGGCACCCCAATAGGCTGCCTGGGAGTGACAGGAATTCCCATGTAGGGACAGGGTGGCACAGTGGAAGAGCAATGAATGGCAACCTGGGAGCATCAGGGTCAGCACCCAGTTCAGCTGTTACTCTAGATCATCCTTGAGAAGCCTCTCTATGGTTGCCCCAAATGGGGTCATGTCCCTTTAATTGGGTAAGGTTTTATTCTTTTTTTTTTTTTTAAAGATTTTTTATTTATTTATTTGACAGAGAGAAATCACAAGTAGATGGAGAGGCAGGCAGAGAGAGAGAGAGAGAGAGGGAAGCAGGCTCCCTGCTGAGCAGAGAGCCCGATGTGGGACTCGATCCCAGGACCCTGAGATCATGACCTGAGCAATTATTTCCTTCAAAAGTAAGAAAAGAAACTATGGGGCAACATTAAAATAAACCAGGTTTGGGGGGCCTATATCAGACTTCAGGATGCCTTTGTAGAGCTCAACCCATAGTTCTTCTCTTTAAGGATACAGAAAAAAAGTGTCGAACGTTAGAGAGGAGGACAATTGTCTTTCGGTACTCTTTCAACCCAAGGACTAGGAATCTCCTCTCCATATGAGTTTAAAAGGACTCACACACTTCAGATGGTTCTGACCCTAACTTCCATCACACATGGTCAGTATCCAGGCCTGGAGGTTGTAAAGCAGGATGATTTGCTCAGCTGGACCATGGTGTTTAGAACACAGCTGCTCTGTGTGGGGGGAGCCTTGTGCTGAGGGGAAGGAGCCTGGCAGGGTCCCCTGTGTAATCCCTGGCCTTCCCTGTAGGAGATGACCCTGCAGGGGTTACCCCAGGACTTGTTTTCTCTGGAGTGCTAGTTCTCACTCACTGAGAGACATCACTGCCAGCTCAGGGGCCTTTTCTCTTCCCAGAGTCTTAATTGTTCATTGCTATCTCCCCAGGCCTAGCAGAGAGCCATTTTCAGTTAAACCAATTTTTAAAATCATATCTAGAAAATTTTTTATATTTCCGTGTTAGTCACTTGTATTAGGAATCCTCAGAGCTAAAGGGGCATAAACTTCCAGTCTTTAAATGAATGTACAACTTAGTTTGTCCCTGCTGCTAGTACTGGTTTCATCCTATCGTACTATTCCCCTGGTTTTAAGAAAACCTGCAACCAATATTCTGGTACATCTGTACTATCTTTCCACCATCTCTGGAGTAAATAAATGTCTTCCATCTGGGACTATCAGTTTGGAGGCTTTCAAGGTAAAATACTTCCATGGAATGGTTGTATCAACCAGTTCTCGTTCCAATAATACTGCTTTCTTTTATGTGTTATGACATTTAACCTAACACAAGGAAGTGTTTAGAAGAATATTGGCCTTAAGAATTCCATTTTTCTAACTGAACATAAAAATAAAATTAAAAAGCAATTCCTTTTGCCATTCACATCATAGTTATTATTTTCAAGTACTTACTTTTTGGAAAAAAATATTTTTGATGTATTGTATTTTCAAATTCAATTGATTTTCTTTAAAACTGCCAACAAAACCAACTAAAAAGAAGGAAAGTTTTTGGAAAACGAAGGAGGAGAAGGACGAAGAAGAGAGAATCTAATTTAAAGACTAAGAATCATGCGCTATTTGGAAAAAATAGGATTAATAGCAAACAGACTTCTAACTTTTACCTGCAATGGGCTGGATTTACAGCCAGCCCCTTCTGCTCCTGAGCTGGGGACAGGCTCTGAGGCCCTGCATGCCTTTGGAGGCCCAGACCTATTAAACTCTCCCTCAGCCAACATTTTCTTCTGACTTCCTTTCCTACAGACCTGAGAAGAAATGATCAAGTAAGAGGTCCCTACCCTAAGGCTTATCTTTCTTTCCTCTTTTTAATTGTGTGGCCCCTTTGCAAAGATAGCACTCACTCATTTTAGAAAATGCCAGTAATGCATCACATACAAATAAAAAAGTCCAGGTATTTGTGAACTCACTACCATCCATATTCCTTAAACAAACTTTATACTTCTCTTTACATCCAGATATATAATTTGATACTAGACATACTGTTTTGCAACCATTATCATTCAAAAATGTATTGTGAAGTTGCTTCCATTCTAATATAGGCATTCATCATCCTTTTAAGGACCATAAGCTCTTTCACTGTGTGGGCACCTTATTTAACATTTAATCTCTTCAGCCATTTATTGAGGAACATGTTATCAAGAGATAAAACTGAAATAAAGTCTAGAAATAAAACTGTAGGTCCAAGGCAAGAGCCCAGAGACAAAGCTGCCATGTAGCACCAGATGGAAATATGAGGCGATTAACACTCCATCCAGGAAAGCAAATGACAGCTGAGAAGGTGGAATGTTCAGGAGTTCCGACATTTCTGGGAGAAGGAGTATATTGTCATGAATGTGCAGTGTGAATCAGATGTTTCTAGTGAGGTTCAGAATCCAGGAAGTAGACGTAGTTCAGCTAAAGGTGTCGGCAGAGGCTCAATGCAGATCGGGCACGATGTAGCTGTTAGGGAAGACACAGCAACAGAGGTCAGGATGCACATGCCAATGGACCAAAGGCCATGGGAGACATGGGCAGGAGCTGATTCCAAACATCCAGAAGGTGAGGGGTCTAGGTACTACGGGGTCTGAGGAAGAGGTAGGGAATAGGCTTCAGGCCAATGAGGACCATGTCTCTGAATCCGAAGCGTGAATGCAGGCCCCCAAAATCCATACAGCCCAGGAGGGGGGAACCTAGGACGGGCTCTCCTAGCTCTGCCCTAGAAATCACCACCCTCCAAGGGGTCAAGGGGCCAGTGCGTGTGCTCTGGCTCTCAGGGAAGGCTGGAGTCTCCTGGTGCTGCTCACTGAGGAGAAAGTCGAGTTATCTGTGGAGTCTTCACAGACCTCAGGATAGGCCATCTTTTGTAAAGAGGGTATGCGGCTCTCTAGTGAACTGGAGGCATACAGCCAGCCAAACCTCCGAGACTGGGCCAAGATAATTCACTGGGGAATTCTCAGCTCTGAAAGGTGGGCTAACATGCTGCCAGGCAGTCTAGCTTCGCTCCATTATATACTTTTGGCAGGCACCCAGCCAGCAGATCCTTAGCTTTATTCTAGACATTTGTTTCATTCATTCATTTCTTCAATAAATATTTACTGAGCACCTGCTACGTGTCAGACACTCAGCTATGTGCTGCAAACAGATAAATAAAACACAGTTCTTGCTCATTCCAAATAGGAGAAACTATTCTGCAGCACGACTGCAAAAAAAAGTCTCTAGAGACACTTGGGTTAAAAGAAAAACTTTCCTTTTTGCAAAATAAGACTAACATCATTTTACAAGTCCATAGGAAACTTAGAGGTGTGGAGATCAGAATTCTGCTAATATTTCAATGAGTGCTGCTTATGTATTCATTGGATTCAAGGCACCAAGCTAGACAAAGGTCATATTCATGCTCACCAAATATTGATTAATCGCCTGCTGTATGCCAGGCATTGTTCCAAGCCCTGGAGATACAGTAGGGAACAAGAGAGACATTGAAACTTAAGAGCCTCTTGGTAAGGAGAGAAAATAAACTAGTGATAGGGGTTTGATGAAAAGTCCATTATCATGACAGTTAGTGTGACTGAGAAGCTGCTTTAGATTCAGTGATAACGGTTGGATTCTTTGAGGAACTGACATTGAAGGTAAGCTCTGAGTGAAGAAGGAGCCAGCCTCTGGGACAGAGGACTTGAGCACAGAGTTAGTGCAAGGCCTCCAAGCGAGCAGCAAGAAGAGGGTGTCATGGGAGTGGAGGGGGCAAGGCATCGGGCAGGAGGGAAGAGGGCAGCATGGAGGGAGGGCCCTGACATGAATATGCTGACTTTGAAGTCCATAGTACAGTCAGTGCAGAACTGCAGTCAGAGCAGGTGGCCCTTGCTGTCACCTACGTCCTCAGAACAAAATAGGAAGGCTGTTGAGTCCAGCACTACTTTTTCTGCACTAATCACAATGGCACCACTGAGAAAAGTTTCCAGGCTGCTTTGTCTGGACCTGATTGCATAAATGTATTCTCTATGTTTCTATACAGGAGGGTCAATCGGCTAGTCATTCATTTCACTAAGAACTGTGGAGTGCCTACAGTGTGCCAGCCGTGGACAGGTCTAGCTGGGCAGGTAGATGACAAATAAATAACAATACAAAAAAAAAAAAAAGGCAAAGAAATAACACAATATCAGGGGGTGATGTGCGTTGTGAAAAAACAAAGCTGAGTTAGGGGACATGGCCGGGGACTTTTAGATCCAATGTCTGAGGAGTGGCAGTGGAGCAGTGGTGTGAATGACCAGCATGTGTCAGCACTGCTGTGGGGGTTGGGGGCGGGGTGGGGGCCTGCTGAGTTGCAGAGCATGTGGCAAGGCCAGTGTGGCTGGAGCATAGAGAGCAAGTGTGGGAGGGTCAGAGGTAGCAAGAACTGGCCCGGAGGGCACCTTGGGCCGCGGCTTTTCAGTGTGTGATAGCAAGACGAGGGAGTGTCTTAACTTGCATTTGGGGAAGATCACTTCTGGGGCTGTGTAGAGATGATGGCAAGGGAACCCAGGATAGGAAATGCAGGGACCCATGAACAGGCTGAGAGCACAGTCTGTGCCGGATGTGATGTTCACGTGCGCGGAGCAGCAGCCCTGGAGAGTGGCTCGGAAAGTGCTCAGAAAGGAAGCCAGGCGGGGCTTGATGATGACAGGAGAGAGTCAGAAGAACCACAGATGCCACGCCCCACCCCACCCTGCTTTGGGTCCTGTGCTCCCCGCATAGCTAATGGCAGCAAGAACTGGTAGGGAAGACAGTGTCGGTGTTGGTGGGATGCAGCAGGTGTGTCTTGGGTAGCACATATTTGCAAGTTCTGTTGGACATCTGAGCAGAGACCATGATTGGCTGTTAGATACCAGTGCCTGATTCAGGAAGGAGGTCGGGGATCCAGCGGTAAAGCAGAGTCATCAGCATTCAAGTGTTAAGGAACATGCACCTTGTACTTCCTGGCTGGAGTAGATTAGGGAAGGGGTGCTGAATGCCTGCTCTTCTCTTCCCTGGAGACTAGACCATATAAGGGAACTACATCTGCTTGAAAATCTAAAGAGAGTCTGGACAACCAGATCTTTAACAAAAAAAGGAAAACAGCTTTTTCAGAGTTTGACTTGATTTGAGGAAGTTCCTGAAATTCTGAGTTGTTCTTTCAGTGCATAATTTTATTAGATTTGGACTTTTTATTTCTTTCCGCTTTTACCAAGCACCTCTTCGGCCACATCCTCATATATACCTTCTGCCGAGAAGTGAGATGGTTTATGTGTGTTTCTTTAAAAGAAATCTAACCATCTGCAAGAGTCTTCAAGTTATGAATTTACATTTAATATTCTCCACTAAGGAACATTAACAATATGCAGTATTTTGGTCAGATTATTTCTGTTAAAATATGAAGCTCTGAAGGATGTTAATGAAAAACTAGCTGAACCCATGCAAAATGGTCTTCTACCTTAAAATCGCATTCCGTGAAAATAAATTTAGGCACATCTATTTAGAAAAGCATAATGTATGGACAGTGGGTGGTGCTGCTCTCCATTTCATAATGATAACGATAATTATCTTTGCTAGGTTGTTTCTGTGTAATTTAATTATTCACTTCAACACAGAATAATATTATTGAAGCATAAAGATGGTAATTATTAATATGTTCTGCCCTGAGGTGAGTAGGATGTTTAATTAATGAACCACCCCCTCTCTTACCTTATGGATGACTCATTGATAAGATGTGTGCAGTACAGCAGGCTGTGAGGTATTCTTTCCAGCTAATGGATTATTCAAATCATTTTCACAACCAGAGTGGAAAGAAGTCACTGTCTATAACCCAGAAATGATATTGGCAAGGAAGCTGCATAATCAGTGGAACAGCTTGGAAGAGTGTTCGTTCTGCACGACTGACAGAACACAAAGAGGAAATACAGTTCTTCAGGGCTTCGAGGCGAGGCTGAATCCAGTTCAGGTTTTCTTGGAAATGGCCTACTTCTTTCCCTCAGATGTTTCTTATTTTTGAGGGTTTCTAAAAGGTAACATTCCTTGAAACTATTATAAGGAAACGTCTTTAATAATTGGCATTTTTGCTATAGTTTGCCTTATTTAAAGAGCACAGATCTCGTCAGATCTTCAGCAAGAAGAAGTAACATTTTAAAAGCTACCACAAATTTCACCCTACTCACCGTCTGGCTCAAATGCGGTCCATAACTAATATTAATTATCATTAATCATAATAATTCTTTTTTACCTTAAATGTCATTATGTACCTCCTTTTTTTATTTTATACTAACTTAGTATTTATATAAAATTCATAAGTAGCAGTTAGAGCTATAACTAGATTGTTTAAGAGTAAATTGGAATCAGTCGAAACAAATACATTGATACACCAAAGTATACATGTCACAGAATAATTAATAAATCTACATTGTTTAATTAAAGAAGAATGATGCAAAATTATTTAATGAGTGCTCAAAGCATTTTATAGAAGAGTAAAAATGTTCCATTGCACATGTAATCTGGCCAACAGAGCCATGAAAATGTTTCACTGTTCTATGATCTGACCTTACAGGGGGGGGCCAAACTCCCAACTTTGGTGCCCAGTGCTCCTGCCCTGACGAGATCAATTAGGCAGCATGCATATGTATTCATAAGGACTGAAATAATGAGTAAGCTACTAAAAAGAATTACTCAGCAATTACTTGTTGGGAAAAAAAGGATGATGCTAGATGTTGGAAGAGTAATGAAGATGAAATGTGCATATATATTTAATAATTTATATAAATATAGATATACATATGTAATTGGTTCTTCCTTAAAAGAGATTCCAACTTGTCAAGGGAGAAATAAATATTTAACTAAATACTAATGATTTAAGTGAGACCGAAAAAAATCTCCAAACTCTCCATTTGATGAAAGAATCCATCAGAACGAGGGGCTTGTTATGCCTTAGTCCATGTAAGAAGAAGCAAAAAGCTCAAAAAGCTCCCCTTGGTTGCTTAAAAAATTACAAGTGTTTATGCTTTTAAATATTATCTCACAGCAAAGTCATCTTCAGCAGAAACAATTGGGTACTCAGAGTTTTAGAAGCTCAAGATTAGAATTCTGTAGAGACAGCAAGGATTTCTAGAGGGCCAGCTGCCCTCAGTAACTCTCCCCCCCACCCCCAATAACCCTTGCAAGGACACGTTTTCAAGTAACAAAGATCAGAAAAGGATGGTGATGGTTACACAAGTCTTCACAATGGACCAGCGACTGACATTAATACTCTTGAGAAAGTTCTCAAGTTCAGGATTCTTTTTTATGAACCAAAGTAGTAACTGATTATCTGTGACTGTAGGGAAGTGGAAACATCTTTTTGGTTTTTTTCCCTGAGATTCGTCTTACTGAAAGATGTTCATGGAAGGGTCAGTATCTCAAGGCTAAGCACTGCAGTCGCATTTGTTAGCACTGGGAGGAAAGACAAGGTTTGAAACTCAAACTTTAATGTGGAAATGGGACCGAGCAATAATGGAATAGTGCTG
This sequence comes from Neogale vison, assembly GCF_020171115.1. Taxonomy (NCBI): domain Eukaryota; kingdom Metazoa; phylum Chordata; class Mammalia; order Carnivora; family Mustelidae; genus Neogale; species Neogale vison. The sequence continues at coordinate 228,594,894 of NC_058091.1, read as the reverse complement.
GAGTGGAGCACAATTGTTGCAGTGGTATTGGGATACACAGCGCCCCCTGGGGATCACACCCTTATATGGTCTCCTCCCTCCCAAGAGGTGAGGCCATATCAAACACACCAGGTAATGGAACATTAGCAGGATGCAAGCAGAGGCCTGTTAAGTGCAGCCTTGAGGGGCAGGATCAGAGGAATTCACTCTTTGGTTGACAGTAGGGAACTAGTGACAGTTTTTAAGCAAAGGACTAACAGGGTCAAAGTAGTGCTTCAAGAATGTGAACTTGAGGGGCACCTGGGTGACTCAGTGGGTTAGGGCCTCTGCCTTCAGCTCCGGTCATGATCTCAGGGTCCTGGGATCGAGCCCCGCATGAGCAGAGAGCCTGCTTCCCCCTCTCTCTCTGCCTGCCTCTCTGCCTACTTGTGATCTCTGTCAAATAAATAATTTTTTTTCAATCTTAAAAAAAAAAAGAATGTGAACTTGATTATAGAATGTAAAATAGAGTCACATGGAGAACAGTGGTTGGAGATCAAGGTAAAACATCTGACAGGTTAACATTATCTAACTCAACTTCTCTAATAGAACAGAAGAGCAAAGGATCAACACTGGTGATAGTCCATTTATTGGATCACAGGAAGGGACTCACATATGACAGTGATACAGTGGATCTCTCCAACCACTGGGGGCAGGTGTGGACAGCTCTAGCCAAGTCCCAGGAGAACCTTCTTTCCCTAGCAATAAGTCCTTTCCTTGTCATGAGAACAAAGTAGACAAGAGGGCAAGCTTGTGTTTTTTTGTCTTGTAATTTTATCGTTGACTCGTTGCATTGGTGTCTAGACGTTTCTAACTATTCCAGATGACTCATTTCCAATACAGTGATCTTCATATTCTTCTGATTTCTGGAATTCACAGATCAAAAAAGCTGAAATTGTTCAAATGTTACATATAACATAAGAGGATCATAGTTGAATTGTATAGAAAGCTATAAAAAGACAGAGTGCAGAAGTAAAATGTTTTTCGTTGACAAAGAAAAGTAATGATGCCTTCACAGGACCATGAACCCAAAGGAGAGTGTCAAATTCCAGGCAGGAAGGAGAGGTGGCCAACAAAAGCAGGCATTTAATGATTGCATGCATCGTTTGATCAATCCAGACTTGGAATTTTACATAAGAGATTCTCCCAAGAGAGTAGCAGACTCATACTATGTGTTTGGGGGGAGTAGTTGTAAATATTTCTGATAAAGTCCTAAGAAGGACAGGCCAAGAGTGGAATGAGCTAGCTTGGCTCAGGTTTAACAGCATATTGTCAAGCAGTCAAAGTAGAGAGGTGAACGCAAGGTGAGCCTAAGACCAAGGGACTAATCAGCTGTACGTTTGGCTCGGAAGAGAGTACATACCAGTCCTAATTAGTATCCAAAAGTTATGGCAAATGGGGATTTGTATAAAGGAAAATGTGTGAGAAAGACTCCCCCATTAGTAGAAGCATGTCCTTGGGAACTCACTAAAGGGATTCTCCTAAATGAACCTGAAATCGGATGAGGGTCGTCCTCCCTCAAAGGACGGCATCTGCCTGTTCCAGAGCTCAGTAACAAGGATTCACCCCAGAATGCGCCACAAATGTTTGCTGTGTACTGAGGATCAGCTCTGAAAGCATTATTCTGTGGAAGTCAGATGGGTACCCCTTCTGGATAATTCATGAGGCCCCAAAGAGTACATTTCAACATTTCCATTATTCAAAGTTTGTGGAGCAGTTCATACTGGGTACACTTGGTTAAGGCCAGGACTGATTCCTGGGGGGAAGGAGGCGCAGTTGTCAGTCAGCATCATTCTTCCAAATCAGGTGAGCCACACCAGGGTGACTAAAGAGGCAGTGGCTGGTGAGGTTTACTGGCCGATCCCTCGATTTGCCCTCACTCCCTGCTCCTCCCCCAACATTCACCCCCAACAATCCCCAGGACAATTTATTCCAACCATCTGCTTTTCTCGGATTCTGCTCCCAGGCTGCAAATGTTACTGGAAAAAACCAGATACCTGTGCCAACTGGCTCTGGGACAGTCTCAGCTGGGCCCTCTGTACTACTCGGCAGTCCTTTCACGTGTCCTAACTACCTTCCACTTATGGCGCCCCGAACAGCTGTTCCCAAACCTTTGCTCTTCCCGCAAGCTTCCCATATGAAAAGCACCCCTCTTTTCATTCTCAGCTGCTGACCTTGCTTCTACCCAAGAGGAAGTTACCTCTGCACCCTTAGTCCCTGGCATAACTCCCCAAACGAGGTAGGGGAGCAGTAAATCAGCAAATGAATAACTAATTCATTAGTGACTTCTTAATCAGTTTCTCTTCCTTCCTAACGTGGTATCTGGACCTACCCTTGCTTCCTTCACGCTGACCTTAGAAGGAGAATTCTCTTTCTCTTTCTGCCTTTTCAAGGCCAGCCCCTCTAGCAAGGCTCTTGATTTGATCTACCTACCCTGTCTCCCAGGGTCAGCTCTACCAATTACGTCCTACCTTTTGTGCCTTTTTCCAAGCTAGGCACATCAGCCAACATGCTTTTTTTTTTTTTTTTAAGTTTTGAACTGACCACAAGCCAATTTAGATTTTTTTTTTTAAGATTTTATTTATTTATTTGACAGACAGAGAGCACAAGTAGGCAGACAGGCAGGCAGAGAGAAAGGGGGAAGCAGGCTCCCTGCTGAGCAGAGAGCCCGATTCAGGGCTCCATCCCAGGACCCTGGGATCATGACCCAAGCCAAAGGCAGAGGTTTTAACCCACTGAGCTACCCAGGTGCCCTGCCAACATGCATTCTTAAGTCTCTGGCTCTCTGTCTCAGCCCAATCCAGCCAGTACCAGCGGGACAATCGTAACAGGCGAGGTACCACCCTCAGTGTGGGAGGCATAATAGTGGAAATAAAACAAAACCTTCTGCCCGGTCGTGGAGGGGAGACAGATAATAGCCCAATGAGAAGAACAAGTAAATTAAAGATAGATGTCTCCTAATGCCTTAGGACAAAAGAATCAGAAAAGGGGACAGAGAGTATTAGAGAGGGACTGCAGGTGCTTCTTTAAAAGGAGCAGTCAGGGGGCGCCTGGGTGGCTCAATGGGTTGAGCCTCTGTCTTTGGCTCAGGTTATGATCTCAGGGTCCTGGGGTCGAGCCCCCATTGGGCTCTCTGCTCAGCGGGGAGCCTGCTTACCTGCCTGTCTATCTGCCTTTCTGTCTACTTGTGATTTCTGTCACATGAATAAATAAAATCTTAAAAAAAAAAGAGCAGTCAGGAATGGGTGACCCTGAGCCAAAGTCTGGAGGGCAACGTGTCTCTGAAGCAGAGGGCATGGCCAGGGTGAAGGTCCTGTGGCAGCGCGGGAGTGTTCTTAGTGCAAATTGAGGAGGCACAGAGAAGACTGTGCATGGAACAGAGTGCAGAGGGGGCTGCAGCGGGGTACGAAGCCAGGGGGACTGAGTCCTAGGGGCCTTGCAGGACACTGTAAAGCAGGACTTTGGGTTTGACTCCAGCTGAATTGGGAAGGTCATGGAAGGGTTTTGAGCAGAGGAATAACACAATTAGACATATTTCAGAATTCAGAGGCTCCCACTAGCTACTGTGTTGTGAGTTAAGGCGGCAGAGGAAGGAGCAGGAAGCATGGCTGGACAGTGACTGCAGCCCCTGGGGGGAGAGGCAGGACCACCACCGTGGCCTTCCATTTGCCACCACATTTGTCAAAAGGGCAGCTTCACTCATGATTGCAGCTCTCTTGGTCTGCATTCAGTCCCATCTGTTTAATGCCCCCACTGCTCTTCTGAAAATACTCTTGGCTAGCATCTCCCATGACCTAAATACCAAATGCTAAACTCCAGAGCTTCTGTTAAGTGCCTGGGCTCCTTAAGAAACTTCAGGGCTGAAGAAAGCCCACCTTTGTCTTGACCTATTAAAAGCCATGTTGAGGAACAAGCTCCCACGAGGCCCGTTCAGTGGCATCGTGACAGCCACTGAGGCCTCGGTTTCCCTCTCCTGTTTCCTTAGAGCACTATTTGCAAACTGAAATCCTATAGGGTCTGACAGGCTATGGAAAAGTGAATGTGGCCAGAAATGAAATGACCCCTCTGAGGTGGCAGACTTGTCACTCCATGCAATGGGTGCCGTGTGGAAAGGTGGCTCAGAGCTGCCAGACCTTCTCATTTTTTTTAATATTTATATATTTATCGGGGTGGGGGGTTATAAGTGGGAGGGTGAAAAGGAGGGAGGTATAGAACCTCAAGGAGACTCCACATAGAGCTCAGAGCCTGAGGCAGGACTCTTTCTCACGGCCCCAAGATCAGGACCTGAGCTGAAACCAAGAGTCAGACGCTTAACCAACTGTGCACCCAGACGCCCCCAGACCTTCTAATTTTTAAAAAGAATCTTGAAGTCTAAAGTTTTATGTCAAGTGTTCCCATTTTTAGATGTTGGTTACTAACTTAAATATTTAAAAGCACCTCAGGGTGTCAAACAAAACCTGTGCGTATATCCTACGCGAGCAGCAGGGCACAGCTTTCACGTCTGAGGGGAATGGTTCCGAGTCGTGACACAGCACCCAGGCCTGCACCCCGTAGGTGCTGAGTAAGTGCCGACTCTGAGTATTAGTCATGGTTTTCCCAGTCACCAGCCTTAACGGCCAATGTGCAGTGAGGGTTTGGGGGCACTTCCCTTATTCAAATCTCATTTTCTCTTTGAGTCCCCGGCACCCCCTTGCCTGCCCGACATCACATCTAGCACACACCACCCCACTTCTGCTCATTGCTCCCTGGCCTTGGTTGCACCCCTTTTCTGTTCCACTCACCCCACCTGCCATGAGACGTAGCAGATTCTCTCCTGGTTCTCTCCGCAGCAACTCCCTCCCTCAGCCACCATGTAGGTCTGTTATACTTTTCGGGAATAGATGGGTGTAGATTCAAATCCCCACTCGCTAGCTTTTGAGCTACGGAAGCTTAAGGATGCCATGTAACTTCTCTCCACCTCCATTTTGTAATTCACGGGTTGAGAAGTGTCCATCTCACTGCGTGTTTGGGCAATGCACCTATTACATTATATTTAAAGCACAAAACAAAAACAAACCAGGTTGCCTGGCGGCTCACTCCATTAAGCTTCTGTTTTTGGCTCTGGTCCTGATCCCAGGATCCGGGATTGAGTCCTGTGTCAGGCTCCTTGCCCAGTGGGGAGCCCGCCTCTACCCTCTCCCTTCTGCCTGCCGATCCTCCCACTTATGCTCTCTCTGATGAATAAATAAATAATCTTTAAAAAAAATAACTAATGGGTTATACCACAAGTAACTAAAACAACTCAAAAAATTTCTCTCACTTTCTTTCCCCACCATGCTTCTCTCAAACTCTTTTGGTGACGTGTCCTCTCCTTCTTTTGGTGTTGCCCCCAGAGTTCTGCCTTTGTGTTCTCATCTCAACCTGTATGCATCGAGAGTGATCCTCTGTACTTCTTAGACTTCCAAGAACAGCAGTATGCCAGTGACTTCCAAATGTAAGAAAGCTAGCTTTAGCTTCTTTGTTAAGTTTCAAACCCATTTCCCTAGTGACTTCTTGAACACTTGGGTGCCTCTGCACTTAGCTCAAATTCAACATCATTGAAACTAAACCCATTACTTTCTTTTCATTTCCTATCTTGTTCACACCACTCCTTTCTGTCCTTCATATTACTGAAGGTAGTAACACAAACTGCTAAAAGGGAGAAACCATGAAATTCGAATGGTTTACCACAACAAAACTTGTCTGCTTGTTCTCAATCTATTGGAGGTCGCAGTCCACTGCAGTCCTGCAAGGACAGGGTGCTGGGGAAATTCGGCTCCCGGGACTTGTTAAAGCCAAACTTCCATGCCATGATATGGCTTCTTCAACAGCTTAGCCGGAAGTTTACTGTGGACAGAGAAGGGAGAGAAGGCATAGGTGTTGAAGTGCTCTGTATATCCCTTCTGCGTACATGCCATTGGACCAACCTCAGATATGTGACCCCACTCACCACGAAAGTTCTGGGAAATGGAACTTAGCTGTGTGCCCAAGAAGAGGAGGGAAAATAAGAATACTGGACATTGCCAGGATGCTCAGCCATACCGTTCTTACAAGATAGAAACCTGAGAACACCCTCCATTCCATATGTTGATTTGTTCTCGGATCTCAAAACAGTCTCACATCTCCTTCTCTTTCCTACCTTTTAACCTTCATCACATTTCACTTATATCTTTGATGCATCTGCTTTTCGCCGGCTTACTACTGCCTGCCTCAGTGTGAGGGCCCGTCTTGCCCAAGTTGGCTCTCACCTACCTTTTCAGCCCTCTTCTTCAATCCCTTCTGCAACTCACTCCATGCCCTGCACCAAAATTCCTTACTTTCTTAAATTAACTGCCAAGGCTCTGTGTGTATGTGAGGAGTACTCTCTCGTTCCACAGTGCTCAGCCCTGCCTTCACCATTTGCTCTGAGTCTCAAGACCCATCTCAAATAACACTTAGAAGACTTCCCAAATCCTCCAGTCAAAATTAATTTGTCTGTCTGCAGCACTTCGTGTAACACTGTAGAATTTTGGCACATTTAATTATAACTATTTCTATATGTTGCCATCTCCCATAATACTGGGAATTTTTTGAGGGAGAAGGACTGTGTTCTTTATATAATTCTGTTTGCCAGATCTGTAAGCCCTGAACCTTGTTCATGGCTGCCATACTGTCAGTGCTTACTTGATACTTGACGAAGGAATGAATGTTTGTGATCATACTGTAATTCAAACTACTACTCTATATATTTGGAAAAACCCAGCCTATCATTTTTCTGCACCTTAGAGTTTTATTATATGTGCTCTAGGAACTAATAGCTATGTGAATCACATAGGATTTAGGAGGCAAAAATATTAAAAGCAGCATCCCTCACTAGCCAAGTTAGCAGATTTTTTTACTGAAGATTGTATAGAATCTTGCAATGCGTTCTTGGCTGCAGCTCAACAAGACGTAGGGCTTTCCAGGATTTTACCCTCTTGGTCTAATCAGTTTTACAAATTGTGAATCTTAGAATCACTAATGAGTCACTATAGGAGAGCAGGCATTTGTCGGTTACCCAGGAGCTGGTTATCTCTTCCACTTCCACTAACTTAAATGCATTTCCAGTAAGGAAAGGAAATACAGGCAGGGCAAAGCTGTGAATCTCAATTAAGCCACTGCTACCTGAGTTTGAAGTCCAAATAAAGGCTAGAATGGGCTTTGACATTGCTCTGTCATTCTAGACTCACTTGCTTTTCTTGTCCTACTTATCATGAACAGTTACAAATAGGTCATTATGAAGTGAGACATGTCAAGAGTACTGACTTGCCTGCCCACTTGCCTGCTTCTCATACCCAGCCTGAATATCAAAGTAGTAAACTGAAATTATTTATACCCATGGACTCTATCTATCATGCCAGTATGAACAACTCTCAAACGTAAGTCCTGAGTTTGGACTTCTCTTCCAAGTTCCCTAAGTCTGATGGACTCTGGGCATTTCCATTCAGATCACCCACGAGAATCCCTAACTCAGCGTATCAAATACTGAATGAATCACCCTCACTCCCAAACCTACTGCAGCTCCTATCTTCTCTTGCTAATAAGTTAGTAAGACCATCATCTTCTGTGTCAGGCAGGTTAGAGAAGTTGGGGCCATCTTTGAAGGCTCATGCATTCCATTAACAGCCCTTTATTAAGCCACCTTTGCTCTGCCCCTGCTAAAGCATTATGGTACAACCTCTTTCTATTCTTTCTGTTTTCCATTACAGTCAGTGCAGAGCTGAACATTCACAATATCAGTCTCATAAAGGAGAGTGCAGTCCAGTGCTAGCAAAGCAGAGTCACAAAGACAAGCTGACCTTATCCAGGTTATCACTCTTGACCTTGACTGTCTCGACCATCAGCTCTAAGTATTTACATAACAAAACCTGGAAGGAGCTCTTTAACTCAGGATTTTTTCGAAGTGAGCAACTATAAACACATCCATGGATGATAGTTGGAAAGATAGGTATATGATGAACAAAGGGGTATCTTAGAGGAGCCAGAACTGAATCACTAGTAGATGGTGATTCATGCCACGCCTTCCAGTTTCCTGATTATCATAGGGTGTTTGGGAGAATTTAAGGGTGTGAAATGTTGGGGAAACTTTAACCAGGTGCTTAGCCACATCTCTTAAGGTCAGAAATACCAACTAGCCCTGTGGAATATAACTTGAACCTAACCCCGAGTTGGAATCAGATAGAGAGACTTGCACTTTGCAGAGAGGAGGGAAGATACTGAAGAATAAAAGAAAGGGCTGTAACACAGGGATTCCAACACTCTGCTGTAAAAACCTTCTATCAGATAAGTGATCATGAACCTCAGAAAGGTATTTCCTACTGAACTTCTCTGAAGAGCATTCAAGGGCAGAGGGTCAATGTCATGGGTATGCTATTGACAGCAAATGGGGGCTGCAAAGCAACAGTGGTCACATAGCAAAATGATAGTAAGGTCTGTGGACTCCACGTAGAGGGGACTGCAGAGCTGGAGATAAGAGATAGGCCCCTCTCCTAGAGAGGGGAATGGATTTCTGAAATGATTAATTTGGATGGGGCTTCCAAATATGGTTTCCTTGGGATCAAAAAGTATTGACATTTGGAAGAGTTCTGAAAAAATAACACATTTGTACTCACTGATATGAGGGACTGGGGCTTAACAGCTTATGTATTTAAGTATAACACATCATTAAGAGTAGTCCTTGGTTGGTTACCAATATGTTTCCAAGTCCTCTTGTCTAAGAAAATAATGCACTGTGGTCTGGATCTTTCTTTTGTAACTTACATGTAATCTCTGTCTCTAAACTATTTCAGTCTGGGCCGCTAGTAACTAGGGTCCTTAGTAAGTAGATTTTGTTCTTTGCTAATGTACTCGCTCAGACTATTACCTTTATGAACTGAGTGCTTGTCCATTGATTTTTACTGAAATTAGCGTCCCTCTAATATATTCAGCAGCATGCAGACAGTGGCCGTGGGAAGCCACAACTCCCTGTCCTCCTAGCCAGAGTGAGCCAGAATCTGTTCCAGATTATTTTGGAGGCCAGGCTGCCTGGTATAATCGGTGTTCTAGGATCTCTGGGGACCTTAGGTAGAGCTTTGAAAAACCTCTTTTGAAAGACAGAGTTGCTTGTTGTTTCATGACTGGGCTGAAAATGGGCACGCCATTGCAAAGAAATGTGACTAATGTGATATATCTACTATTTTGTTATTAATGACTAACCTCATAGTCTTTACCCGTGTCCTGGCTATAACGTCATTCAGATCTTCATTTCTCTCTGGGATTCCAAATGTGGCTTTTTTCTGACTTACACTCCAGCCCTATCTTTGAGTGGTAACTAAAACCACCTTTTCTCCTATGAAGGAGAAAACCTTCTGAAAATAAAGATGTCAAACAAAGAAATTTCAAACCCGCAGCCAAGAGTACCTACAGGTGTTCATCAGTATGACATTCAGGGGCACAGTGTGGCCTTCCAGAATTTCCTGTTAACCTGCGTCCTTCTGGCCAGTAGAAGGGTCTCTATTAGGTAGATATAATCTGATTAAAATCAAGGCCTCTTTCCCCCTTTGGCATCAACTTCGTTTATTTCTTTCACTCGGACTTATAAAAGAGTGTCTTTTCCTATCACCTCCTTTCTCAGCCGGGGTCTGTCATCTGAATATGATTTAGAAACTATTTTCTCAGTTCTCCCAAGCAGGGTTCTTAACTAGCGCTATTTTACATGTGCAGGAGAGATGTTAACATACTACAGAATGTATACACTTTTGAGACGTTGAAACTTAATGTTGTGTGGACAAAGCGGGGAGTGGAACAGTTCGCCAGATCAAGCTTCAGCCACTCTTTTGTCCTTGTCACCACCCTTCTCATAATCTTTCAGTGACTCCCTGAGTCTTAAGAATTAGGTTTAAATCATTTACCTGTGGAACCTTCCATAATCTGCATGCAATCTGAAGCCTTATCTCTTCTCTGCCCCCCCCCACTGGGCGTAGTCTCCAAGATAAGCTAAAGCAGAAAGCACCCTCCCACCCACCACTTAAGTCCCTGAGGCTGGTCTCTGTGTGTCTCTGTTTACTCATTTTTCAAAGCCAAGGTCAGATGTTACCTTCTCCATGGATCCTCTCCGACACTCTCACTTCTGGCTGGCTAATCACTCCTGGATTCTACTTTTTCAATTTTGTGGCACTTAGGAATGTCTACTTTCTGTGTGAAACCCTGTTGACCTGAAAGTGCCCTATGGGAAGAAGACTGAGTCTTCTTTCACCCCCTAGCCCCATGATTAAGAAAGGTAATGTCAACAAAACTTTGGTGAAAGAATCAATGAAAGAGTGGATGAATGAATGGGAGACCAGTACCTTGCCACCTGTGGCCTGGGGCACTACTGGGTCATCAGCTCACAGGCGAAAACAAACAGCCCCACCCCCACCGCCTCCACTCAGAAATCATCTCAACAATAACAGTTTTTTAAAGATTTAATTTTTTATTTGTCAGAGGGAGAGAGCACAAGCAAGGGGAGCAGCAGACAGAAGGAAAGGGAGAAGAAGCAGGCTCCCCACTGAGCAGAGAGCCCCATGCGGGGCTTGATCCCAGGACCTCGAGATCATGACCTGAGCTCAAGGCAGACGCTTAACCAACTGCACCACCCTGGTGCCCCAACAGTAACAATTTTTAAAACTTTGCATTTCTCAAGTGCGTTGTATCTGAGCATGCTGAAAGTACCTCTAGAATATAAATCACGCTGTGGTATGAATCAGTGAGCACTTTGCTAAGAATATCAGCTTTATACCCAGAAAACACTCATAGCCTTCAGCACCTGAACAAAAGATAGAAGGATCAAAATGATTCCTCCAGAGCCAGGCTCTGGGACCACGTTTGCTGTTCAAATTTAAAAGGTGAAGGTTTTTTCTTTGTAATAGCCTTCAATTGTGTTTTGTCCTATCATGTTATTTATTTCCATTGCTCCAGTGCTTTCCTGGTAGGAGACTACCACATAATCCTTCTTGATTTCTGTAACACTACATATTCAGAGTGATTCCTTCTGGCATCAGGTGTTTTTTGTCATCCAGATAGTGATGGCATTGTCAGAATATATATTCCTACAATTATTCCATCTTGTGTTTGTTAGAAATGAATTTAGTAAGAGCCTAACACATATGCTAATGTATATGTTTATAAAGCATAAACAGCCTCCAAATCCTATCTATAACAGAGATACAATTTCTAAGAAATTGTTATATGATATGCTCAAGAGAACTTTTTTCAGATGAATGGATTAAAAAAAAAAATCTTCACCTAAGCTCCACAGAGTAAAAAGTACATTATTTTGATGGTGATAAAATTCAAATTGATGCTTCAATCATTAAGAATTATGAGTAGCTGAAGTGCAAGAATGAAGACAACATGTAGAAACCATTTAGAGCAAAAAGATTTTCTCCAGTGGCTGGTACACCAAAAATAAATCTGTAGTTTCTTCCAAGAAGCATAATCTTTTTATTCGGATATATTCCAGATAAATAATTTGTGTTTCTCTTGAAGCTGATGTGAGAATCCAAAAAGGAAAAAGAAAAAATTACTTTTCAAGTAGTTCTTCCCCAAAGCACTAAGGAGTAAAGGGGCAAAGTGTTTTCCACATGGCATTTGCTTTAGATGAAATCCCTTTAAAGCAAATGCATTATTAAGTCCATGACGATCCTGTAGGTGTGTCTGGGCACGTGGCCAGGCACAGCCTGGAGTCAAAGGGGGGATTAAACACAGCAACATTCTCCTCTCTTCTCTCCTTCCTCTTGATCCTCTAATAGGAGTTTCCTTTAGGTGTCCAGAGCGAAGCAGGAACCTTGAGAAGTTATTGTTTCTGACTTAAATTTTGAATGAGTTCAACCCCTTCTTGGTAATCAGAGCGGGTTTTTGTGTGTGTGTGTCACTTTAAATAAAAGTCCACTAGGAGACCTGACAATTGTGGGGAGTCTGTGGGTGAAGGTAAGAGACGACGGTACTTTAATTCACTTCCTGAGGTGTGTCTGGTTTCCATTCCCAAGCTGAGGGATATGCTGGTCTGGAGGTGGACTTTTGTCCAGCCAGCTGGACTGGGTGAAGGTCAAACCTCCCCGCTCTTGTTTGAAAACAATTTCTTAAAAATAAATGGATAGAAAGGCTCACCCACCTCAATTGTGAGGAATACCATATGTAATTGTTTATATTTTCACTTATTTACTTGTATGGCTGCTTTTACTTGTATGGCTGGATTTACTTGTATGACGGCTTAATACGTGGAAGAAGGAAGCAGACGTCAGTATTGGGACTCTGTTAGAGAGGAAACCACCCCTTGCTGGCCTCAAAGCGTCAGGGCAGCCATGAGCCAGAAACTGTGGATTCTAGACACTGGTGGAAATGGTAGAAAAACAGACTCTCCCCCAAGCCTCCAGAAGATAACTCAGGACTGGGCCCAGCATGTTGATCTTACGCACACGGGACTTGTGACAGACTTCTGACCTACTGAACAGTAAGGAAATAAGCTTTGCTGGAATTTGGGGAGGCAATGATAGGAAAATAATACAAGTATGATAGCAGTCCGCAGCTTGGGTGGGCAGTTAGCACCGTTCCATTTTTCAGCAAGTCAGTAGATCACTCTCAGTCCTCTTTCCCCGAATCTCAGCTCTCCCTGTGGTTTTGAGCGTCTCTCCCCACCCCACCCCCCGGCCCCCACCATGCACACTGCTGTCGCCCTCGACCCGCAAGGACGACAAGAAGCCCCGGTTCAGATGTATCTTCTCTCTTATTTCCGCAAGTCTACACACTTATATACGTTTACATGACCAATCAGTGAACAAGGTGACCAATAAGGGGCCAAGCAATGGGGAGAGCCAATGAGAGTCCTGTTACTATGCTGATTAAATTTGAAACAGCCAATGACTGTCCTCCTTTAGGCAAGCTTCACCAGAAAGTTCGTTGTTTACTTGCAGCATATTTTGCTGGCAGTGAGCCAAGCGCCATCTTGTAATGGCGGGGACTTTCCCGGCCGGAGGCGGTCCCCGACATCTCCCCCTTTTTTGTTTTATGGCAGAGATCGTGCCTGTCTTAGGTCATCAGTAGCAGAAAACATCCTTACCCATCATCAGACGCAAGATATCGATGATCTCTGTCCTGTCTTAGGTTGGTATGTTTCTCTACTGATCTTACCCGTCTTTGACTACCGATCTAGCATGCTTAGCCATATCTGGGGAGATGTCCAGCCTCTATTGACATAAGGGCTTGTACTATAGCTCGGCTCTGCTCTCGCTGCTGTGTTCTCCACTGGCGAACTTTTCTGAATAGAAGCAGAATGCCAATAAGAAGGAGGACAAGAAGACCAATTGTGCCAGCCCATTGTGTGGTAAACTGGAACATATTGCTGAATGTTTGAAATAGCTCTGGGAGGGAAGCTGGTTGCACATGCGTACTTGTGTGAAATTTTGAAAATCATCAGACCAAGCACCCTGCAAATACTGGGAGAGCTGTCGGGAGACATTCTGTAAGTTACTCATATTAGCATAGGCTATGGGAGTTACACAAATTGCCGGGAAGGGTGCTATACATCCCAGTCCCAATAGGGCCCCCAATATGTCCACTTGTTCTTGAACCAAATCCACTCTCTGGTTGACTATTAGGATTCCTGCTTGCAGATGTGCATTGATCTGAGTCTGTGTCTGAAGGGCTGCTGCCGTTCCTGCGGCAAGGGTGTTCACAGCTTCGCAGTGGGTCTAGTTGCAGCAAGCGAGACTGCTGCTGCCGTGGCAGCTGCTGTAGATATAGCCAATGCTGTCACAACGGCGGCTGTGATACCAAAGTCTCTCTTCTTTCTGGATAGCACCACCGGTAACTTGTCCTCTGGAATGAAAACTGGGATAGGAACATGGGTAGGGATACGCATAATCACAGCCAGCTTGAAGGCCGTGAGATTCCAGCACTGGGAAAGATAGCAATTCTTATTGCAATTCAACGTATCATTCAGCTCACTAGCATTTGTTACGAGGAAAAGGAACAGTGGCGAGACCCATATGGGAGTGGGCTGGTAAGTAATATTATTGGGACAAGACACATTAACTGTTGTCTCTAGAGTCATTTTGTTTATAAGAACAGTTGAGGGATTTGCCACCATTTAACATGGACACTGCTGAGATATCAGTACATGCTCCTAATAAGTTACAGACCTGCCATGCGTCAAAGGGAGAGGAGGGAATATGAGAGAAGAGTTAGTCACTGGTAAAGGATATAGCCATGCTTTAACCACTGCTCGCAGCTCTCTGGCTTGAGTCTGCCGCAGGAGGTGTAGCATCCCCAGCGTTATCATCAGCATCTTCAGCATCATGACTGGTGTTCGGAGGCAAGGCTGCACGCACCAGCCGCTCTGGGATCCAAATTGGAGCTTCTTTTTCCTGTGGAAAAACACATACAGACCCCCTACTCCATACTAACACTGGATCTGGTCCATTCCACTTTCCTGTGAGGATGTCCTTCCAAAGTACTAAAGGCTTAGGGGGAGCAGCAGCAGCACTTGCATGTCTGTCTGCAGCTGATTTACCTGTTTTGTCCAACGTTAAAAAATTCAAAATAAAGAGAATGGTGTTGAGCTTATCTTTAGGGGATCTGAAGGTGTCCCCATTCCCCCTTTTTGTTTATAAAGCGCATTTTTTATTGTAAGATGCGCCCGCTCCACAACACTCTGTCCTTGTGGGTTATAGGGTATTCCATGTATCAAGTGAATGTCAAGTTGTTGTAGGAAGGCTTTAAAGGGTTGTGAGGTGTAGGCTGGACCATCATCTGTCTTTAACTGGCGTGGCTTTCCCCATGCCGCGAAAGCCTGTAGGCAATGGGCGATAACATCTCTGGATTTTTCCCCCGTATGCACTGAGGCGAAAATTATTCCAGAGCAGGTATCTACAGAGACATGAACATATCTTAACTTTCCAAATTCTGAAACATGTGTGACATCCATTTGCCATATATGATTAGGTAACAGACCCTTAGGATTAACCCCTAAGGACGGTGCAGGTAGTAAAGTCACGCAATTTCTGCAGGAGACTACTATGTCCCGTGCCTGTGCTTTTGTTATGTTAAATTTGAGGCGAAGAGTTAAAGCATTCACATGGAACAGCTTATGATAATGTCTCACCTGTTGCACCGGGTCCTCAATGGCAAAGGTTGATATGGCCCCGAGGCATTAATAGGTTTTACAGGGGCCAAACCCTGGATCACAGGTGGTCCCATTGAGGTATGTTTAGCAAGCCTTCATCTAGGAACCATGGAGCCGCCTTTTCCACTGTATTCAAAAAGGCCCGAGCAGTTTTTGTTTTTAGTGGAGTTCCATTGGCTTACAGCAGGTCTTTTAAAGACCCTTCTAACCGCACTTTAGATACTTCAGATCCCATTATGAACACACAGACAGCAGACGTGGACGTTAAAGACACTAACACACTGACTTTTTACGCACATATACTTCAGTCGACCTTTATTCCCCGCTATATCGCGGAATAAAATCCCGGCTCTATGGCCGCCCCGCTTCTTATTGCGGTCTTGTACAAGATTCCCACCACTTTAATCGTGGTTCCTTCCCCGTTTACCTGTGGTTTTTCTCCTTGCAAGGTTTACTTACTCATTAACAACTCCCGGGTCTCGGCACCATTTGTCGCCCTCGACCCGCAAGGACGACAAGAAGCCCCGGTTCAGATGTATCTTCTCTCTCTTTATTTCCTCAAGTCTACACACTTATATACGTTTACATGACCAGTCGTGAACAAGGTGACCAATAAGGGGCCAAGCAATGGGGAGAGCCAATGAGAGTCCTGTTACTATGCTGATTAAATTTGAAACAGCCAATGACTATGTCCTCCTTTAGGCAAGCTTCACCAGAAAGTTCGTTGTTTACTTGCAGCATATTTTGCTGGCGGTGAGCCAAGCGCCATCTTGTAATGGCGGGGACTTTCCCGGCCGGAGGCGGTCCCCGACACACTGCGTTTCTGGAGTTCAGCGTCAGAGATGCATAGGAAGAGGTGAGCTGGCCAGTCAACCTTTCCCCTGTTCGTAGATAGAGTCTTAGCAGGACAGCAGGCCCACCTACAAGCTTCATGGAACTGTGTGTCCCGCACAGGAGCTGCATCTCCCAGGCTCCCCCAGGAAGATACAGACAGGAGTCCATTTTCAAAATAGGAACCATCTCCTTGTGTGGGAGAAGCATTCAGTGTTAGTCTTCTGTTTTATTTCCCTCTCCTCCCTCCGTAACCAATAAGGATCCTTGCTGCTATCACATCAGCCTGGCACGGATAGAGGTGGAGAAGTATGGAGACTTTATGAGGATTTTAGAGGCAAAGCTGAAAGGAGATGAGGAAACCCAAGTGGCAGGAGGTCCGGGGAAAAGCTAAGGCAGCAAGGGCCAGAAATTTCGCTGAGTTGTTTCAGGACGGGAAGGTCCCGATACTCAACTCCTTCTAGGCCCTCCGAGGTGAAGCGAATGACCAGTCCTGCCAGCTGCTCATGCAGCCTGCATGGGGTGTAGGCTTGAGCTCCCTGTGCCCGTGAAGGACTCCCTACCTGCCTCCGGGACCTCCTAGGAGCTCAGAGGTAAAAACACTTCCCCCTTGTCCTGCAGCTAGGCTGGCTCTGGCACCTTCCTGAGCCTTACAAGTCAGGATTCCCCCCAGTTACTACAGCCAAGAAATACCCTCTGTGGGAATTGTAATTTGTAATATGTACAAATTCAAGTTACAGGTCTTCGTAGTGGACAACTAAGGTTATAAAATCCAGTTTTATTAGAAGGAGCCCAGACTCCAGCACAGTACATAAAAAGTCCCTTGAGAAGTTTATAAATAATTAATGGTGATTAATTGGGGAGTAGAATTGTAGGGAATGGTTTTATCTTCATGTTTATCTGTATTTTCTAGAAGAATGTTTTATGTAACTTCTAAAGTAAGCTTGTTTGTTTGTTTGTTCGGTTCTTTTTAAATGAAGTGTGGTAGAGAGTTCAAGTTCCTTAGCTGACCAAGGGGTTCCATGTTTAGAATGCTGTTGAGTGCCTTGTTCAGTGTTTAGAAACAGAGCTACTCATCTTTAGTTACACATGGGGTTTCTTGCTCTGTCCTCCGGCTCTGGGGCCAGGGTCTGTGCATGGACAGGAGCAGTCTTACGAGAGCTCTGCTGTGAAAGCCTGAAACTACGTGGTCCTCTTGCCTTCCATTCTTGAATGTACCCCTCCCTCCCGCTGAAGAAAGAGTAGGTAGTGTCTTCAGAACCCTTAGTTGTGGTCGTCCTGACATTGGGCTTGTCTCTGTCTAGAAATCGTCATCTTTGGGGCACCTGGGTGGCTCAGTGGGTTAAACCTCTGCCTTCAGCTGAAGTCATGATCCCAGGGGCCTGGGATTGAGCCTCACGTTGGGCTCCCTGTTCAGCAGGGAGTTTGCTTCTCTTTCTGCCCCTCCTTCCTGTTCATGAAGTCTCTCTTTGTCTAGTAAATAAGATCTTTAAAAAATAAAAGTCACCATCTTCCAGTTGATACAAACTGCAAACAGAGGCCTGAAGGCAGAGTCCAGTGTTTCATTTTGATATATGTCCCTTTGAACTAAGAAGGGGACAGAAAAGTGCTTCCTTCCTCCTTGAAGCTTGGGATTTGGATTTGACTAAGCAAGGACAAGTTTAGGGTGCTGATGGGGTCCCTTGAGAGAGAAGAGTTCTGTGGTAGGGAAGAATGGTTTCTAGCAGGTGAGAAGAATGTGGGTCCTTTCCTGACTTGAGTTACTCCCCCATTCCTCTGAGACTCTACAGTGGTGGGGAGGAGGACACTGGGACTACCACTTTTGTCCTTTCACACTCTCATGTGGTGGTGGGTGGAGAAAAGCCTAGAGAGGAATTTCAGGGGCCATTCTCCTAGCCTCACCCGTAAAGAAAGTCAGACTCACAGGTACAGCTGGTTCCTTGGACTGCTAGTTCCCCTGCATCCTCTCTACCAAGAAGCAACTCCCAAGCCTTCCTGTCTGCCTCTTTAGAAATGCTATAAATAAAGCCTTTGTCGTGAGGACAGGGGTGACCTGGGAGCAGGGAGAGTGGAGTCGGCCCGTACTGTGACTGAGTGAGCCAGCACCCTTCAATAACGTGGCAATCCCAGGAGCAGCCCTGCTCTCTCGGGAAGCAAAGTGTGGTGGAGAGCGGGGTCTGGCAGCTAGGGGAGAGCCTAGTAGCCCCTCCATCTAGACCTCCAGAGGTACACCTGCCAACCTCACTGGGCTGATACTGGAACCACTGTTAGACCTTGTGGACTGTAACTGCCATATTAGTAATTCTGATGGTACAGGACCATGGTGTGTCATGTGGCATACGTGAGGACATTGTCATCTAGGGTCTGTGGTGAGCTCTGTGCCTGGGCCTGCAGGACTTACTCCCTTGTTCTGCAGGTTAGAGTGTTAGAACCTGTGCTAGTAAGTTCTGGTTATCCACGACCCTTTTAAAGGGTGCTGGCCCTTCTCTCTAATGCTGTTGATCAGAGACTTGAGGCCCAGTGGGGATGGAACCTCAACCTCCCAAGTACAGGTGCTATAGACAAGTTGTCCCATGAGGGGGAGTAAGGCAATGGAGATGAAGAAGGGGAGGAGAGACTCCGCCCTGAGAGTGGCTCCCGCCTGCCTTCTCGCAGCCCCCTTGCCGCTCCCGTCCCCTTTGATTTCACTGTCAAGCCTGCTGTTAGCAGTAGGCCAGAAAGCTTTGAACTTAACTGATGTACATAAAGCAAGCTGTTCATTTAATCTGCACGTTTAATTCCGCCTGCTCTGCATGCTGCTCCAGGCTGGCTTCTTTCCATATAAGGCGTTCACAGTGTCTGTCTGCATCACCCCTGCCTCTGTCTTGAAAATCAGCCAAAGATGGCTTTGTGTGTAATGCACGAGTTGCAGGCCAGAAACCCTGCAGCCCAGCCCTCACCTCACCCCCTGCCCCGCTCCAGGTAAGTCCTGCGTGCTCCCCTCACCCCGTGCTCCCTCTGTGAGAACATGCTGAGTTCAAGTATTCTGACCTTTCTGATGGAAACGAGGGGAAAGAAAATCGGTTCTAATTTTGCTTGTCTGTCGGATGATCTCCGGAAGAAATGCATGCTGTATATGTAATTTTGTTTGTGAATGTTGCTGGACTCTGCTGTACTAGATGTGAAGGCAGATGGGATGAAAGCTTTAGGCACTCTGTCCATGACATCTGCATTCCAAAGGCATTAATAAGGCTCATAGGAATGAATGGTGTGGTAGGCAAAGAAGGGATGCTTCCTCATGTATTCTGTTCTCAATAAATGATACCAATCTGTGTATAATCATACTTTTATTGAAATGTGCCAGGAGATTAGATAGATGTTTGCATTTTGGTATTATCACAAATGAGCAACGTTTGGATTTGGGGTAATGGCATGTAAATGAATCCAATTCCCATTTCCCTAAATGGTTTCTATGGCTTAATGCCTGTCAAGGTTTTGTGAAAACCTTGATGATACCAGATGATACCACCATAGCGAAGGGAAGAGAAAGGAGATGAAAATTAGAGGGTAGCTTGAGGAATCTTTACTAAGGACCAGGGACTCATGCATCAAGGGGGGTGAGGCATGAACCAGAGCAGCCTAGGGAAAAGAGTATCTGAAGGCATGAGAGAAGGAAATGCACTGAAAAGAGACAAATGGCAAGAAGGAAAATGAAATTTAGATGCTAAGCCAGACCCTTGGGGATTGGGGGAGGAGACAGAAAACGGCTGTGCGTTTGGGTCTGCCTTATCACTGTGGCCTGGACAGACCTACCGGCTGCCTCATTTACAATCCGTCCACCTCACACCGTTAACCAAGGTGAACATATTACAAAACCTTGACAGTGAGTTGCAGAAGCTTGAGATACAGTGTGTATAGCCACCCTGGGATGGCTGCAGTCAAACCTGTTGCACTTAAGACCACTAGCGGCAGAACAACAGAAACGGGCTCCTGTTCCTCTACGCGAACTACGTAGATTATCTCAGCTGTTACTATTTCCTCTATATGGAACTGCTACGAAGTATTTGCTCTTCTCTTTGGAGCCTTACTTGAATGACATTGTTGACTACCTATAGTTTTCTTCCAGTTAGTGCTAACCTCATTTTCACATCTAAGAAAAGGCACAAGGAAGTGCCACAGCCTAGGTCCACGGTCTAGCAAGTGGAGCAGGCAGGATTTGAACTCTGATCTACTGATCTAGAGAAGTCCATAATAAAGGGACAAAATTCAAGGATTTTCTTGGGGAAACTGGAACCATACCTAAGTCAACAGTTCAATCTCCCAAGTGTTTTGTTGCCTGAATTTCCCCATAGTTGAAAATATATTGAAATACTAGCCAGACACACTGGAGTATTGTTTCTCAATATTGGACTAACTTGGGGAGGTCTAAAAATGCTAATGCCTGGTTTTCATTGATGGAGATTCCAATTTAGTTGATTTGTGATGAACCCTGGGCATCACGGGTTTTAAAAGCTTCATAAGTGATTCTGATACTTAACCAAATAGACATTTTCTTTTAGACTTTTTCTAAAGTCTAGACCTACTAATATAACTAATTCTTGGATGACCTTGTACTGTACAGGCATCTCAAACTCCAAATGTCCAAAAATTTTCCTTTTTTCACTGAAGCCTGAGGCTCCTTTCATTCAGGGACTCAGAAAACCATCACGTTTTGGGAGCTACCCCTTTAAAATTCACCAGCATGGAGACACCATAACTCTGCTCTGTCCTGTGAGTTCCTTTGTATCTTTTTCCAACTAATCAGAATGAAATGAATATTCACTCAATTTCTCTTTGCCAAGAGCCAGACCTATCTTGCTATAATAGAAAACAAGACTTGCAGTCATACTTAGAAGCAGTTTGTTGTGGGAGAAATTTTCTCTTCCTGTCATAGGAGTTTGACGAATTTTAGGTAGGCCCTCCTCTGAAATGGAGAGCATACTGGATGGTATAACAATGTCTGATAATGAGATTGTAAAAATCAAATGGACTAATATAAATGAAATAGCTTTGTAAATAGCAAGGAGTATCAAAGTAGGAAATGGTATTGTACATTCTTTTTTTTTTTAATTTTTTTTTAAGATTTTATTTATTTATTTGACAGACAGAGATCACAAGTAGGCAGAGAGGCAGGCAGAGAGAGAGGGAGGAAGCAGGCTCCCCGCTGAGCAGAGAGCCCGATGTGGGGCTCGATCCCAGGACCCCACGATCATGACCTGAGCTGAAGGCAGCAGCTTAACCCACTGAGCCACCCAGGCGCCCCTGGTATTGTACATTCTTAAAGGAAATACCCATGAGGGAATGAGGTATTCCTCAAAAAAAAAAAAAAAAAAAATTCCATCTTAATATAACCCACTTTCACTTTATGTTCATTCACTTCGCCACCAGAGCTTATTAGAATTTAACATGATGAGCAGAATTCTGTTAACTGTTAACTTTTAAGCCTTGTGACTTCTATATCTGGAATAAGGCCAAGAACTAAGGAAAGGATGAGAAGAAACAGCTTCCAAGTAACTGACAACAGCCCTCTAACCAAAAGGGGCAAAGATTCTTCCTCATTTGGGAGACAGGTGCTCCAAGCAGAGGTCAAAGGGTAGTCTCAGTTCTACAGTGGTGGTCAAAACGGAGCATCTGGCAGAGAAGACAGCAAGAAGTTCTAGGAAAGGGCAATGGGAACAAAGTACAAAGAGCAACACTAAGTCGAGGGGCTGTAGCAGGAGCGTGGAAATCAGACCCAGAAGCTAAGCTGTGAACCATAGAAACCCTGATTTTGGGGGGAGAGGAAGTGGAAGGAAGCAGCCATGTACCTAGTGGATCTGATACCAGAGCAGATTTATGGCTTATCAATCTCTGTCTCACATGTCCATTCATAAGGAGGTTGTGAAATGAATAGGGGGGGAAAAAAAAAGAGAAACTCAATATAATGTCTTTTACTGAACTTAACATAAACTGTAAAGCTAGTGCAAATCAATAAGTGAAATATCTCCCAAGTGAAATCATTGTGATAGCTATTGAATTATACAGGAAATAACAATTGTATTTCTAAAAACTTATTTAGTGTTAAAGAGGAAAAAAACCTTCCTTTTTTCTTTTTTTTTTAAAGATGGGTTTGAAATTGTGCAAAGTAGTTTGTGTAAACTAAATTTGTCTAAACTAAAATCGACACTTGTCAACTACAAGGTGTTTGACTTGTTACTGTTTCACTGTTAAAAATATAAATAAGTTCTATCCTTTGTGGGCCAATTAAGACAGACTGCAGTAACTCACATTGTGAACCTGAAAACACATAAGGGAATCCACCTGTGTCTGGGGCCAGCTGTTGAAGTAATTCTCCAGATTCGCCTCTGTGGAGAACAGACTTGTATTAAAGGCAAGCAAGGAAAGACTTATTGGAAGCTAAAAAGCACATCTACACTTAGTATGAAAACTCAAAGTCATTGCTGAGAATTTGAGACCATGTTTGGGGGAAAGAGTACTGTATCATTGATGTAGTTTTGTGACAATAAAAAGAAAACATTCCGTTTTTTCAAAGAGCTCTACCAAATGCACAGTTTTATTGCTTGCATTTGAGAGAGATCTGTTCCACCACTATGGGAGAGCCACGGTCTAAAAAGGAAAGCATTTGCATCAGTGTGGAGAGAAGGACACACAAAGGCAAGCATGTTCATGGACCTTGAGGGCTTTCCTAAATTATGGTGTCAGATAAAAATGAGCATACACAAATGGTAGTATTTTGATCTGAGTCCTACATGTGCAATACCAAAAAGGATTTATTTGCAAATTAAGTTGTAGGAAAGTCTTGGTTCTCTTGGGTTGCCTGCAGTAGGAATTGCTATGAAAAAGATAGACTAGGGCACCTGGGTGGCTAAGTGGGTTAAGCCGCTGCCTTGGGCTCACTCAGGTCATGATCTCCGGGCCCTGGGATCGAGTTCCGCGTTGGGCTCTCTGCTCGGCGGGGAGCCTGCTTCCTCCTCTCTCTCTCTCTGCCTGCCTCTCTGCCTAGATAGACTACCTCTTTGTCCTCATTTGCTGGGTCCAACAGAATGTAGAATAGGTATGTATATGCCCATTCATACATCCTTCCCAAGCACATGCGCAAACCCCCAGCAGCCTCACACAACCCACCTTCATTGTCTCTTCCCTCAGCACCAGTGTGTCTCCTGTCTCTGTCTCTTCTGTCTCTTTCTCTTTCTCTCTCTCTCTGTCTCTGTCTTTAATTTTTGAAAAATGGTTAATTCTCTTACCATGAAAGGGACATTTTTCAGGAATGTATTTTTTTAAATCTGGCTTCCAAATTATTTTTAAATGCCTGTAATGTACCCTTTACAGAACTTGGCAAATACCAAAACGTAATTTTAATTTGAATTTAGTGGGGGCAGACAAATTATTTTAGCTGTTCAAGAACTTTTTATTGAGTAGGAAAATAAAAATTTAAAGTTGTGGAGTAATGAGTGATCCTTCAGGCTGAATAAAAAACTATTAGTGATGTTTGTTTTGAGAGCATATGTCTTCTCTGTCTCCCCTACATACATACGCATACATAGGAAATGCTATAACTGACCTAAATTATTCTCCAGTGTGGGGAGCACTTAAAAGTCCAATCTCTAGATAAGCTGAACCAAAATCTCTGGGATGAGACCCAGAAACCTAAAATTAAAAAAGCATCCTATGTGTTCCTAATGGTCATTCAGCCAGACGAATCATTCACTGGTGACGATCTGTATTTTTCTAATTCTATCCTCATGGTATTGAATGACTGTGGTCCTGGTTTTGCATTTCTGTTCTGTCATCTTATTGTCTATGTTCTTATTTTATCTTGGAGATCATCCCAATATAGGATTGGAGATAATTCTTAAAAGGGAGGGAAAAAAAAATCCTCTCTTTTCCTTTTCCAGAAAGCCCGGATTCTCAGTATTGTGCAAGCAGAATGTAAAGTCGTAGGTTTGAAAGGTCATAAATCAGCTGCAAGTTTCTCAGCAGGGTGTATTTTAAAATGTATGACCTTCTGTTGTTCCAGCATATCACTAAAGCTTGTTCTGTGCCATCAAATGCAGTGAAAATCAGTGCTTTTCATATCCTCATACACAATATATTACAAGAATCTCCCTCAGAAAAGAATAAAATTGTTCTTTCTATTTAAATAATCCCTCCCTTTTTTTTTTTTACAACCCCCACCCTGACAAAATTTACAATTGCAAAGAAAGAGAAGCAGTCAAAATAAATGTAGAAGCTTCTGGGAAGCATAGATAACTTACTATTTGGTTTATCTAGTTGCTAAGATTGTTGGAGACAGAAAAAAAGCAGTATAGAACACTGCTATTGGCTTCTCTAGTAGTAAACCAACTTCCTGTAGTTCAGTTTGTCTCATTGGTTATGCTTTCAAAAATCATTGTTGTGTTGTCTGACTGGCATTGGATATTTAGTAAAGATACAATGTGAATATTAACAATTCAAATTTTTCATAGACGAACACCAGTTTTAATTACTGATTAAAATGACCTCTGAGTATTAATGTTTTCTAGACAAAAGACTAAAGAATGCTTTAACTTTTTTTTTTTAAGATTTTATTTATTTATCAGAGAGAGAGAGCGAGCACAGGCAGACAGAGGCAGAGGGAGAAGCAGGCTCCCTGCCGAGCAAGGAGCCCGATGCAGGACTCGATCCCAGGACGCTGGGATCATGACCTGAGCCAAAGGCAGCTGCCTAACCAACTGAGCCACCCAGGTGTCCCTTGCTTTAACTTTTTAATATCCATAGGAAAGCGGTGTTCTCCTCAGATGAGGGAAGGGAGGTTCCAAGAAGTTCAATATTTTCTAAAATTATTTAGGTGATAAACTGGAGAACTGAAATTAAAATCCAGATGTGCAGGTTGAAAAGCCTAGGTCTGTATCCCTAATGCCGGTAGTCCGTGTACTTGGCATATGTAATCCCTAAGAAGCTGCTGAAAATTTTTATTTCTCTTTAGAAATTCCTCCTTTGGTAGTCTTGAGAGCCCAGGAATCTTTATTTTTTTTAAGATTTTATTTATCTATTTGAGAGTAAGAACTAGAGAGAGAGAGAGCGCGTAGATCGAGGGAGAGGAGCAGGCTCTCCAGTGAGCAGGGAGCCCAATGTGAGACTAGATCCCACGACCCTGGGATCATGACCTGAGCCAAAGGCAGATATTCACCCAGTTGAGCCACCCAGGCATCCCAGCAATCTGTATTTTAACAAGCATTTGTGTTACTCTGGGGGATGGTTCAGATTAGGAACACAAAGGAACTCCCCAATCCTGTGTTATTTATATTACCTGGGTTTTGTCCCTTTAGAACTGAGGTGAGAGGAAGCTATGCCCAACCCTGGTTTGCTGGGTATTTTTCACCCAGAAATTTTTTAAACTATCATTTCTGAACTTAGAAATGAGGGGCGCCTGGGTGGCTCAGTGGGTTAAAGCCTCTACCTTCCGCTTGGGTTATGATCCCAGAGTCCTGCTAAGCGGGGAGCCTGCTTCCCCACCCCAACCTCTCTTGCTGCCTCTATGACTGCTTGTGATCTGTCTGTCAAATAAATGAATAAAATCTTTAAAAAGGGAGAAAGGGAGAGAGAAAACTGAAAATGTGCTTTGAATATCATTTAGAATAAAGACCCCGCGGGGCGCCTGGGTGGCTCAGTGTGTTTAGCCGCTGCCTTCAGCTGGGGTCATGATCTCAGGGTCCTGGGATGGAGTCCCGCATCGGGCTCCCTGCTCAGCAGGGAGCCTGCTTCCCTCTCTCTCTCTCTGCCTGCCTCTCTGTCTACTGTGATCTCTCTCTGTCAAATAAATAAATAAAATCTTAAAAAAAAAAAAAAAAAGACCCCAAAGAGCCTTGTGGAAATGAAGGAAGGGTGTGTTGAGAAAGAAGGCTCAAGAGGAGGCAACAGGTGTGGCTTTTCCGCTCTGATTGGATCTTACATCCCTTGCTGATGGGACGGTTACTATGATGGGATGGTATGCCCATCTGGAGCTGAGGCAGCTTTAGGACAAGAAGAAAAGCTCCACAGTAGTGGTAGAAAGAATGGAGTTATGGTGGAAGTGTGGGCAGAAGACAGAAACAAGAGCAGGAAGGAAGAGTCAGGCAATGGATATGGTCCAAGGAATCTTAGAACGAGCGCAAACAGTGGGTCAGCTGAAAGGTGCATCATTTGCATTTACCAGACATATGGCTGCCTTCTCTTTATAATCCTTAGAAGAACTGTAAATTACTACTTTCAGTAAAATTAATCCTCTTGGTTAAGCATCTCTACCAGTCAGGTTCACTTATGTAATGGGTATGCTCAGTAGGTGACCAATTTATAATGGGAATTTAAAGTCAAGTGTTTGAAAGGAGACAGATACAAATCTAACCTGTTCCAGGGACTCCAAAGCTGTCTTCTGTGTTTGCTCTACGTAGCCTAAGTTCCTTGAGGAAGGTGCTAAGCAGGGTATAGAAACACTGTAGTATTGAGAAAGGCTGCCTCAGGCTTGGATCCTGGTAGAGGTATGAGGTTCCACATGTCATGGAATTTCTGTGAGTGCCCTTTTGTCCAGCCAAAACATGGTGGTTGTAAACTTACTGCCTGGGCTGCTTAAATGGGGACAGTGAATAGTCATAGTACAGGACCTGGGGATAGCAACTGTAGCAGAGTCCTGCCAGGAAACAAAATCTAATCCACATGGTTCAAAGAAAAAGACTTCGGTGAAGAGATCATTTCCAAGGGTGTGGGCAAGGCATGTGGAGACTGTCCCTGCAGGATAGACCTGAAGGCACAAGAGATGAGGAGCCACCCTCCTGTGAGAGAAGGAGCCATGAAAGGGAACCCTGTGAATGTTGTAGTTTGGAGGGACCCAGCTACTGCCAGAGAAGTGGGGTAGGAGTGGTCTCTTCCTGCTCCTGCCATCGGAGCTCCTCGTCCTGAACCTCCTCACCCATTGGCAGACCCAGTTGGAAGTCATAGGAAGAGGAATCTGCCCAGATGATAGGAGTTGCAAGGGGTGGCCTCCCTGTGCACAGCATATGGCAGAGATGGCGTAGGATGGATGGGCGAAGAGGAGATCCTCAGGAGTTTTTCAATAAAGTGCTTTCTACCTCTCAACCCTAATCAATCACATAGGCACACACATCCTTACCTTTCCAAATAAAACTGCATATGTAAGTTAAGAGAAGCAGTTTTTATTTAGCTTATTATCCCATTAATGAATATCACGTTCAGGAACAAAGTTAAACATGACTTAATTTCCCCAAAACTCAGGATCACTAGTGGTTATGCCCTTGGAAAGATGTAATTTTTGGACGCGAACCCTGTCTCTAAGATACATAAATATCCTTTAACTCACTGAGAGACTTAATGTGCTTCTGTCAAAGACCCTTACTTACTTCCAGTGAGTGAGTTTGGCACCGAGGGTCTGAGACCGTCTAGAATAAGAAAAGGAGAGAGTAGTTCACTAAACTGCTGTTGCTTCTAATTCTCAGCCCCATTCTTCACCAACACTGCTTCTTTAGATAATGGCAAACTGGAGCTGTCATTCATTTGAAAGGTGGAGAGCCTCCCTCTCCCTTCATAGAGGTAGAGCATAGTCAGGTTGATGGAGATTGCTTGGCCTGTTAGGAACAGAAAAAAGTATCCATGTGATGAGTCTTGAGATGGAAGCATCAGTGTGACTGGACCACGAGCCACTGTCAATCATTTGGCCCATCTGCAGGAACCATATAGATTGATAAGAAGAGGAAAATCTTTTAGCCACAGTCCTAGAGGACTCATGGAAATGTCTTGGTCAGGTAGCCCCGTCATTTTTCTCCCATGGACAAGATGAGATTTGGCGACTAATCTGTACTCTACTAGGACGTTAAATTGGCATTAGCTTTTGACCAAGGAATATAGTAATTATAAATAATACATATCACTTGTCAAATGCCCACTATGGTCCAGTTGTGTATCCAGAGGTTTAGATACCTTTGTTCTAATCCTCACACCTCTTAATGGATGACACACTGAATTTAAAAAAACAATAATTTGTAATGATACTCAAAAGAGTACCTTCTTTATGGAAGAATGTCAGTTAATAAAGGGAAAGGAAAAATGGAATTGGAAACTCAGAATTATTTGACCATGAATGTAGTAACTGATTCAGGCAAGTATCATCAATGGGTGCTTTAAATGTAGTGGGTGAAGTGCATAGAGGACAGAATATCCACATAGTCTCAAAGCATCTTGCCACGGGTTGGTTACTAATGACAAAAGGATAAAAAATAGCTTCACAACAGAAAAATCTGGCTGACTATACATCAGTGAAGTGAACAAAGCTGACATCACCAGGAAAGAAGCAACTGACCTTACATGCTTGTGGGGGAATGTGGTGCCTATTAGTCAACACCGTTCACGTGGTGGTCTCATGGAAATGTTTAACCTGAATCTAGTCATGAGGAAGCACACCAAGTCAGAGTTAGAGACATTCTACAACTGGCCACAAATGGCCTGGACTCTTGAAAAATGTCCAAGGTAGGAGAGACAAAACTATTAGGGAAAGTGATCTAAACTAAAACAGATGGTAAAGATGACAGCTGATTTTACTGTGTGATCATTTGGATCCTAGATAAAAGAGGAAAAAATCAGGTGCACAGATATTACTGGGACCATGTGGGAATTTTGAAATGGTCTATATACTAGGTAGTTATATAGTTTGGGGCCCAATTTCTTGGTGGTTTTAGTGGAACTGTGCATATGGAAGAGGCTGTCTTCTTGTCTTAGAAATCTGTGAAATATTTAAATGTCCCCAAGTCTGTAACTTCACTTTCACAAAGCTCAACAACCACAAAATGTTAAATAGATACAGCAAATCTGGCAAAATGTCAGCAATTGATGAACTTAGGTGAAAATTAGATGCATGACAACTTTTTATTTTTTAAATTCCAATATAGTTAACATATAGTTTCGGTTGTACAAATAGTGATTCAACAATTCTACACGTTACTCAGTGCTTATTATGATACGTATACTCTTCTTTCCATCACCTATTTCACCCATTCCCCTCTCCCCTCTGGTAACCATCAGCTTGTTCTCTATACCTGAGGGTCTGATTCTTGGTTTGTCTCTTTTTTCTTTGTTGATTGGTTTTATTTCTTAAATTCCACTTATGTGTGGAATTTATCTTTCTCTGACTGACCTCACTTAGCATTACACTCTCTAATCCATCCAGGTTGTTGCAAATGGCAAGATTTCTTTTTTTTCTTTTTTTGGGGGGGGCTGCATAATATTTCGTTGTATATATGTACCCATTTTCTTTTTTTTTTTTTTTTAAGATTTTATTTATTTATCAGAGGGGGGGGAGAGAGCAAGCACAGGCAGACAGAATGGCAGGCAGAGGCAGAGGGAGAAGCAGGCTCCCTGCTGAGCAAGGAGCCCGATGTGGGACTCGATCCCAGCACGCTGGGATCATGACCTGAGCCGAAGGCAGCTGCTTAACCAACTGAGCCACCCAGGCGTCCCTGTACCCATTTTCTTTATACATTCATTTACTGATGGACACTGGGTGATGTTTGTCAACTTCTAATTGTCTGTAGGCTCATAGCATTTTTTTAACAGGAGGAAAAAAACCCATTATTGACCCCATGTTTTCAAAAGTGGAAACAGAAGTTAAGGTCCCCCAGCTAGTGTGTGCTAGAGTTAACATTCAAAGTTAGGTCTTTTCTAACTCTACTAATCCCTTCAATATATTTTGACCCTGGTATAGGCAGTATGGACACAGTCGCTGTGAACTGGTCTTGAAAAAAAAATGTCCTTTATTTCCCTAAGTTCCTTATGACCAAAAGAGATAAGGGTCCCTCCCTGAGAGATGAGGACTTAGGTTCCCTTTACTATAGGCTGCCCTTTTTCCCCAGTCCCCTTTTACGGAGGAACACATTTCCTTCTCCTTTGAATATTACAGACAGTGGCTTTGAATTCATTCCGTATCAGTTATTAAGGCCCAATACAAATCTCATGGAATGCCGGGATCCAAATTAATCCTGACTTTGCATCAACTGATGACACAGTCCTTGCTAACAATAGGAGACAACTTTGAAAAAAAGCTTTAATAAAAGCCAACATGATCAGAGATACTGTGGTCGAATTTTGCAATGCTAACACCTGAACAAAAGGGCACAGGAAAGGGTATTTATTCAAACCCTTTGGCCCCCTTTCTTCAAGGAGTCTATCAACTATTTATGAGAACAGTGATCTGCCCAGTGTGTGTGAAGTGATTAATCATGTAATAATGTATTCAATTGAATTTGAAAGTATCTGGCTTCGGTAATGCCTCTTCCATGTCCCTAAATTTAGATAAATAGGTTCAGACTCTTAGTAAACAGTGTATGGAAGTTTGAATTCTCTCTCACCATCTTAAGTCGCTGTATTATAACACATTCTTAGGACCTCTGAGCAAATCCTCCCTGGATGTCTTCAGTCAGTGTGACCAGATACAAAGGCCACTTGGTGGTGCTTTGTGGACAGCAGCCCCACGTCTGCCTGACCTAGACATCCTCTGCTTTTAACCTTACATTCAGTATTTGGATTTTGTGAATTGCTGACAGGAGCCAGATCTTTTTTTGGCAAGTGCTTTGCGCGGATGGGAGAGAAAAGCTCACAGTAGGTTAGTGGTGTCATTAGCAATTTTGTTCTTTATAGAGTGGGGTAAAATATAATAGGAGGTTTTAAGCTATTAATTCTATAGGCAGGTCCTTCCCTCCTACTAGGAAATGCTTATTTTCTCTACCCCGAAGGTGGGTGTTTTTTAATGTTTAAGTAAATCCCTGCTGCGTCTTTGTCTAATGAAAGAGCTGCCCTTGAATGCTTGCCGTGGAGAATGCATCAGGGTGCAGCTTTGTGCCCTGCTGCAGCTGCCACACGTGGAGGGGTAAGGACAGGGGAAATCACATTTTGCAGGGGACTTGCCATATTTTTTTCTGAATGGAATTCTTTACTAAGTTTTAGGAAAAGGAGAAAGTAGAAAAGGTGGGAGGCCGAATTCTTAGTCCTAGTTTAGTTCTGAGAGAGCATTGATAAATCCTTTTTATTCTCTTCTGGAACCAAATAGAAAATAATGATGCACACTCTGTCCAGTCATTCCTAGTGAAAATATGGCTTTACCACAGGAATTCAGAGTGACTTCCTATCCACCTGGAATGATTGTTCTGTTTCTCACCGTCAGTGTATTTAGCAGCATAAATACATTTGCCCTGCGTACATCCCTGAGGGTCCAGACAGACAAGGGATTATCAACAGGGCTGCAAAAGACTCTGCAAAAGGCAGGGGTCTGTGGCGCCCCCATTAGGAATTGGTCTGTATGTCTTATGAACAGCACCTTCCCTACTCTTTTTCTTTTAAAGAGGGGAAGATGTTGGCTCTTCCCTAATCTTTTTTTTTTTTTTTAAGATTTTATTTATTTATTTGACAGAGAGATCACAAGTAGGCAGGGAGCGCCTTCCCTACTCTTAGAGTTTCTCTCTCCCTTGGACTATAGAGGGTTTGTAGCAAAGTAAGACACAAGCCCGGGCTTGAAACAAGCTTTGGTACAACCAGAAGTCTCGCTGAGAGTTCCAAGGATTAGCTGCACAAATCTGGACAAGGCTATCATTAAATGACATGATGACTGTTTGGGATGAAGAATTGGAGCAGTATGCAGAACTTGGTCACTGTGTCATCTGTGAAACTGGTGACATGTTACAGGATAGTGTAGGATACAGCAAGGGATGCTGTTCCGGTGTACTTTGAGTGCGAACCAGGAGCATGTGAGTGTCTGAGAACCTTGAGACCAGGTTAAAATTCAAATCCAGCTAATCACTAAAGATTGGGATTCCTGAAAGGATACTAGAATTCTAAAATTCTGATCTTTTTCATCTGAAGTTTTTTGTTTGTTTGTTCATTTTGGTTTTTGTTTTTCCTGCTGGGCCACACCATAGCATCATCTTATGATCACAGATAATTATGAAAATTATGGAATTTGGAAGAAATATTTGGGTTCTTGGCTGGCTTAGCCAGTAGAGCATGCACCTCTTGATCTCAAGGTCATGAGTTCAAGGCCCATGTTGGACATAGTTTTCTTTTTAGAAATAATAAAAATAAATGAGATTAATATCTCGGTCTTAGAAATGGGCTCTTCAGTTTTCTGGCCAGAGATCAACTGTTTGGAGATGTAATAAGACCAGATGACCATGGGACTTAGGTTGCTGTGCCCAAAGTTGACTCTTTCAATGTGGAAATGTAACAACTTGTAAAACCAAGGTGCCTTTGCTGGGAGTTAGCAAATATTGGCTGGGGAGAATCTGCTACAGTCAGTCCTGAAAAGCTGAATGGCATCCAAGTACTCAGCTTTTTTAGTTTCTTCCCCTTAGCAAATGCTACTGATATGACCCTACAGGAAAGAAAATACAGAACCACATTCTCTTTACTCTCCAAAAACCAGCGTTCAAACCATAATAGGTAATGGTTTGAAATTTACATTTTGAGAGGTATATTAGACTGTTTTTTTCTATGAAGCCTTGGAATTATATAACTAAGAGAAATAGGAATTTAGGAGATTTTTTAAAACTGAAGGCATGAAAAAACATGTTGTATTTAAAAGTAGAAAACAAATTAAAAAAACTCCTGCACTTGATTATAATAAATCAATCTAACTTTTATCCACACCCAAAAATCACTTTACAGTATACCCATTTAAAAAATGGGCAAAGGGGGCGCCTGGGTGGCTCAGTGGGTTAAAGCCTCTGCCTTCAGCTCAGGTCTGATCCCAGAGTCCTGGGATCGAGCCCCACGTCGGGCTCTCTGCTCAGCGGGGAGCCTGCTTCCTCCTCTCTCTCTGCCTGCCTCTCTGCCTTCTTGTGATCTCTGTCTGTCAAATAAATAAATAAAATCTTTAAAAAAAAAATTTAAAAAAAAATTTAAAAAAAAAAATGGGCAAAGGAGGGGCCCCTGGGTGGCTCAGTGGGCTAAAGCCTCTGCATTCGGCTCAGGTCATGGTCCCAGGGTCCTGGGATCGAGCCCCACATTGGGCTCTCTGCTCAGCAGGGAGCCTGCTTCCTCCTCTCTCTCTCTGCCTACCTGTGATCTCTATCTGTCAAATAAATAAATAAAATCTTTAAAAAAATAAATAAAATAAAAATAAAAAATGGGCAAAGGATGTGAATAGACATTTCTCAAAAGAAGATACACAAATAACCTCAAGGTAAATGCAAAGGTACTCAAATTCATTAATCATAAAATGCAAAGGTAATGTAAAGGAAATGTAAAGGAAATCAGTATCATAAAGAGCTATCTGCACTCCCATGTTCATTACAGCATTACTCACAATAGCCAAAATACACGGAAACAACCTAAATATGCATCCATGGATGAAAGGATAAAAACAATGTGATAGAGATCTATGTCACTCACACATCCTAAAATATTATTTGACCTTAAAAAAGAAGGAAATCCTGCTATAACATGGATGAACCTTGAAGAACATTCTACTAAGTGAGTTAAGCCAGATGCAGAAAGCCAATTACTTCATGATCTCATCTATATGTAGAATCTTAAATAGTCAAACTCCTAGAAACATAAAGTAGACTGGTGGTTACTAGGTAGAGGGGGAAATGGGAAGATGTTGGAGAAGTTTCAAATAAACAAGATGAATAGGTTCTGGAAATAAAATGAGATATTGTGGTTTCAATTCCAAATCATCTCAAAAGGGAGAAAATTGTAATTAAATGGGTCCTATTTTCCCAGTGCATAAAATAGTTATGCTTTGGCCACACTGTGGTTCATGATGCGTACAGTAGCATTATTTAAAAACAAACAAACAAACAAACAAGGTACATACCTTAATTAAATATTTCTTAAAAATGTTGACCATCATCTGAGCTTTCAGCAAGTTCGAAGTCTTCTTGCCTGTGGAGCTTGCCTTGTTATATTGATGGCTGTTGTCTCATCAGGGTTGTGGATGCTGAAGGTTGGGGTGACTGTTGCCATTTCTTAAGGCAACAGTAAAGTTTGCTGCATTGATGGGCTCTTGATTGTAGCATGTGCTGCTGTTTGACAGCATTTTACCCACAATGGAGCTTTTGAAGTTGAAGTCAGTCCTCTCAAACCCTGCCGTGGCTTTATCAACTAAGTTGATGTAATATTCTGAATCCTTTGTTATCATTCAACATTCTTCAGAGCATCTTCACCAGGAGTAGATTCCATGTCAAGAAACCACTTTCTTTGCTCATTCATAACAAAGAACTCCTCATCCTTTCAAGTTTTATCATGAAATTGCAGCAATCCAGGCACAAATTCAGGCTCCACTTCTAATTATAATTCTCTTACATTTTGCATCACTTCTCTACTTACTTCGTTCACTGACATCCTAAACACTTCAAAGTCCTCCATGAGTGCTGGGATCAACTTCTTTCAAACTCCTGTTAATGTTGATATTTTGACTTTTTCTTATGTATCACAAATATACTTAGTGATATCTAGAATGGTGGATTCCTTCCCGAGGTTTTTAACTTACTTTGCCCAAATTCATCAGAGAAACCACTATCTATGGCAACTGTAACCTTACAAAATATATTTCTTAAATAAGAATTTGGAAATCGTAATTTCTCCTTGACCCATGGGCTGCAGAATGGATGCTGTGTTAGCCATGAAAATACTAATCTTGTTGTGCATCTCCATCAGAGCTCTTGGGTGACTGGATGCGTTGTCAGTGAGCAACACTATTTTGAAAGAGATCTGTCTTTCTGAGTAAACCTTAATAGTGGGCTTAAAATATTCAGTGAACCATATTGTAAACATACGTGCCATCATCCAAGCTTTGTTCCACATGTAAAGCACAGGCAGAATAGATGTAGCATGATTCTTAAGGACCTTAAGATCTTCAGCATGGTGGGGCACCTGGGTGGCTCAGTGGTTGGGCGTCTGCCTTTGGCTCAGGTCATGATCCCAGGGTCCTGTGATCAAGTCCGGCATCGGGCTCCCTGCTCAGTGGAAGGCCTGCTTCTCCCTCTGCCACTCCCCCTGCTTGTGCTCCCTCTTTCACTGTGTCTCTGTCAAATAAATAAATAAGGTCTTTAAAAAACAAACAAACAAACAAACAAACTTCACCATGGTAAATGAGCGTTGGCTTCAACTGGAAGTCACCAGCTGCAGTAGCCCCTAATAAGAGAGTCAGCCTGTCCTTTGAAACCAAGCATTGATTTCTGTATAGCTATGAAGGCCCTAGATGGCACCTTCCAATATAAGGCTATTTTGTCTATGTTGAAAATCTCTTGTTTCGTGTAGCTACCTTCATGAATTATCACAACCGTATCTTCCAGCTTACTCGTCACAGCTATTTCATTGGCATTTGCTGCTTCACCTTGTGCTTTTGTCATGGAGACCGCTTTCTTCCTTGAACCACCCAATCCAACTTTTCTTCTGCAGCCTCCTCACCTCTCTCAGCCATCACAGAATTGAGGAGAGTTAGGGCTTCAATGTGGAGTAGGCTTTGGCTTAAGGGAAAGTCATGGCTGGTTTGATCTTCTACCCAAGCCACTAAAACTTTCCTCATCTCAGCAGTGAGACACTTATGCTTTCTTCACACCCAAATGCTGACTGGAGTAGCACTTTTAATTGCCCTCAGAAACTCTTCCTTCACGGTCACAACTTGGCCAACTGTTCAGCATGATGTTAGGCCTCTCTTAGCTTTTGACATTATTTCCTTACTAACTAATCATTTCTAACTTATCCCCTAAAGTGAGAGACATGTGACTCTTCCTTTCACTTGAATACTCACAGGCTACTCATTGGCCTGATTTCAATGTTGTGTCTCAGGGAATAGGGAGGCCTGAGGAGAAGAAGAGAGGGGGAACCTCTGGTCTACGGACCATTCAGAACATACACAACGTTTTCCTATTAAATTAGCTGTCTTATATGGGTGTGATTCCTGACGTCTCAAAACAATTACAATAATAACATCAAAGATCACTGATCACAGATCACTATAAAAATATAATAATGAAAAAGTTTGAAATATTATGAGAATTACCAACATGTGATACAGACTTGAAGTGAACAAATGCTGTTAGTAAAATGGCACTGATAGACTTGGTCAATGCACAGTTGCTATAGACCTTCAGTTTGTGAAAATGCAGTACCTCTGCAGCACAGTAAACTGAAACAATAAAATGAGGTACGCCTGTACAAAAATGTGACTATAGTTAACATTGTGTAACTGAAATTTGCTATGAGGGAAGATCCTAAGTGCTCAGTAAGAAAAAGAAAATGCAAAAGGTAAGTGTAGGAGATGATGGACTTAATAGCTTGTTTGTGATGAATATTCCACAAGGTAAATATATAGCTGACCCTTGAATGATGCCAGAGTTAAGGGCACCAAATTTACCACACAGGTGAAAATCTACATATAACTTTTGAGTCCCCCAAAATTTACCAGTAGCCTGCTTTTGGCTGGAAACCATACCAGAAACAGTCAATTAACACATTTTATATGTTGTAGTATATACTGTATTCTTAGAATAAAGTAAACTAAAGAAGAGAAAATATTAGTAAGAAAATCCTAAGGAACAGAAAATACATTTGTAGTACTCCAATGTGTTTAGGAAGGAAGGAGAAAGAAAGAACCTGTGTCTAAGCGGACCTGTGCAGTTCAAACTTGTGGTTCAAGTGTCAAGTGTATATCAAACCTCAAATCATATACCTTAAATGTTTACAATTTTTGTCATCTTCATAAATCTAGAAACTACATTTAGAATGATAGTTTTTTCTTCCATTTGTAACAGAACCCATATTCCTTACTAATGGACTAGCACACATTAATTCCAGTTTCAAAGGGAAGACAAAAAAGCACTCAGATGGGTTTCTTTAGTGTTTGTGTATAAGAGGGAGTTCATGTATAGCACAATAGTTTTGTGTGCTGACTCCCAAAGGATAAGAAAATCATGCAGGAACTTCACATGCCAAGTTCACAGAAAGAAATGTTAGCTTATACCTAATGCCCATGGCTGCTGATGTAGGAAAGCATATAACTGGACTGGTACATCTCAGAAATTGCAGCTCTTAAAATGAACGACTTGATTCCATCAGCTGCTGAAAAATAGGACTTGAAAAGTATTTTCCAGCTCTCTGCACAGGGCTTAGAAACTGCACAAAGGACTCAGAGTCTTTTTAAGAGAGGGATACCACAGTAGGTGGATGCATGTAATTTACACAAGTTGAAACAAAAATTGGCTGTTAGGTCATCTAAAGGCTAAGCTGCTATAACAAAAAGACCCTAAGATACAAATCTAAAATAAGTAAGATGCCACTTTCAGTCTCCTTTAATAACCTGACCGGACTAAGCTGGAAGGACAGCCATGTTTGCCAACGTCTTCACTGGGTCATTAACCTGCTCTGCGTGGTGGAAGCCAGGTCTAAGCCTGAGCTAGGTTACTACAAGATGGGACATGTGAGATGGTCCAGGGCAAATACTTGCCTTCCAAGGAGCAAGCAGAAGCTGTCCTTACCCATTCTCTCATTCTATTGACCAGAGCTTAGTCACTGTAATAATGTTCTCCAGAGAAATAGAACAACTAGGATATGTATACTATACGGATACATCTGGAGAGATTGATTACAAGGAATCTGCTTACATGATGATGGAGACTGAGAAGTCCTATGTTGTGCTCTCTGCAAGTGGGAGACCAAGGATAGCCAGTGGTAGAGTTAGAGAGGGTGAAACCTATAGAATGGGTAGTATAGGGCTTCACCCTGGTCTGCAGGCCTGAGAACCAGGTGTGCCAAGGCAGGAGAAAATCTGTGCTCCTAGTCACCCTCCAAGGCAGACAAAAAAACTCAACCTTTCTCCGTCCTTCGGTTCTATGAAGGCCCTCAACTGGGGAGGACCATCTGCCTTACTCAGTGTACCAGTTCAAAAGTGAATCTCTTTTGGAAGTGCCCAGAAGTAGTAATTAACTGCTATCTGGGCTTTCTTCGGCCCAGTCAATTTACCACAGAAAATGAACCATCACGGGTGGTTAGCCATGTCTGGTTGTGAGGAGGCTGGGAAATGGTGTCTCTAGCTGGTGGCCCTGTCTTGGGGAGAGGAAATCTGATTGGGAAGCAGCCAGTAGCCATCTACTGCCAGACTTGCCATTCTCACAATTAAGGGAGTCTCTATAACCAAGGTCTGGTTTTAAGAGGATCATGATAATACGCAATTGAGCTCTCCCAGAAAAAATCAAATAGACTTTTCTGTCCATTTAATAAAGGGCTGTCACAGTAAAGTGTTGGCTAAACAACACTGAAGTGTCAACTCTGTAATCAAGTTTTCTTGTATTAACTCTGGTCAGAGTGGGCTAGCTTCTAGGTGGCTGCGCCTTTGTCTTCTCCAGCCTCTTCGATTGTGCTAGAAGCATTAGGCAGATGAGCTCCATTTTGGGGAAATAAAGTTCACTGCATTAGGCAAAAGGTTTATGTTTGGGGGTTTTCTGATGAGTTTATAAATGCCTTTTCATTTTTCTATCAGAGACTGTCAAAAGTAAAATGTGGTTTTTGGTATCCATATCAGCGAGCAGCCACTGAGATTTGCAAGACTTACCAGATAAACCGTTGCTGTTCACTATCAGGAGTAAATTAATTTTATTAAAAGCCAACTCTGGGAGGAGGGGGCGCCTGGGTGGCTCAATCATTAAGCGTCAGCCTTCGGCTCAGGTCATAATCCTGGAGTCCTGGGATTGAGCCCCACATTGGGCTCCCTGCTCCTTGGGAGGCCTGCTTCCCTCTCTCCCACTCCCCCTGCTTGTGTTCCCTCTCTTGCTGTGTCGCTCTGTCAAATAAATAAATCTTAAAAAAACAAAAACAAAAAAACCTCTGGGGCACCTCGGTGGCTCA
Organism: Neogale vison; assembly: GCF_020171115.1. Classification (NCBI taxonomy): domain Eukaryota; kingdom Metazoa; phylum Chordata; class Mammalia; order Carnivora; family Mustelidae; genus Neogale; species Neogale vison. The sequence goes on along the minus strand of NC_058091.1, from coordinate 228,555,992 downwards.
GCAGGAAGCCTGCTTCTCCCTCTGCCTGCTGCTCCCCCTGCTTGTGCTCTCTCTCTCCCTCTTTCCATCTCTCACTGTCAAATAAATAAAATTAAGGAAAAAAAAATCCCACTCTGTAAAACTCCGAGCAGACTCTGATGATGTCTGCCAGCCTGTTTTCTCAGCACCAGTTTGCCTTCCACAAACGATCCAGAACTTTATTAGTGCCCTATCTGCTACATGGTCTCCGGTGAGGTGACTCATTGTCCAGTGAGGTTGGAAAGTGTAAATTCTCAATAAAAAATAGCTTAGGGGACCAGAAAAATAGTGTCCACAACTGTGAGCTTTAAAGGAAGTTAGCCTGTTCTCTGGGTTTGGAAAAAAAATACAAAATTCTTATCAACTGTGGGGCTCTTTAGTTAACTGTTCTTTCTCTAAATCCAGTTATCTTACAGTGGATTTCTTTGAAAGAAATTACTGGTGACATATCTTCATATGACCAACGTGGTTTTCTTTTTTTTCCCTTTTGTTTCCAGGACAGCTGGCAAAAAGCAATTGGCCAGTCATTTTTCTTGTCTTCCTCTGGATTCAAGTGCCAAGAGCCATGACGATTTTAATCAGGGTTTTCAATTAGAATTTTCCTTTTTCTTGGGTACTTTACTCTCCTCTTACCTCCCCCAGGCTTCTGATCTTCTAGAATCCACAGGAACTGTTCATGCTCCATCTGCATTTTTTCCTTCTCGGGCAAATTCCCAACTAGGGAAGGTTTAGGAATGAGACACAAGGCTGCACAGAAATCCCCTGCCTTCCCAGGTGCCCTCTTACCCACAAAGAGACTTTCGTGTTACTCAGCCACCGTTGCTAACAGATCTTTAGCACCTTATTAGCGATAAAGAGTAATTTAGGGAAGAATGTTAATTTAAAGCTGGTTTGGCCTAAATGGCAGCAGGAGGGAAAAAAAAAATGAGCTGTACACAGTGGTGGGTGTGCGTGAGTGTGTGTTTGCTTCACAGTGTTTGTTCAGAGCCTGAATTCTTACGCAAGTTCTCAAAATAACATCCCCTTGTACTTAAAAGGACACCTACAATAGATAAACTGTGACTTCTTTAGCAAAAGGGTTGAAATTAAAATATTTGTATCCTGTTTGGGTGCTGACAGAGGCCTTAAGATAATGTGTTTGATTGGTCATTCCCCAGCTTTTCACCACAGCATCCATTCCCTACAGGGGATGTTCCCTGTCTCTTGTGAATAGTAGAGATTGCAGTGGTAGAGGATGTTTTCACCAAGCTCTACTCATTTATTTTGTCATTTCTTCTTTTTTTTTTTTAATTTAACTAACCAACATTTAGTACATCATTAGTTTCAGATATAGAGTTCAGTAATTTATCAGTTGCATATAACACCCAGGGCTCATCACGGCATGTGCCCTCCTTAGTGTCCATCACCCAATTTCCCCCACCCTCCCACCTCCCTCCCCTCTAGCAACCCTCAGTTTGTTTCTTATAGTGGAGAGTCTCTCATGGTTTCTCTCCCTCTCTGATGACTTCCCATTCAGCTCTTCCCCCCTTCCCCTATTCAGTCATTTGCTAAATCCTTGCTGATTACTGTTAAATACTTGGGAGAACATAAGGAAGTCTAAGACACTCCTTATATTTTCTAGAATGCAACTCCGTAACTCAGAACAGAAATCCTCCTGTATAATGCTTTTATAACACTACAAAATAATATCCCATAGAATTAGGAGCCAAATGAACACTGGAGCTAGCCAGTGCTATAAGAACCAAGAAAAAAGGAAGTATCGCTTGAAGTTGGAACTTGATCTGGGAGTTCAAAGACAGACAGACTTGGCATATGCAAAGAAAAAGATGGTATTCTAGGCACAGAACCTAGGAAAGGTTACCCCAATGCAAGGTTGGGCTTGTTTAAGAAAGTGAATAACTCGAGAGCAGAGGAATAGCAAGAGATACTCCTGGAAAGGTAATGTAAGTGCTCAGCCTGGGTAGGCAAAGGCAAGAATGGCAGATGGGGAGGTGCAGAGTCCACCACCCTGAACAAAGACAACCTCCACCATCATGACAGAGTGTGGAAAGGACGGTGGCCAGAAGGTATGAGGAGACTGTGTTTATAAATATGAGGTCCAAACGTGACCAGGGTCCTGGTTTTTTCAATACAAGTCTTTGAATTTCTATTAAAAATGTTGTTGGACTGCATTGTTATTTTTTCCTGTCACTTTAAGAAACGTGACCATAGATGGATTCCCATCTGGCAGAATTATTGTAAGGGAAGGAGGGAAAATGTATTAGGAAAGAGAAGGAAGGGGCACCTGCTGGCTCAGTGGGTTGAGCCTCTGCCTTCAGCTCAGGTCATGATCTCAGGGTCCTGGGATCAAGCCCATCTTGCTCTCTGCTCAGCGGGGAGCCTGCTTCTCCCTCTCTCTGCCTGCTTATGATCTCTCTGTCTGTCAAATAAATAAAATCTTTAAAAAAAAAAAAGGAAAGAGAGGGAATATCTGGTCTTCTAGACTAAACAGCATAGACATGAAAGGTGTTGGCTCTTGAGCGGAATCCCCTCGGCTTGTACTCCTACCCCTCCCCTGACTAGCTGTGCATTTCTAGGTGAGATTATTAAACTTCCTCTGCCTCATTTTACTCGGCTGTGAAGTGGGGATAACATGAGTCCTATGTCACAGCATTGTTTTGAGTATTAAATGAGATGAAACGTGAAAAATCCTTTTATAAGCTCCTAACACATAGTAAGTGCTCAGTAAATGCTAACCATCATAATTACTCTAAGAAGGAAGAATTCAAGCAGCCAATTCTTCAGTTTTAGGTTATGAGGAGGAAAAAGGGACTAAGTAAAAATCGGATCATCTGGGGTATATTTAGTGATGAAAGGATATTGAAACTTCTGGTACACCATAGAAAGGAAATTGGAAAGTTTAAGTCTTTTCCACCTAATCTTAGACCTTGTGGCCCCCTACGAAAATGGCCGCATGCTGTTACTGAATCTGAAAAATACCACTCCCTCAGTAAGAATTCTACTTAAAAACAAGAAAATGTCTGTTGTCTATGGCATTTTCAATATGTTTTTTCACTTTGTAAGTAAAGCAATAGCTGAAATTGTTTAGGGTTTGTTGTTGCTTTGTTCTTCTTGAAAGCAACCCAAGTAGTTTCTTTGAGTTTATTTGAACTAATTAGATGCTACTACTCTGACTTTATACCAAGGTAAAGCTCAAGCTCCTTGGATAAATGATTATTTAAGAAAGTAAATCCCTTGGTATGTTAAAACAGAGCCCCTCAGCCATGGTACTATTGACAGTTTGGGCAAGGGAATTCTTTGTTGGGGAAGGGGGAGCTGATATTACGTACACTGAAGATTATTTAGTAGCACTTCTGGTCCTTATTCAGTAGATGCTGGTAACACCTCCTTCCCAAAGCCATGACAATCAAAAATGTTTCCAGATAATGCCAAATCACCTAGGAGACCAAATCACCTCCAGTCAACAACCACTATTAGAACCATTGGAAGAAACCAATTGCTTTTGCTTTTCAAACAGAAGAGCATGGCCACAATGGATACTGGTACCTTTGGTCCTATAACCACTCAAATAAACCAAGGCATTCATCTCAGTGGATTCATGGGTGGAAATCAACTACCTCATGCCATGCCAGTATCCATGGCAGGTGGGGGATGGGGTGAAAAGTCACCAATGGAGAGGAGGAATTGGAGATGCAATGAAGACTTTGCAAGATTTGAGTAGTGGCATCTTCCACCCAACCAGAATAGCCTAGTGATGTCATCTTCTGTCTTTCTCTTCAGGATGATAAAACAGAGTAAGTGCTAGGCAGTCAGAGTAGCCAGTTTGGTTTGTTGTTATTTTGTTTGTTTGTTTGTTTGTTTTGGACATTACTGTTTGGATTTGTAGCTCAAATTTTTCTGGCTAATAGGAACATGAATCCACTAGTTAATTTCTACTTTTGACTTTCTCTGAAAAATCATGCTTTTTAAGGCCACGTGTCAGGCCAAAACGGTGTCATTTGGATGGTCACTGCAGTTGGGAAGCGCAGGACCTTTCTAAGTATTGGTGATATGTTTCCCGTTAAGAGAGCTCATAGCTACAAACTAGCACTCATTTTCAAGTTTCACATTTAGTTTGAGGCAAATGTGAATTTTGGGAATTTACTAAATTGTCTGGAATTCTTACATTGCTTATTTGTAACTATCACCCACCTTGGAAAATGATAAGATTCAAGGATCATGGATCATAGGGGTGTGTGTGTGTGTGTGTGTGTGTGTGTGTGTATATAAATTTTTTTTTTTTTTTTTACATATAGTGGATGCATAGTAGTACATTAGCTTTGGGTTGCAATATAGTGATTCAAGATGTCTCTGTTAGGCTATGCTCAACCCAACTGTGGCTACCGTCTGTCACCATACAATGCTATTACAATACCACTGACCATATTCCCTATGCTGTACATTCTACCCCCATGACTTACTCATTTCTTAACTAGAAGACTATTTCCCATTCCTGTTCACCCATTTTGCCCATCCTCTCTCCAGCAATAGTTTGTTCTTTGTGTTTATGGGTCTGTGCTTTTTGCCCATTTGTTTACTCATTGTTTTGCTTTTAGATTCCATTTATAAGTGATGTCATGTAGTACTTGTCTTTCTCTCTCTGACTTATTTGTTATAAATCAAAGACCTCTTTTAGGTCCATCCATGTTGTTGCAAATGGGAAGATCTCATCTTTCTACATGGCTGAACAATACTCAATTGTATATATATATATATATATATATATATGCCACATCTTCCTTGTTCCTTCATCTACAGATGGCCACTTGAGTCACTTCGTATCTTAATTATTGTAAATAGTGTTGCAGTAAACATGGGGATGCATATATTTTTTTGAATAAGCATTTTTGTTTTTCGTGGGTAGTAACCCAGTAGTGGAATTACTGGATCATACGATATTTCTATTTTGAATTTTAGGGGGAACCCATGTACTATTTTCCACAGTGGCTAGACCAATTTACATTCCCACCAACAGTGCACAAGGGTTCCTTTATCTCCACAACCTTGCCAACACTTATTTCTTATCTTTTTGATTCTAGCTATTCTGAGAGGTACAAAGTGGATACCCCATTGTGCTTTTGATTTGTATCTCTCTGATAATGATGGATATTGAGCATCTTTTTTTTTTTTTTTTTTTTTAGCATTTTTTCATCTATCTGTTGGCCATCTCTATGTCTTTGGGAAATGTCTTTTCAGGTCTTCTGTCCCTTTTTAAATTAAAAAAAAACAACAACACTTTTTTTTTTTTTTTTCTGATTTGAGTTTCTTAAGTTCTTTACCTGTTTGGGATATTAAACCTTGATGAGTTATATCATTTGTGGATATCTTCTCCCACTCAGTAAGTTGCTTGTTTTATTTTGTTTGTTTGTTTGTTTTTTATGATTTCCTTCATTGTGCAAGCTTTTTATTATGGTATAGTGCCAATACTTTTTTTGTTTGTTTGTTTCATTTGCCTGAGGATAGATAGTGAAAAAAATATTGCCTAGTCCAATGTTAAAGAAATTGCTGCCTATGTTTGCTTCTAGGACTTCTATGATTTCATGTCTCACATTTACTTCTTTAGTCCATTTTAAGTTTCTTCTGGTATATAGCATAAGAAAGTGGACAAGTTTTATTCTTTTGTGTGTAGCTAACCAGTTTTCTGAACACCATTTGTTAAAGATAGTCTTTTCCTCATTGTATATTCTTTCCTCCTTTATCATAGATTAATTGACCATATAAGCATAGGTTTATTTCTGAGCTCTCTGTTATGTTCTGTTGATCTATGTGTCTCTTTTTCTGCCAGTACCATACTGTTTTGATTAAATACAGTGTTGTAGCATAATCTGAAATCTGGGATTGTGATAAATACCTCCTGCTTTATTTGTCTTTCTCAAGATTGCTTTTGCAACTTGTGGTCTTTGTGATTGTATACAATTTTTAGGATTATTTGCTCTAGGTCTGTGAAAAATGTTGGTATTATGATTTGGATTGCAGTGAATTTATAGATTGCTTTGATAATGTGGACATATTAAAAAAATTTTTTAAATCCATAAGCATGGAATTGCTTTGCATTTCTGTCATCTTCAACTTCTTTTATCAACTTTAACCTTCTCAGAATACAGGTTTTTGACCTCTGCGGTTAAATTTACTCCTATGTATTTGATTTTTGGTGTAATTGTAGATGGAATTGTTTTCTTCATTTCTCTTTTTGCTACTTTTTGTTAGTATATAGAAACATGGTTGATGTCTGCATATTAATTTTCTATCCTGCAATTTACTGACCTAACTTATTCTGATAGGTTTTTGGCAAAGTCTTTAGAGTTTTCTATGCATAGTATCATGTCATCTGCAAATAGTGATAGTTGTACTTCTTCTTTACCAATCTGGATGCCTCTTATTTCTTCTTATCTGATTATTGTAGTTAGAATTTCCAGTATAGTATTGAATAAAAGTGGTGAGGCTGGATATCATGGTCTTCTTCTTTATCTTAGAAGAAAACCTTTCAATTTTTCCCCATTGAATATAAGGTCGGGTGTGAGTTTCTCATACATGGCCTTTATTAATTTGAACCATGTTCCCTCTAAGTCCACTTTGTTGTGAGTTTTTACCACGAGCAGATGTTAAATTTATCAATTGCTTTCTGCATTTATTGAGATTAACAATTTTTATTGTTTTGTTGATGGGGTGTATTATGTAGATTGGCTTACAAATATTGAACCGTGCTTCCTTACCCAGAATAAATTCTACTTAAGTATGATGGGTATTTCTTTTAATGTATCATTGAATGTAGTTTGCTAATATTTCTTGAGGATTTTCACATGTATTTCATCATGGATATCGGTATATAGTTTTCTTTTTTCATTGTTTTTGTCTGGTTTTAGTATCAGGGTAATGCTGGCCTAATGGAATGTGCTAGGAAGTTCTCTATCCTCTTTTCCTTTTTGGAATAGTTGGAGTAACAAAAGGGGTTATCTCTTCTTTAAATCTTTGGTAGAATTTGCCTGCACATCCATCTGATCCAGAACTTCTTGTTTGGCGTGGGGGTATAGCTCAGTGGTAGAGCATTTGACTGCAGAACTTCTTGTTTGTTGGGATTTTTTTGATTACCAATTCAATTTCATTACTAGTAATGGGTCTCTTCAGATTTTCTGTTTCTTCCCAATTCAGTTTCAGAGGATTATGTTTATCTAAGAATTTATCCATTTCTTCTAGGTTGTCTATTTTGTTCACATAAATTTTTTCATAATGTTCTCTTAGAGTTCTTTATATTTCTCTAGTACCAGTTGTTACTTCTCTTCCTTTGTTTCTGATTTTGAATCTGACTAAAAGTTTATCAATTTTGCTTACCTTTTCAAAAAACAAGCTCTTGACTTTTTTTTTCCCTCCATTTCCTTTATTTCTGCCCTAATCTTTACTATTTCTTTTCTTCTGTCCTTTGGATGTCTTCTTCTTTCTCAAGTTTCTTTAGGTACAAAATTAGATTGCTTATTGGAGATTTTTCTTATTTTTTCACAGAGACCTGTGTTGCTATAGATTTCCCTTTTAGAACTGCTTTCACTGCATAGCAGAGATTTTGGAATGTTGTGTTTTCACTTTCATTTTTCTTTGTTGACCCATCAGCTGTTAGTAGCATGTTGTACCATATATTGGTTTTTTTTTTTTCTAGTTTTTTTTTCCCCTTGAAATTAACTTCTAGTTTATATCACTGTGCTCAGAGGGATGTGTGATATGATATCAATCTTTTTAAATTTGAGACTTACCTTGGGGCCTAAATATGATGTATTCAAGAGAATGTCACATGTATACTTGAAAAGAATGTGTATTCAGTCATTTTGGGTTTAATATGTCATTCAAGACACTGTTTTCTTACTGATGTTCTGCCTGGGTGATCTGATCTGTCCATTGATGTACATGATGTTAAAGTCCCCTACTATTATTATATTACTGTCAACTTTTCCTTTCTTGTCTTTTAATATTTGTTTTATGTATTTAGGTGGTTCTCTCTTGGGTATAGATATTTACAACTTTATAGCTTCTTGTTGGATTGACTCCTTTATCATATGTTATGCCCCTTTTTGTCTCTTGTTACAGTCTTTGTTTTAAAGTCTATATTGTCTGATGAAAGTATTGGTAGCACAGGTTTTTTTCCACTGCTATATGCATGGAAAATCTTTTTCCATTCTTTAACTTTCAGTTTAGGTCTTTAATCTGAGGTGAGTCTCTTGTAAGTAGCACATAGATGGTTCTTGTTTTTTTAATCTATTCTGTCATTTGTGGAGCATTTAGGCCATTTACATATGAAATAATTACTGATATATATATGTACTTCATGCCATTTTGTTCATTGTTTTCTGGTTGTTTTTGTAGTTCTTCTCTGTTCTTTTTCTCTCCTTGTGATTAAAGACTTTTTGTAGTATTATGCTTGGCTTTATTTTTTTGTCTATTAGAGCTTTTGGTTTGTGGTTTTTAAGAGGTTTATACATAGCATCATAAATTAATATGCTTGGCTTTATTTTTTGTCTATTAGAGCTTTTGGTTTGTGGTTTTTAAGAGGTTTATACATAGCATCATAAATACTTGGCAGTCCTTATTCAGTTGTTGGTTACTTAAGTTTGAACACATTCTGAAAGAACAATGGTTTTAACTCCTGTCTCTACATTTTGTGTGTATGGTGTCATCTTTTACATGTTTTTTTTTTTTCATAATTTTCTTGTAATTATGTACCTTTCTATTCTAACTAAAGAATTCCTTTTAATGTTTCTTCTAAAGCTAGTTTAGCAGCAATGAACTTCTTTAATGTTTGTTTGGAAAACATTTTATCCCTCTTTTAGTTCTGAATGATAACCTTGCAGGGTATTCTTGGCTCTACACTGTTGTTTGTTTGTTTCCTCTCAGCATTTTGTATATATCTTATCTCTCCTTTCTGACCTGTAGCGTTTCTGCTGAAAAAACAGCTGATAGCATTACAGGGATTTCCTTTTATGTTACTATTTGCTTCCCTTATGCTGCTTCTAAAGTTTTTTCTATATCTTTAATCTTTTACTTTGTTTTGTTTTGTTTTAAATTTTTAAGTAATTTCTATACCCATCATGGGGCTGGAACTCACAACTGGAAGATCAAGAGTCACATGGTCCACCAACTCAGCCAGCCAGGCTCCTTTTAAATCTAATATATTTTTTCATGTTTCATGGTGTGGACCTTCTTGGATTTTCCTTTTTTGGAGATTTCTGTACTTCCTGAACCTGGATGTCTGCTTCCCCCAGTTAGGGAAGTCGTAAGCTATTTTTGTTCAAAAAAGTTCTCTGCTGCTATCTTCTTCTGGGACTCCTATAATGAGAGTGTTTGCTTGATGCTTCCACAAGATCCCTTCACCTATCCTCATTTTTTTTTAAAGATTTTATTTATTTATTTGACAGAGTGGGAGAGATCACAAGTAGGCAGAGAGGCAGGCAGAGAGAGAAGAGCCTGATGTGGGATTCGATCCCAGGATACTGAGATCATGACCTGAGCCAAAGGCAGAGGCTTAACCCACTGAGCCACCCAGGGCACCCCTCACCTGTCCTCATTTTTAAAACTCCTTTTTTCTTTTTGGTGTCGAGTCTGGGTACTTTCCATTGCCTTGTCTTCCAGATCACTGATCCTTTCTTCTGCATCCAGTAATCTACTGATTCCTTCTGGTATATTTCCTTTTCAGTTATTGTATTCTTCAACTCTGTTTGGATCTTTCTTATATTTCATACCTCTTTGGTGAAATCTTGAATTCTGAAAGAACAGTCTCATGAGCATCTTTATTATCACTACTTGAAATTCTCTGTTAGGTAATGCTTGTATCTGTTTCATTTAGTCCTTTTTCTGAGTTTTTGTCTTATTCTTTTCTTTGGAGCATTTTCCTATCTCCTCATTTTGCTTGATTGTCTTTGTTTCTGTGAGTTAGATAGAACAGCTCCTTGTCCTAAATTTGGAGGACTGGTTTTGTGTATGGTCATGCCCTGTGTAGACTCTGGGTGACATCGGCTAGATGGCTGGAGCTGTGTCTGGGGTGAGTTAGGGGCCTTGGAGCACTCCATGCTGAGGGTGCCATGATGGGATGGCTGGAGTTGAATTGGGCATGAGCTGGGCCAGAGTGGCCCTGGGACTCTCCACTTGGAGAGCTGGCAGGACAGCTGAAATTAAAGTGGGTGCAAGCCAGAAGGTCATGGGGCTCTCAAACAGAGGTGCCCCAGTTGGATAACTACAGCTGAAGTGTATATGGGCCAGGGAAGTCCCTGGGCTTTCTGCAGAGAGGCTGAAGAGAGTGTAAACGGAGAGGTCATTGAGCTCTGCATATAGAATTTTCCTTGGAAGAGTGGCTGGAGCCACTCTTTCACACAGGGGGCATCCTAGCAAGGCTCCTGTTGCTGAAGTGGGGTATGGATCGGGGGTGTCCCAGGGTACTCCACAAACAGAGTGCTCTGGCAAGACACCTGGAGCTGAACTGGGTACAGTCTTGGATGGTCTCTGGGTTCTCCACACAGAGGGCTCCATGGCAGAGCAGCTGAAGCTGAAGTAAGTGCAAGCTGGCATGTTGTGGGGTCCTCAGCATGGAGGGTGTTCTGGCAGGGTGATGAGGCTGGTGCAAGCCAGTGTAAGCCAGTATGTCCTCGAGCACTCTGTGCAGAGAGCACCGTGGTGGGATGACTAGAAGTAAGATGGGGTATGGGCTAGGAAATCATGTGTTCCACCACAGACAAGGGATGCCCTGGTGGACTGGCTGAAACTGAGGCACAGGCCAAGGGTTTGGGACCCTCCACATAGGAAGTACCTTGGCAGGGTTCCTAGATCCAAAGCCAGCATGAACCAGAAGGTTCTTTACTCAGAGTATGTTAGCAAGCCATCTAGAGCTAAAGTGTTGTCTCCCTGCAGTGTTCTAGGGTGCTTTCCACCTGTGGCACCTTGGCAGATTGGTTGGAGCTTAGTGAACACTGACCTGGGCTTTGCCGATGGTTGCAGCACTTTGGCACTTGGTGGGGTGGCTGGGGTTGGTGTGGGCTAAGGCCCAGGCCTTGCTGAGGTGGCAGGAAGGATACAACACCCAGACCCATGCTCCCACCCATGCTATCAAGGTAGAGGGAACAATGTAAAACCCAGCTTTTCACCAGCCCCTCTGATGCAGAGAGTCCCAGCAGCTCCCTCACTTTGGGTGGGTTCTAGGGCTGGTTCTTTTTTGGTCTAACAGCTCTTTTAAACTGCAGCTTTCTTCTGTGGTCCAGGACATCTGGGGCTGGTTTGGACTAGTGACCTTGGTTCTTTTTTGGTCTAACAGCTCTTTTAAACTATAGCTTTTTTCTGTGGTCCAGGACATCTGGGGCTGGTTTGGGCTAGTGACCTTGGTTCTTTTTTGGTCTAACAGCTCTTTTAAACTTCAGCTTTTTTCTGTGGTCCAGGACATCTGGGGCTGGTTTGGGCTAGTGATCTTGGTGCTTGCTGAGGAGATAGGCCTACCACAGCCTCTGTATCCTGCTCCTGTTGCATTATTATAGTGAAGGAAGAGCATAAACAATGGCAGTGACTAGCTCTAACCCAGACAGCATGAGCAGCTCCTGAGCCATTTGGCTGGTTTCTCTATATTCTAGTTCCTCTCTGAAAGCATGACTATTTTTCTGTGCCCTGGGACAGACGAATCCCCACCAGGTCTCTCAGTACTGTCCCTTCCCACTGCAGCTAGCAGCTTCAGGCATGAGAATTCCCTTCCTTATAGTGCCTCTGTGTCTCATGGTGTTCTCTTCGTGGGCTCTATCTTTTGTGATTCAGAAGCTGTTCAGTCAGCACTTTGCTCTTCTTCAAGAGGATTTACTCTATAAAAAGGTGTAGGTCTGGTGTGTCCATGGAAGAGGGGAGTTCGGGGTCTTCCCATGGGACAGGGACAAGAACCTATCGTTTTTAAATGTGTGTTTCTTTTTTTCTTTTTTTTTTTAAGATTTTATTTATTTTTAAGATTTTTTTTTAATTTATTTATTTGACAGAGAGAGATCACAAGCAGGCAGAGAGGCAGGCAGAGAGAGAGAGAAGGAAGCAGGCCCCCGGCTGAGCAGAGAGCCTGATGCAGGGCTCGATCCCAGGACCCTGGGATCATGACCTGAGCCGAAGGCAGCAGCTTAACCCACTGAGCCACCCAGGCGCCCCAAGATTTTATTTATTTGACAGACAGCACAAGTAGGCAGAGAGGCAGGCAGAGAGAGAGGAGGAAGCAGGCTCCCTGCTAAGCAGAGAGCCCAGTGCGAGGCTCGATCCCAGGACCCTGGGACCATGACCCAAGCCAAAGGCAGAGGCTTTAACCCACTGAGCCACCCAGGCGCCCCAAATGTGTTTTTCTACTATCTTTTTTCACCCTAGGAAAAAGAGCTTTCTTACTAGAAACTCTTCTTCCATCCAGAGTTTGCCTCCAAGGAGACTTCAGGGACAAATTCCGCAATGGTATTTGGAAGTCAAAACTGCCTTTTCCGGGAGAGCCATAGTTCTCAAGGACTGTCCTTTTAATCATATCTGAGAAGAAACAATTTTTGGTTAAAATTAAATATTGCAAACCCAAAGGAACTGATTCTACTCTGCAGAATTTAATATTGTCTTCCATCTGTACACAGTGTGCCAGGTACCGTGAGCATTAGCATTCCCTGGGCACATCACATCCTTCAATTTGGCTGGACTATTGCCCTCATTCTTTACTCTAGAATGCCTTTTGCTGGAGAAACAAGTGACATTATCTTGTCAGAGTGAAGTAAATGCATGGTGGATAGAGGAAACCCATGACAGCCAAATAAGAATACTTGGTATTGCAGATGTTTGCTCTGCATTTAAGAATTTTTCAGAACCGGATTGCTGACATGCTAGTCCAGAAAGCAGGAGAATTCATTATGTTTCTAAGACTAACGAAAGTGATAATCCCCTTTGTGGCTAAGGTTAGACATTTTTTTAAACATCTAATAGTTGGAATAAAAGCATGCCTCAGTGGACAAATAGACTGTCCACCATGTATCAGAAAACAAATCCTTGAAAAAGTTTTTTGTAATAGGTTTAAGTGTGAATCAAATACAAATAAAATAGCAGTAATTCAAAGTAATTCTGTCATTCACCTTATAAATTGTTACAAGTCAAAGCAATTAAGAATATAAAAGAACTTTGGGCTACCTAATTTAACTGCCTGTGACCGTAGGATTTGCCTTATGGGTTTACTTACCAGATCAACCTAAAATGATGAGGAGAGCGGAGAAGAATACTTCAATAGTCTGATCAAAAGTGTTACTTCATTTCTTGAGACGAAGATCCAATTTTTCTGTCTTTAATTTCATCTCTGGGATTTGGGTTCTCTCCTTTTGAGTCAAGCAAGAACATTTATTTTTCAGCTTCCTTCTCTGCACCAGGATGTCAAAATCTCAAGAAATGTATCATGTTTTGTCATTTTACAATTATTTGTTTTGCCTGAAGCTACCTACGGTTATTTCAAATAGCTCAGTAAACACTAGGGTTTTAGAATTTTGACTAAATTGCTTTTGCCTAGCGTAGCCTGTATTTTTCTACATTTACTGCTTATTTCTCCTCAAAGATCATAGTATTTCCCTCTTCCTTTTCATTTATTAAATAGTGCCCACTGCATTGTAACTAAACCTAGTATATAGCCTTCAGCATTTGCACAGCTGACAAAATACATCCATTTAACCAAATTTTATCTTCATAGGGTTGACAGATTAAGATGGGAGAATCTCTACGTGCATTGAGTTTATTATTTACTGTTTATCCATTCCAAATTGTATGTGGCAGTTGAAGCCTCCACATAGCTGAACAGCTAAAACAGCCTATACTTTTGAGCTACAAAATAGCATCTGGTTTTGTTTCCTGAATGAATAACTGTTTAAGCATTGACAGCTTGTGTCAGCGAGGATCCAGTCGAGAAAGTAGACCTGGGATAGCTTGTTCCCCTGAGACCCTCTAATCCTATATAACCAGAGGCAATGAGACAACCACAGATGATCCTCTCGGGTTTCAGGTGATGTTACTAAAGGCCGGGAGCTAGGGCAGCCACCTACCAACAGCTGGAACAAGAAAACTGCTGCCCCTTTTAGAGGAGCCACCAGAAGCAGAGGAGAAGGAGAAACACCTAGCTTCTCCCCTCTTCCCTCTCCAGTCTCCCGATGGCGTCCCCCAGTGGAAACCAACTGGCAAGGCAGTCTAGGAAACAGACAGTGCAAGGGGCAGCCTCCTGCCCTACAGAGAACAGCATGGAAACTGCAAGAAAAATATAGGGTAACAAATGGGCAAATGACTGACCTGTTTGGAAAGTACTGGTCATGAAACAGAAGCATTTCTGTTGGTACAGTCATCCTCTGAGTGCTTTGTGCTTATGTATCTCCTGAGAGCTAAGGTGTTGTTTTGTTCTTCCAGTCTAAGACGTGATGATTACTGGTTAGTAAGATCTTCTCAAGCACCATGATAGGAGGCAGTTTGCAGCAGCAGGAAATAGAAGGGCAGTGTATACTTGAAGAATGGGTGTTAATATACACAGGAGATGGCTCTTCTTTTCAATGATGTGTTGCTGTACAAGTCATTTGTAGCTTGTTTCTCTCAGTTATTTGGGTGGTGGACTTCTCGAATTTACTTCCACCAAAATGCTGGCACTATGGCCTCATCTGCCTACAAGGGATGTAGGATAAATATGGTTCATTCTGATCGTAAGCATGAGGAGACCAGGACTAACTCTATATAGCAGAGCTGAGTGCGGGTTCAGTGAACCACCTCTCCACTGCCTGACAGTGTGTGTCTGCACGAGTGCTCTGGTTCACGTGCACAGCGGGCAGCTGGACCCCTTAGACCTGGTGTTTGACATGGGTTCTGAAAGACTGGCAAGTGACTATCCTTTGCAACAGGGGCGAGCAGCAGCTGTGGAGCGTGACCTTCGCATCTTTTCTAGTTTCCTGAGGCCAGAGTTCTCTCCAGTGAAGAAACCTCTTTGCTCTCATTCATTTGGAAAAACCGTTGTCTTAAAGGGGTGTGGTGTACATGCATGTGCACGTGTGTGCACTGAAGCTGGATGATTTTTATGGAAATTACCAGAGCAGTGCTACAAACACATTGAGAAGGAGAGTTTGGAAGGGGAAGAGATGTTGACAGAGAGCAGACTGTTCCTGGTTTCTGCAGATCTGTTGTGCAGAACCCAAGATCTAGGGAAGGGACAGCACCCCCCCAGTCAAGTCCATGACCTGGCCCTGATTATAATTTTTCCTTGCCTCCCTGCTTAGCATTTTCTTTCCTTTCCACTCCCCTCCCCAGCAAGCTACAAAACTCTTCGAAACGTCTGCTTTCCTAAAGCCCCAACATTTTTTTCAGATCATACAGGAAGGCAGGCTGAGCCAACCTCACAACGGGGAACAGCTGATGGGAACCTCAAGAGCAGATTCTGAGACCACCCTCTCTCCCCTGCCCTAGTGTCCCACCACCAGCATTTCCAGGCGTGGGGCCCCCACATAGCTCCTTGGCCCCTGCTGCCCACCACCTTCAGTTCTTCAGCCTGGAAACCCCGACCCCATTCTAGCACTGATGATCCTCTCCTTCAGTCTGTGTTTCTCTGATGTGGAGCTTAAGTCCTACTTTCAAGATGAATCATTATGTTTTAAGTTACTGCCTGGGCCCAACACCAAGTAGTCGTGAGAAGGATTATTGAGAGAAAGCTTTGTAGAGCTTCTTTCCATGTATCCTTTCTGACAAAGAGCAAAAAAAAAAAGAAAAAAAAAAAGAACTTATTGGAAAACCTGGATATGACTGTATGTTCAGAAAAAAAGAAAAGAGGGAGGTTAGAGAGATGACCCAGACACAGCCCGAGGTCATAAAATGAGAGGAAAGAATTGTACAAACTGAACCCCCACCCCAGTGCCTCACCCTTAGGAAGGCACAAAGCACTGCTCCATGTCCAGCATACCCCCCACCTCCTTTGCTCCCCAGTCCCTCCATTCCATCCCCTGTGCTGCTAGGACACTGATTGGTAGCTTCCAACGTGATAGGCCCTCACTTACCTTTCCATTTTAACATTCTTTTCAAGCCACTCTCTCTAGTGAGTGTAGCAGCCTGAGGACAGGGTCTAAGTCCCATTTATTTCTATCCCCTCGTATATGGTGCTACTCAAAATATGGTCTAAACCCAGCATCAGCCTCAGGCAGGTGCTTGTTGGAAATACATAATATTAGGCCTTATCAGAGACCTCCCAAATCAGAATATCTGGGGTGGAGTGGAGGAATCTGTTAGAGCAAAACTTCCAGGTGATGCTGGTGCTTGCCAAAGTCTGAAAAGCATCACTCTGAGGTATAGACACCAGTGTCTTGTGCACAGTAGTTGTTTAATAAACACCACTTGATTTGAATGTATGTGCTAGATCATAGTATAGAGCCAAACCCTAGCTCCCTGAGAGCAGAGAGCCTGTCTCCTTTACTGCTATGTTCCCAGCTCCTTACATGGTGGCTGACACTGCATTTGTTGCGTTAAAATAAAACTGGATAGTATCTTGTTTTGGTTTTGGTTTCTCCCCCACCTTAGCCTTTTCTAATTAAAGCCTACAAAACAGCAAAGAAAATCACAATGAGGATTGTTTAAAGAATAATCTCAAAATTTTGAGATAATACATCAACGCCATGACAGTGGGATGGATGGGGAAAGAAGGGGATGGGAACTGAAGAGTACACTTATCTTGATTAAAATAAAATGGTTAAAAAAACACCAGTGCCAAGTGGATAATTAATGACCTCAATTTGCCAGTAATAATATATTCTGTTCTTATAACACTCTGGTTTTCAAAATTCTCTGAACATTTTTCTCATTGATCTTTATGAAAATCTGGTAGAATTTGTTTTCCTCTTAGGTCGCCTGGGTGGCTCAATGGGTTAAAGACTCTGCCTTCCGGTCAGGTCATGATCCCAGGGTTCTGGGATCGAGCCCCGCATCGGGCTCTCTGCTCAGCAGAGAGTCTGCTTCCCCCTCTCTCTCTGCCTGCCTCTCTGCCTACTTGCGATCTCTGTCAAGTAAATAAATTTTTAAAATCTTTAAAAAAAAAAAATTTGTTTTCCTCTCCTAAGTAGCAGCAGAGATTCAAGGAAGCCAAGAGAATAGTTCTAGTACAATGAGAACCCAGATTGGGAAGGCTATGTGCTATGGTGAGCGCTGTGAAGTATGTAAGCCTGATGATTCTCAGACCTGTACCCCTAGAGCTAATAATACATTGTATGTGAATAAAATTTTTTTTAAAAATGAGAA
Organism: Neogale vison; assembly: GCF_020171115.1. Classification (NCBI taxonomy): domain Eukaryota; kingdom Metazoa; phylum Chordata; class Mammalia; order Carnivora; family Mustelidae; genus Neogale; species Neogale vison. The sequence goes on along the minus strand of NC_058091.1, from coordinate 228,538,682 downwards.
CCCAAGATTTTGTGTTCCCACTCATGGAACAGTTTGCATTCTACTGACATAATACAGTGTCTGAGTGTTTCTGGTAACTTACCTCAGTAAGTCTCCGATTTAATTTCTTCATCTGTGAAATGGGGAAAATGATAGTATCTATATTATAGTCTCATAGGAATGAGACATTATTATCTAATTATGAGCTATAATTATACTCTATCTTATATAAATTAAGTTATCTCATTAAATGAGATAATAATAAACGTAAAGCACTTAGTACATTGCCTAGCATAAAATAAGGGTTTAAAAAATAAAGCTACTGCTATATTAGCATTGATTATTACAGTTTTTGGTTACATCTGATGTTATCACATTTGTCGGGACACTACGCTGTTGCCCACCTGATTGACAGTGCTCCATATGTAGGTCAGCACAGGCCAGGGTCAACTCTCTCTGGGAGGGTGTTCCTGGCTAACTCCAGGGGCCGTTCATGGCATTCAGTCTGATCCTCGGGGCTGGGAGTGCTTCTGAGTGTTGCCCTTCCCTGGGTCTCTACTCATGCTAATTCTTTGCTCATTAAATCTTATAGCCCATCAGGAAGCTGGGGTATCTGCTGTGGTCATAGTGCTCACTTCTCTGTCTCAATTTCACACTGCCTACTCATTCCAAACACGGGCCTCCCTTGCCTCACTTGCTATGTTGTTAGGGTTAAGCTCTTTGAAAAAATGAGGTAAAATCCCAGCTATTAACCAAATATAAAATAAACACACATCAAAATTTTATTTAACTCTGCAATGAATAATGGAACCCATAAGATGTTGGCATGGGCTTAAGAGAGAGTGTTCAGTGGACACACATTGAGGCCATCAGGAATGCTGAAGCTAATGTACCAATCATTGCCGAATAGGTTAATATCCATGGAACAATAATCAGTTATGATCCAGACATAGTTTATTTGCATTTCTTTTCCCTCCCAGCAAGAATTCATTTGTATTACTACCTGTTTCTATCTACAGAGCTGTAAAACAGCCCCAAGACCATGAAATGCAGGGATGACTGGGAAAGATATACTAGGCAGGACCTCCAGTCATCTTTTCTGCACACTTTGAAGTCTAAGTACTTCTGTGACCAGGATCTCAAAAGAGTAGGCTAATGTTAGAGGAAGGAAGAGAGCATATAACTATATCCAGTTTTCTCGTTTTCCCTGCCTAAAAAGGAGGCTTCACAGTGTTTTTCTCAAAGGGGCTACATGGACATCTCTCTGTCTCCTTTCTTTAGCTCATCTTCATACCCACTTACTCCTTTCTTGCAGCTCCCACTTCAGAAGTCCCACAGATTTGTAAGGTTCCACTCCTCCTCTTTAGAAACTCTACTTTTCCCAGAGGAGAAGGGAGGCTTCCCCAGCTCCCCGATCCTGGTTCTATCTCAATGTCTTGCAAACCTCAGCGATTACTCTTTGTCTGAATGTGTATCCAGGTTGTCCTCCAAGGGAAAGTAGAGGGTTCTGGTATCTGAGGGAGGGCAGAGCAGATACTGGATTCTTAGTTCAGCTTTCCCTTCAGCAAGTGGGATTGCTTAACAGTAAGAGGCAAGCCACCTTGTAAAAGACCCTGAATTTCCCCAGGGGAACTAAGTCTTGTCTAATCTAAGGAAAGGATACTGCTGTTAACAGGACTTTGGCCTTGCATCCTGTGGAAGAATAACCCAGGCGTTTTGTGAGCAGAGGACCAAGTGAAGGGGGCGGTCTCTTTGTTATGCAGAGGGAAATGCTTGCTCCGCTTAGGTGTTTTTCTTTCTTGTATAGAAGAAAAGAGCTGTCCAATGGTTACTACCTCACATAAAGGTTAAAAAATTAGAATTTGTGATTTTGAAAAATAAAACTGGGGTCATAAGTAATAGGAGAGGAATGATGGGGAGCGGCCCAAGGTTAGATTTAGATGAATGACTCAGAATCTGATGCCCTCCAAGGTAGTTCCAGGACCGTTTTGATCAAGACAACTGCTTCTTGAGCTTTTCAAATAAATGCTCAGTATTGGCTCTCTGCAACAAACAGACTTACTGCAGAGAGGGACGTGAAGAGATCCTTCAGAACATCCATTTCTGCTCATTTTCACTGGCAGCCTAACATATGAAGATTTGGGGCATTTTTGCTTTCCCCAGGAGACATTATATTTTTTTAAAAGATTAATCACCATATGAATTTCTTATCATGTCTTAAGTAAAATGTGGAAGCCGTAGCATGTTCTAGAAAAGCATGCCTGGGGAACCTGGAAGTGTAAATCCGTATTAGCCACTAGGTAATTGGATCATTTCCATCAAGTCAGGTCATATCTTGAGTCTCCTCTTCTTCATCTCCAAAATAAAGGAGTTGGAGTACAGCTCTCTAAAGCAACTCTCCCACCATGTTACTCCTTGAGGTTGGGGCAAAAGGGCAAATGTGAGCCCTCCAGGCTGGGAGGAATAGCCCGTGACACAGATGGCCTTTGCAGGCTGTGGAGGGACCACCTCTTGCTTTCCCCTGCCATGGACACTGTCAGGATATAAAAGACCTTGTTAAACTCTACCAGGAACACATCTGAGTCCCAAAAAGGGTACAGCAGGACATAGGTACTACATACAATGGTGATTCTCCTCCTGTGCCTTCTTAAATGTTTGCTTCTATTCTAGTTAACTCCTTGGGCATTTTTGCCATTTTCAACCCATTACTTGTTCATTTATTTGGTCACTAATTCAAAGTTGCTTGAGAATGTTCTAAGTACCAGACATTATCTTGAAGCCAGGAGATATAATGTTGAACAAAGCAGTTGGGGTCCCTACCCTCCTAGGACCTATAGTCTGGGGCAGGATATAGACCACAGTGAAGATCATAGTGAAGTACAGGATGTATGTGGGCCCATTTAAGGGACACCTAATCCAGAGAAATGTGTATACTGAGCCTGGAGGAAAGAAAATGACAGATTGACACAGAGGCAGTAAGTGTGATTTAGGCAGGGGCACCTGTGATGCTACATGTGGGTTTCTCGCAAAATTAGTGAAGCTTAAGCTTCCTGGTATACCAGTAAATGAGATATTTTAAAAAGGGTCAGGGGAAGAAAAACCCAAGTTAAAGCATTTGCTAATTTCCATGATGTAAATACGCCACTATGGTTGATGTCAGGGTACAGTTTAACCACCAACCCCCAAGAGCCATTAATATTTAACAACAGAGCTTTTGAATGAGTAGTACCAGCCCCAAACAATGCCTAGTAAGCTTGGTGCCCTTTACTTGGACAAGCATCTTCACAGTGTCTTAGTAGGGGTTCTTCTAGTACTGGGCTCTGAGACAAGAATTTATATGCACGTAGTTTATCCCAGAAATGCAAGAAACAGCTACAGGGAGTGGAGAAGCAAGCCAGAAAAGGGAAAGAAGCCAGTAAAATGTGTGTTTCTACCACAGCTGGCAAGTAGAGCTTTATCCTGCCGGAGAGTTCTGGGAACCGGTGTGACAACAACATGAGGAGGAAGGGAGCCTGGGGAATCAATAGGGCAACTAATTCCACTTCCTGGCAGAGGTCCACTTCAGGGATGTACTATTGCCCTGTTACCTTTTATCTTCAATGATGGGCACAGTGTCCTTGCATTGCTTTGGAGAAGACTTTAAAGCAAAGAGCTGTAGATTTTGGCTGTGGGAAGTCAGCTAGCAAGCACACAAGTAGCGCGCTATGGGCATGTAGCCCATAGCTACATGGCCATGTAGCGCCATCTGCTACATGTTGCCTGTACTTAATTCTGTATTTATATTTTGCATGTTTGAAATTAGGACCTCAAATTTTTATTAGTTTTAGGCCTTAAAAAACCTCAAGCCCCATGGTAATAGCTCCTTTTCATTGGAAAGAATAGTATATATGGGAAATTTAAAGAAATTAATAAGGGTATGCAAGAACTGGGAGAAAGCAAGATAGAAAGGAACCAATGAAAATGGTAAGCCATGCCACAGTAAGGGTGTTAGGTCAAACATAGCTCATCTAGGTTTGGCTGGGGTTTGTGGGTCTCTGCAGAACTCAGCTGGGCTCCCGGCTTGTCATTTCCAGGACCAGCTGACAGAGCAGCCCCATTCTGGGATGGCTCTGTCCATGATGAAGGGCAAGTATACAAGAGGACTGGGTCTTCTCAGGGGCTCGGTTGGTTAAGCAACTGCCTTCAGCTCAGGTCATGATCCTGAGGTCCCGGGAGTGAGTCCCGCATCGGGCTCTCTGCTCAGTGAGGAGTCTGCTTCTTCTTCCAACCCTCACCCCCTCATGCTCTCTTTCTCTATCTCTCTCTCAAATAAATAAATAAACTATTTAAAAAATAGGAGAGGACTAACAGAACTTCACAATGCCTCTGTTGGCTGTTGCTCACCAGTGACTCATCTCCCATCTCCTCATATTCCACTGGCTAAGGCTACTCACTTGGCCCATCCAAAGCTAGTAGGGTAATGAGTTATGTACCTAGAAAAAAGCTTTTTCTAGGTACATAACTCATTTAATAAAGGATTTTTTTTAAAAGGGAGACTTTGAAAAAGTAGCCTCATATAAATGCTCCCCATTATGTGATCTATTTTATAAGATAGAGGCTTACCTTCTTTGTTAAAATTACTGGCTTCCCATTAAAGGTTCTAATGACACAAAAAGCTGTAACAATAAAAATTACCAGAAATATCACTAGTCCAGATAATCACTTGTAACATTTTGGTAGAAATCCTATAGTGGGTTGTTGTATTACCTCACTAAGTTACCACCTTTTCCCCCTGTAGGTGGATTGTAGTTTCTTACCTTACTAGCTTTGAGACCACCTATTAGCCTCTATAGCATATATAAATCATTACATTTTATTATGTCCCTGTTTCTCTTTCCTTACCATTACTCTCTTGTTTTAAAATGTATTTCCTATGTATCTTTGTAAAACACTTGCAAATACTTTGGGTGTTAGATAGAAAATAAGAAAACTTTATTTATTTATTTATTTGAAATAGATTATTTAAAACCTAAAAAGGAAAGGTCTAGGGAGAGAGTTATCCCAGTAATATTGAGCCTCTGCTCCACATACCAGTCCCCTGGAGAGATTTTGTTAATTCCTTTGATGAAGTCCCTAGAGGTTATGATCTAATTGTTCTGCTCTGGAATAATTTTTAAAACCCTCTAAGGGTTGAGAAAAATTGAATAAATACATGATTAAATTAGTGAGAAAGTAACAGAAAGTCATTCCTATGTGATGAGCAATAGCAGGCTGGGAAATTTCCTTATAAATTGGAAGTTGGCTGAGAAGCTGTAGAGCTATGTGACTCCTAAACTTTGAAGAGAATAAGGGAAATGGATGCCAGTGGAGACATAGGAGCTTCCAGAATTAAGAATGGGACAGCTGTTAAGATCTGTTCGAGCTTTACTGAGTGAGAAAAAAGCAAGTCTTATCCTCTCTGACACCCAATCTCCCCACATACAGCCCAAATCAGACCCTAGGAGATCATTGCTTTTTGAGGTCACTGATACAATTTTATATACTGTTTTCCAGAACGCTGTGTCTAGCTCAAGTCCAGTCTTTGTGAGAGCAGGTTGAAATAATGGGAAATTACTTACATACCCAAAACAGGGAAGAAGGAGCAATGGTACAGAAATTCGATTGTTTTGTTTATAGCTCTCCAATCAAATGATTCTCTGCAGAGTTCAGTCATATACACGTAAAACATGAAAAATTCATCTTCTTCATCATAGTATAAAAACAAAAACAGAAAACAAAAACCTTCTCTCTTTGTGTTTATGGAGAAGATAAAAATACAAATGTGGGTTGTATTTTTTGGTTTTGGTTTTAGCTAATAACAGATTTTTTAATAACCATGATTTGATACTGGTAAGATCTGAATTAATTGCCATTTGTATAGTAACCATGGTGACCAACATATTGCTTCTAATTCCATTAATCCTGTGGAGATTAACTGTAAATCCCAAAGGATTTCTAGCAGTGATTCAGAAATAACCTTTTCACATGTATATTATTTGGTGACAGCCATTTTCTTTAAATGTGTCTCTAACCAGCAAAGAGATAAGACAGCCCCGAATGAGGTGTCCCCGTTTCCCAAATTTAAAAAATTTTTTACAAAATACAACAAATGACCAAAAAGTTAAATAGGTAAAAATTCCACATTAAGAAGAATTACTTTAACAAACATGTGTCCTATTCCTAACAGACATAACAGAGTAGGCTGTTCTATTCCAGTTAGAAATTTGCTTGTGTAGGACGTCAACCTCAAGATAGGAACTGGAGACAAAAGTTGATATTCTTTAATGAAAAAACTTCCAATTATTATTTAGAATATAGGAATTAAAAAGAATGAGTTGAGCCGGACTTGGGAAGAGGAATAGCTGATTGCCTAATCTGGGACTAATAATGTATTATGTTTGTAAAATGTTGTTTATAAGTTTGAACATAGAGTATGACCCCACCCCATGTAAAACCACCTTTGTCCTGCAACAACGTGGAGAGTCTGTACAAAATGTAGTAGCCTCATTTTATAGATGAGGATACCTCTATAGAATGCAGAATGACTTCCCCATGCTTAGTATTAGAGCTTTCTTTCTAACTGGTTGAATAAATTGCTAAGATTCTGAGTTGGAGGAGAAGAGAATGGACTAACAACCCAACTTTTTTCTGACCTTAATTCATATTATATCCAGATGATATAAGCAAAACTCTGGGCCATTTGAGTAGCAGGAAGGATTATAAATTTAACATGAATGCTTCTTTTGGACTAATAACCATCATTTCATATTTTCTTGCAAAATGACAACCTACAAGATTTAAGAAGAAAAGATAGCCACAAGCAGTTGGGTATGCTAACTTTTATTACTGAGATAGTCATAGAATGATGTTCAGGAAAAAATTCCTGAACCCTCCACAGTACATGAAAGAAATTTCAAAACAATAAGCTGACAAGACTGATTGTTAGTAGGACTAATGTGTAAGTATTGTGTCAGTTTCATTGCTGCTTATTTTTGTTCTTGGCCATTCATAAAATAATTTTTATCTCCTAATTCATAGCATCTTGGACTCTATGATACGTAGGAATTCATAAATCAACCAGCATGATCTGGCTGGTGGTTGGACTTTGCCTAAAGCTACTTTGTTGGTGGTAGACATCATTGGCAAGTCTGTAGTAGTCAAGTCAAGCCATTGCACCCCTGATTTCAAAAATAAGATTAACCAAATTTGATGGCAAATTAATCTTCTGTTCACCTCAGCACAAATGCCCCAGACCATAATTCTAATCAATGGAAAAAAGAAAATGGTCTCCATTAGCTATTTAATCTTTTAAGGCAAGGGTTTTTAATAATTCCCTAGTAATTATAAAAATTAAACTTTTCCTTGGCAATTTAGAAGATTGAGGAGGTCACATTAAAATATTTCTTAAAAACAAATGGAAGGGGAATGGCTTTGATATAATCATGGCTATATATTTATATATTTTTACAAATTGTTAGGAAATGAGGAATACTGCGTAGGCATAAACGTGCAACTCGTCACAGTAGCCTAAAACCCCATGGGTTATTAAATCAGAAATTAAGGGCACCTGGGTAGCACAGTTGCTTGAGCGTCTGACTCTTAGCTTCTGCTCAGGTCCTGGTTTGGAGTCATGGGATCAAGCCCTAAATCGTACTCCACGCTCACCAGGGAGTCTGCTTGAAATTCTTTCTCTGTCCCTCCCCCCGCAAATAAATAATTCTTTTAAAAAATAGATCAAGGGGGCGCCTGGGTGGCTCAGTGGGTTAAGCCACTGCCTTCGCTCAGGTCATGATCTCAGGGTCATGGGATCGAGTTCCGCATCGGGCTCTCTGCTCGGCGGGGAGCCTGCTTCCCTCTCTCTCTCTCTCTCTGACTGCCTCTCCATCTACTTGTGATTTCTCTCTGTCAAATAAATAAATAAAATCTTTTTTAAAAAATAGATCAGAAATGACATACTTGTACATGTTGAATAATAGAAGCAAGCATTCCATCAACTTGGCTCAAGAATACAAATAAGCTCACCAAGTGGTTCCTTCATCTCCACAAAGGTGTATCCTAGTTAAGTTTATATAAATAGGGTTGCAGAGGGTGAGTTTGCCTAGGTCCAAGGAGTGCTAAATTGCTTCAAGCAAATAGTTGTCCTCTGTAAACTCAGAAGACCATGTCCTTGATAATGTAGCCTCAACCGCTTCCTTACACAATGACACTCTCCTATGACTACCCCCAACATTTTTCTGGTGATTTCATTTCTAGCTGTGTGCCAGGGTAGCTTTGCCTGTTAACATAAGGACTCTATACTTAGAGCCTTTCCAGGAATAGTCCAGGCCTTGGTTAATAAGACCTCTTAGGAGCAGGGAGATAATTTAAAAATTACCTAAAGAAATCCAATTAGATTTGAGTTCCTTTGAAAGAACCTTTGGAAATTCTTTGTAAAACTGTGCCAGCACTTGAAATTTAAGGTGTATTCGTGTGTAACATGCATTTTACACATTAATTCACTATGAATGTATCATTTTTCATAGATCACACACATAAGGTGAGAGAAAAATACAGTTTTCAGTGTTTGCTTTTATTTTCCTAATTTATGATACATGCTGACTTGCCTGTTGCTAGAGAAATATATTATCAACTTTGGTATCAGAATTAGAAATGTTGTGTCTCTGGATTTTTCTGAAAAAATATACCATGTATCTGAGATGTTCACAGAGGTCATAGAGTATATTTCTCCAGCTATTTTTTTATTAACATATAATGTATTATTTGACCCAGGGGTACAGGTCTGTGAATCATCAGGCTTACACACTTCACAGCACTCATCATAGCACATACCCTCCGCAATGTCCATAACCTAGCCACCCTCTCCATACCCTCCCACCCCCCAGCAACCCTCAGTTTGTTTTGTGATATTGAGAGTCTCTTAGGGTTTGTCTTCCTCCCGATCATATCTTGTTTCATTTTTTCCTTCCCTACCCTCCAAACCCCCGACTCTGCCTGTCAAATTCCTCATATCAGGGAGATCATACAATAATTGCCTTTCTCTGATTGACTTATTTCACTCAGCGTAATACCCTCTAGTTCCATTCACTTCATTGCAAATGACAAGATTTCATTTCTTTTGATGGCTGCATAGTATTCCATTGTATATATATGCCACCTCTTTTTATCTCTTCATCTGTTGATGGACCTCTAGATTCTTTCCATAGTTTGGCTATTGTGGGCATTGCTGCTATAAACATTCAGGTGCACGTGCCCCTTTAGATCACTACATTTGAATCTTTAGGGTAAAGACCCAGTAGTGCAATTGCTGGGTCGTAGGGTAGCTCTATTTTCAACTTTTTGAGGAACCTCCATGCTGTTTTCCAGAGCAGTTGCACCTCCTTGCATTCCCACCAACAGTGTAGGAGGGTTCCCCTTTCTCTGCATCCTTGCATCATCTGTCATTTCCTGACATGTTAATTTTAGCCATTCTGACTCGTGTGAGGTAGTATCTCCAGGAAATAGATACCAGGAAATACCTGGTATCTCAGGTATTTCCCTGATGCCAAGTGATGTGGAGCACTTTTTCATGTGTCTGTTGGCCATCTGGAGGTCTTTGCAGAAATGTCTGTTCATGTCTTCTGCCCATTTCTTGATTGGATTATTTGTTCTTTGGGTGTTGGGTTTAGTAAGTTCTTTATAGATTTTGGATACTGCCCCTTTATCTGATATGTCGTTTGCAAATATCTTCTCCCATTCTGTTAGTTGTCTTTTGGTTTTATTGACTGTTTGCTGTGCAAAAGGTTTTGATCTTGATGAAGTCCCAATAGTTCATTTTTGCCCTTGCTTCTCTTGCCTTTGGCAATGTTTCTAGGAAGAAGTTGCTGTGACTGAGGTCCCAGAGGTTGCTGCCTGTGTTCTCCTCAAGGATTTTGATAGATTCCTTTCTCACATTGAGGTCTTTCATCCATTTTGAGTCTTATTTTTGTGTGTGGTGTAAGGAAATGGTCCAGTTTCATTTTTCAGCATGTGGTTGTCCAATTTTCCCAACGCCATTTGTTGAAGGGACTGTCTTTTTTCCATTGGACATTCTTTCCTGCTTTGTCAAAGATTGGTTGACCGTAGAGTTGAGGGTTTATTTCTGGGCTCCCTCTTCTGTTCCATTGAACTATGTGTCTGTTTTTGTGCCAGTACCATACTGTCTTGATGATGAAAGCTTTGTAATAGAGCTTCAAGTCTGGAATTGTGATGCCACCAACTTTGGTTTTCTTTTTCAACATTCCTCTGGCTATTCAAGGTCTTTTCTGATTCCATATAAATTTTAGGATTATTTGTTCCATTTCTTTGAAAAAGATTGATGGTATTTTGACAGGGATTGCATTAAACGTGTAGATTACTTTAAGCAACATAGACATTTTCACAATCTTTGTTCTTCCAATCCATGAGCATGGAACATTTTTCCATTTCTTTATATCTTCCTCAATTTCTTTCATGAGTACTTTATAGTTTTCTGAGTACAGATTCTTTGCTTCTATGGTTAGATTTATTTCTAGGTGGTATATGGTTTTGGGTGCAATTGTAAATGGGATCGACTCCTTAATTTCTCTTTCTTCTGTCTTGTTGGTGTATAGAAATGCAACTGGTTTCTGTGCGTTGATTTTATATCCTGACACTTCACTGAATTCCTGTATAAGTTCTAGCAGTATTGGAGTGGAGTCTTTTGGGTTTTCCACATAAAGTATCATATCATCTGCAAAGAGTGATCATTTGACTATTTCTTTGCTGATTTGGATGCCTTTAATTTCTTTTTGTTGTCTGATTACTGAAGCTAGGACTTCTAGTACTATGTTGAATAGCAGTGGTGATAATGGACATCCCTGCCGTGTTCTTGATCTTAGCGGAAAAGCTCTCAGTTTTTCTCCACTGAGAATAATATTCGCTGTGGGTTTTTCATAGATGGCTTTGATGATATTGAAGTGTGTACCCTCTACCCCTACACTGAAAAATTTTGATCAAGAAAGGATGCTTTACTTTTGTCAAATGCTTTTTCAGCATCTATTGAGAGGATCATATGGTTCTTGTTCTTTCTTTTATTAATGTATCACAGAGATTGATTTGCGGATGTTGTACCAGCCTTGCAGGCCAGAAATAAATCCCACTTGGTCATGGTGAGTAATCCTTTTAATGTACTGTTGGATCCTTTTGGCTAGTATTTTGGTGAGAGTTTTTCCATCTGTGTTCATCAAGGATATTGGTCTCTAATTTTCTTTTTTGATGGGGTCTTTGTCTGGTCTTGGGATCAAGGTAATTCTGGCCTAATAAAATAAGTTCAGAAGTTTCTTTTCATTCCTATTTTTTGGAACAGTTTCAGGAGAACAGGTATTAATTCTTTAAATGTTTGGTAGAATTCCCCTGAGAAACCATCTGGCCCTGGGGTCTTGTTGGGAGATTTTTAATTACTGCTTCAGTTTCCTTATGGGTTATGGGTATGTTCAGATTTTCTGTTTTTTCCTGGCTCAGTTTTGGTAGTTTATACTCTCTAGAACTCCATCCATTTGTTCCAGATTGTCTAATTTGCTGCCATATAGTTGCTCATAATATGTTCTTATAGTTGTTTGTATTTCTTGGGTATTGGTTGTGATCTCTCCTCTTTAATTCATGATTTTATTTATTTGGGTCCTTTCTCTTTTCTTTTTGATAAGTCTGGCCAGGGGTTTATCAATCTTATCAGTTCTTTCAGAGAACCAGATCCTAGTTGCGTTTATTTGTTCTACTCTTCTCTTGGTTTCTATTCCATTGATTTCTTTTCTTTTTTTTTTAAAAAGATTTTATTTATTTATTTGACAGAGAGAGATCACAAGCAGACAGAGAGGCAGGCAGAGAGAGGGGTAGAGGGAAGCAGGCTCCCCGCTGAGCAAAGAGCCCAATGCGGGACTCGATCCCAGGACCCTGAGATCACGACCCGAGCCAAAGGCAGCGGCTCAACCCACTGAGCCACCCAGGTGCCCTATTTCATTTATTTCTGCTCTGATTTTTATCATTTCTCTTCCCCTGCTGTGTTTAGGCTTTCTTTGCTGTTCTTTCCCCAGCTCCTTTAGGTGTTAGATTGTGTACTTGAGAACTTTATTGTTTCTTGGGATAAGCTTGTATATACTTTCCTCTCAGGACTAACTTTGCTGTGTCTCACAGATTTTGAACAGTTGTGTTTTCATTTTCATTTGTTTCCATGCATTTTTCAATTCTTCTTTAATTTCCTGGTTGACCCATTCATTCTTTAGTAGGATGCTCTTTAACCTCCATGTATTTGTGTTCTTTCCGACTTTCCTCTTGTGATTGAGTTCTAGTTTCAAAGCTTTGTCATATGAAAATATGCATGGAATGATTCTAATATTTTGGTACTGGCTGAGACCTGATTTGTGACCCAGGATATGATCTATTCTGGAGAATGCCCCATGGGCACTAGAGAAGAACATGTGTTCTATTGCTTTGGGATGGAATGTTCTGAATATATTTGTGATGTCCATCTGGTCCAATGTGTCCTTTAATGCCTTTATTTCCCTGTTGATCTTTTGTTTAGATCATCTGTCCATTTCAATGAGGGGGGTGTTAAAATCCTCTACTATTATTGTATTATTGTCGATGTGTTTCTTTGATTTTGTTATTATTTGGTTTATATAATTGGCTGCTCCCATGTTAGGGGCCTAGATATTTAAAATTGTTAGATCTTCTTGTTGGACATACCCTTTAAGCATGATATGGTGTCCTTCCTCATCTCTTATAGTCTTTGGCTTAAAAATTAATTTCTCTGATATAAGGATTTATTCAACTTTTGTTTGACATCCTTAGAATGTAAATTGTTTTCTACCCTCTCATTTTCCATCTAGAGGTGTCTTTGAGTCTAAAATGAGTTTCTTGCAGACAGCATATCAATGGGTCTTATTTTTTTATTCATTCTGATACACTATGTCTTTTGATTGGGCCATTTAACCCATTTACATTCAGGGTAACTATTGAAGGATAGGAATTTAGTGCCATTGTATTGCCTGTAAGGTGACTGTTACTGTATATTGTCTCTGTTCCTTTCTGGTCTACTACTTTTAGGCTCTCTCTTTGCTTAGAGGACCCCTTTCAATATTTCCTATAGGGCTGGTTCGGTGTTTTGAAATTCTTTTAATTTTTGTTTATCCTGGAAGCTTTTTCTCTCTCCTTCTATTTTCAATGACCGCTTAGCTGGATATAGTATTCTTGGCTGCATATTTTTCTCATTTATTTCTCTGAATATATCATACGAGTCCTTTCTGGCCTGCCAGGTCTCTGTGGATAGGACTGCTGCCAATCTAATATTTCTACCATTGTATGTTACAGACTTCTTGTCCCCAGCTGCTTTCAGGATTTTCTCTTTATCTCTGAGACTTGTAACTTTTAGTATTAGATGATGAAGTATTGACCTATTTTTATTGATCTGGGAGGGGATTCTCTGTGCCTCCTGGATTTTGATGCCTGTTTCCTTCCTCAAATTAGGGAAGTTCTCCACCATAATTTGTTCCAATATACCATCTGCTCCTCTCTTTCTTCTTCTTCTGGGATTCCCAATTATTCTAATATTGTTTTGTCTTATGGTATCACTTATCTCCAATTCTCCCCTCATGATCCAGTAGTTGTTTATCTCTCTTTATCTCAGCTTTCTTATTCTCCATCATTTGGTCTTCTTTATTACAAATTCTTTTCTCCCTCATTTATCCTAGCATTAAAAGCCTCCACTTTTTATTGCACCTCATTAATAGCTTTTTTAATTTCAACTTGGTTAGATTTTAGTTCTTTTATTTCTCCAGAAAGGGATTCCTGAGTATCTTCTATGCTTTTTTCCAGGCCAGCTAGCATTTTCATAATCATTATTTTGGACTCTAGTTTCAATATCTAATTAATGTCTGTATTGATCAGGTCCCTAGCAGTCAGTACTGCCTCTTGTTCTTTTTTTTTTTTTTTGAGGTGAGTTTTTCCACCTTATAATTTTGTCCAGAGAAGAACAGATGAATGAGAGCACACAATGCTAAAAGCAGAACAACAGCCCCAGAAAAATATACAGTAAACAAATCAGAAGAGAATTGAAACTGGGGAGGAAAAAAAAGGAAAATATATATAAATATATGATCAGGATGGTGAAAAGAACAGAGCCGCACACTTGATTTTGGGTGTGTTTTTGTCTGTTAGAAGAAACTGCCTCCCCAAATTTAAAGACGGGGAAAAAAACTGTATATATATGTATATAAAATGGTAAATATATATATTTATATTTATTTTTATATATTTATATATTTATATTAAATTTTAAATATTTGTATATATAAATAATATATATTATTTATATATGTATATATATTTATTATACATATACATATATAAAATGGTAAACTGAAGGGATGAAATATGACTGTAAAGATGAAAATCTAAAAAAAATTTATAAACAATCTGAGGGGTTTGAAGTGGTGGGGGGGGTGGGGGGTTGGGGGTACCAGGTGGTGGGTATTATAGAGGGCATGGCTTGCATGGAGCACTGGGTGTGGTGAAAAAATAATGAATACTGTTTTTCTGAAAATAAATAAATTGAAAAAAATTTTTAAATGATAGTAAGTTGGTTGAAAAAAGAAAGAAAAAATTTTTAAAAATTAAAAAAAAAAAAAGGTGAGAATGTGATCAGGCCAGCAGGAGACTAGAAGAAAGCCATACACTAGATTTAGAGTATATTTTGGTCATTAGAAGAAACCGTATCCTAAAATTTTGTTGGAAGAAAAACTTATATGTATACTAAAAATAAGATTAAATACAATGAAGGAATAGATTATGACGATAAAAATGAAAGTTAAGAAAGATTTTTATAAAGGTATTGATAGGATAAGATGTTGGTTAAAATAGGAAAGAGGTTGCGGTGCCTGGGTGGCTCAGTCATTTAAGCATCTGCCTTTGGCTCAGGTCATGATCCCAAGGTCTTGGGATTGAGCCCGGCATTGGGCTCCCTGCTCCATAGGGAGCTGGCTTTTCCCTCTACCACTCCCCCTGTTTTTGTTTCCTCTCTCACTTTTTGTCTGTCAAATAAATAAATTAAAAAAAAAAAACCTTCAAAAAAAATAAAACAGGAAAGGGGAAAAATCAAAATAAAAAAAGAAAATTTTAAAAATCTAACTTTGAAAGACTAAAGAATCTTGGAAAAAGCCATGAATTCCATGTGTTGTATTCCCCCAGTGCTGGAGTTTTGCAGTTCTCATTGATTGGTGAACTTGGTCTTGCCTGGATGTTCTTTTTTTTTTTTTTTTTCCAATTTATTTATTTTCAGAAAAACAGTATTCATTATTTTTTCACCACACCCAGTGCTCCATGCAAGCTGTGCCCTCTATAATACCCACCACCTGGTACCCCAACCTCCCACCCTCCCGCCACTTCAAACCCCTCAGATTGTTTTTCAGAGTCCATAGTCTCTCATGGTTCATCTCCCCTTCCAATTTACCCAAAAGCACATACCCTCCCCAATGTCCATAACCCTACCCCCCTTCTCCCAACCCCCCCTCCCCCCAGCAACCCACAGTTTGTTTCGTGAGATTAAGAGTCACTTATGGTTTGTCTCCCTCCCTATCCCATCTTGTTTCATGGATTCTTCTCCTACCCACTTAAGCCCCCATGTTGCATCACCACTCCCTCATATCAGGGAGATCATATGACAGTTGTCTTTCTCCGCTTGACTTATTTCGCTAAGCATGATACGCTCTAGTTCCATCCATGTTGTCGCAAATGGCAAGATTTCGTTTCTTTTGATGGCTGCATAGTATTCCATTGTGTATATATACCACATCTTCTTGATCCATTCATCTGTTGATGGACATCTAGGTTCTTTCCATAGTTTTTGCCTGGATGTTCTTGCTTATCTTCTGGGGAGGGGCCTGTTGTAGTGATTCTCAAATGTTTTTGCCCAAGGCGGAATTGTACCACCCTTGCCAGGGGCCCAGCTAAGTAATCTGCTCAGGTTCACTCTTGGTAGCTTTTGTTCCCTGAACACTTTCCATAGAGCTTTGGAGGACGGGAATGAAAATGGCAGCCTCCCAATCTCTGCCCAGAGGAGGTGAGAGCGGGGGGCCTCACTCCTCAGCACACCCTCAGAGAAAAGCAGTCGATCACTCCCATCTCCCTGGTCTCCAGCCTCACTCCATGCTCACCTGGCCTGTGACCAAGTGTTTCTGTCTCTGGCACGTGGCCCCATTTGGAGTCTCCAAACCTAGCAGATGCCTGCAGCACACTTCCGTGCTGCTCCTCCCGGGGGAGGAAGGGAGAGTGTCTCCCCATTTCTGCCACTTGTGGGGTCCCTGCTTAAGAGCAGTGGCTGACTGTGCCTCAGATCATGGTTTAAGGTAACCTCAATCTGAAAATCCGCTCCTCAGCTCCATCTCTGCAGCTGGCTTCCCCACTCCCATACCTGGGAGCTCTTCTACACTCAGGCACCCCTGGTTCTGTGACCCCTGAGAAGACCACACTGTCCCAGTGAGGTCTCCACCCCTTGCTTAGCCACTGGAGTGACATCTCTCTATGGAGATGACTTCTAAAAGTTCTGACTGCATGCTCTGCTGCTCTACTACTTGCTGGGAGCCGGCCCCTCCCCCACCCACAGTACATCTTCCCGTACATTGTCTCAGATTCACTTCTCTGCATGTCCTACCTTCCAGAAAGTGGTCGATTTTCTGTTTATATAACTGCTGCTATTTTTTTTCTTTGATCTCTTGTTCAGTTTGTAGGTATTTAGAATTGTTTGATAACTATCCAGCTGAATTTCTGAGACCAGGCAAAATTTAGGTCTCCCATTCCTCCACCATCTTCCTCCTCTTCTCCTTATGATTCATTCTTAAAAGTTAACATTATCCCCATCTCTCCTAGGCCCCGATTGTCCTAGCTCTTTAAGTTGTTATTATAACAAGGGAAAATCATGCCTTTTTTGTGTGTGTGTGTGATGGGCTCTAAGGTGAACAACTGGGTGTCCTAAAACTGAGGAGTTTCTAGGAACATGGGATTTTTTATTGCAAAAACTGGAAATGTCATGAGTAAACAAGGATCATTGGTCACTCCAGCTATAAAGGTACTACATAAGGTGTAGATAAAAGGGAGAAAGGAGGGGCGCCTGGGTGGCTCAGTGGATTAAGCTGCTGCCTTCGGCTCAGGTCATGATCTCGGTGTCCGGGGATCGAGCCCCGCATCGGGCCCTCTGCTCAGCAGGGAGCCTGCTTCCCCCTCTGTCTCTGCCTGCCTCTCTGCCTACTTGTGATCTCTCTCTCTGTCAAATAAAATAAAATTTAAAAAAAAAGGGAGAAAGGGAAAACCAGTAGTCATATTAATATCACCCAATAAAAAAGAATTCTTAATACAAATATTCTGAGTATCTGAAGGGTGAAATTGCACTGAACTAATTAATTCTAAATGTCAGGCATTTGGGCTTCATTTTTTGCTATTGCCATCATCTGTGGGACATAGTCCTTCTCCTTCACTTTATGTTTGTTCTCTGCTGATGGTTTCTTGCCTGTTTTTCTTTTAGGTCAACTCAAATCAAAACATACTCTTGGGATAATGCCCAGGTTATCCTGGTTGGGAACAAATGTGACATGGAAGACGAGCGGGTCATTTCAACAGAGAGAGGCCAACATTTAGGAGAACAGCTTGGTAAGTGATAAGCTAACAAAACAGAGCTTGGTCATTATTTGTAACAGTGCACAGAGTCACGGCTAATTGCTATGATGGGCTTAATGAAAGGACTTTCAACCTTATAGTAGAAACCATCATATCCTCGGTAAGTAGTAAGTGGATTTCCTCCCATTTTTTGCGGCACTATGAGAATTCAAGCATAGCTACAAAAGCAAAATAACCAAAATGTTAATCTAGTACAAGGTATTCAAATTCTCATTTCATGAGAAACACAGGCTAAGCCCTGCCTGCTATTTCGTCATTGCATTGTTTTTCTGCATATACATTTTGCATTGACTGAGCATTTTATTATCCTGTGTGATTGTTGTTGTCAGGTTTCTACCAGTAGAGTTCAGTAGCACAGAATAGGTCACATTATAGATTCTGGTTCTGGGGACATCACTGACAAGGCTTGCTGCTGTTAAAAATGTTTTTGAGACTCATTCTCCTCATCTCAAAAATAAGTATCATGACCCATGCCTTCTTTACCAAGCTTTTGTAGATAAAACTGAGATAAGAAATAGGTATTAGAGAGCTTCAGAAGTCACAAAGCCCTTTTAAACACAAAACATTGTATCTTGAGAGAAAAATACTTGAGTGAGTAGGGTAGAGTTTGGTGCGCAGAAGGGAATCATGATTGATTTATTAGTTCAAGGCATTTACACTGAGCACCTCTGATATGCCCTGTACTATGCCAGATATCATGGGGCGTACAAAAATGTATGATTCACTGTCCCTGGGCTCAAATTGCTTTTAGTCAAGTGGGAAACCTAGAGATCCACGGAAAAAGGCAGAAACAGCCAGACAACAAAAACGGGATAGTTAGGAGGTAGATGCCAAGAGAAAAGCAACAGGGGGAAGGAGGCAGACAGGAAGAGAGGTACCAGGAGGTGTGGGAGCAGAGTGGGACAGGAAGCAGGTAAAGCTCAAAGAAGACGGGACACCTGGAGAGAAATGGTGTGGAATTAAGCAGAACAGCTGGAAAGAGGTGAGTGATGAGAGGACATAGAGATCATATGGGTTAAATGCCAAGATAAGGCCTGAATGGACCCTAAAGGAGAAGAGAATTTGAAAACCACAAAGAGGAGAGAAAGCTTGATGAATAAAAGGTACAATGGACCAAGGACAGTGAGAGGAGAGTGAGTACAAAAGTTGGAACTGAGTGTACTATTACTGAAGTAGAGAGCAGATCTGAGGAATAATTGAAACTCTGGAGCAAAAGAGGTAGAATTCTTTTCTTTTTATTCCTGCTCCCCTTCCTTCCCTCCCCCTCCCCGTTTCCCTCCTCCTTACACAACAGAGAACATCAAGGTATTCTTAGCAGGGCAGAGTCTGGCTCTTCAGCCTTTTTGGCTAGTACCTACAGTAAGAAATATGTTCAATCCAGCAATCCAATGCATACATATGTACAGAGAGAGAAAGAAACAGAAGTTTCACAAAGTATATTTACCCTTACTGGATGAGATTCATTCTTGTATTTTTCTATTTGATTCTCTTTCTCCCTCTGTCTTTTAATAATGGTCTGACCCACTGTTGATTTTAGGACTTAGTTATGGGTCTCAACCTACACTTTGAAAAGCGCTGCTATGAAGGGCTTGTTTGAGATCAATCTGCTGGTACTGGGCAGCGCATATTGGAGACCAGAGACCCTCTCAGTGGGTCCCCTTTGGGTTACTCTGTCATGTGGTAATCTCCTGAAGGAACTATGCACGGTCCATTCTGAGAGCTTAAACACTTCTTCATGAGATCAGTGTGCTCATTAGACTAAGGGCCACCTGATGACCACAAGAACCCTTCCACAAATGTTTGTGGAGCTTCCCATGAGAAAGTCACATAGCTCATGTCTGGTCTCTCTGTGGTTGCTCTTGAACCTTCAGCATTTCGTCCATAGGGGTTTTCCCATTTTATCACCTTAACAACATTTTCATTGAAAATTCTGAAAAACTTGGCAAACTCTCCTTATTTCTCTTAGCACGTCAGAAAGTTAGGATTGGAAAATAGTAGATTCCCCCCAAAGAGAAAAGAAACCTAGGAGTGAGTTGGCATGGTGGCTTCCTGAAACCATCTCTAGTTTCCCTATATTTTCTTCACTAGTCAAACATGTGCCACACTGGGGGTAGTGGGGGAACTGCTCCACAGATCGAAATTGTTTCTCTATATATAAACCTGAAAACTGTTTGGTTTAAACAAAAATGGATTGAAGGCAAATACTGTTAAGTGTCACCAGTAGAGAAGAGCTAGATAACCGCATAAATTCTTCACTACTTTGATAAATTACTTGGGTGTTCAGAAGAGCAGATTATGGAAGGAAACACTAGAATGATGGGAATGCTTCAAGAAGGTGAGCTTTCTTAGAACTAAGCCTGTGTCTACATCAACAGGAACCCTGCTCATGCAATGCCGGCTGTAGAAAGTTCTTGAAACTGTGAGGCAGAACTGTCTGATGCTCCTGTGCAAGTTCTCCCAGTGGTTTCTAATTGATATATATTTTTTTGCTCTCTATTTAATATAACCCATCAGTTGTCATAGCAACCAACACTTGTGCAATCTTAGAGAGTTATTTACTTCATTTAATGTGGTTTGTTCTTCTCGTGACTGCACACACTTCTGCAGATGATCATGAGAGATCATTCGTATGGAAATAACCCACTCTTACAACCTCAATGTAAAGATTTTAAAGGTCTTTGCTTTATTTTTTTTTATATTACTAACAAAATTCCATTGTCCAGAATTCCCTTACATACACACAGAGACTGGGCACTGTTTATAAACATCATTTCCACATTTTAGTAAATGGTTGAAAATAACTCTTCTGTCAGTCTGGTTACAATTGCAAATCCTAGTGAGGGCACTTGAAGGAACTGAGTTGTAGGTGAGCTCTTTAAAAATCCTTGTTTGGCAGTCGCCCTTGGTGGTCCGTCCTCTTTAGTTCACCAAGCATTTACTAAGCGTTCACAGTATGTCAGCTGCTGGTAATTCCATCCCCTACTGTCTAGGAACAAATGTAGTAGCTGAGATAGACTAGACAGATAGACAGACAGTGAGAATTTCCCTTACCTTATTTTCTGTTCTATTTGGCCCGTGGTAAGGCCCTGCCTGTAAAATTTGGCCTTTTGGCTTCTACCCTATGATGCCCTCTGTTCTCCTCCTCCCTCTCCAGCCATAACTTCTGTTTGCTTGGAAAATCCCTCCTCTTTCTGCTTCTTGCACTTCGGCATTCTTTCCTGGGCCCACCACTCTTCATTGTCTCCCATTCACTTTCATGCTTTGAAGTGCTGCCACAGACCATGACAACCAAATCATTTTTTCAATTCTAATTCCAGTATATTAACCTATAGTGTTATATTAGTTTTAGGTATACCATGGAGTCATTCAACACTTCCATACATCACGCAGGCTCCCCATGGCAAGTGCATTCTTTAATCCCCATAACTTGTATCATCCTTCCTCCACCCACTCCCCACCTTCCCTCTGGTAACTATTAGTCTGTTTTCTATAGTTACAACTGTTTCTTGGCTTATCTCTCTTTTCCTTTGCTCCTTTGTTTTATTCCTAAATTCCCCATATGAGCGAAGTCATACAGTATTTATCATTCTCTGATGGACTTATTTCACTTAGCATTTATACTGTGTAGCTCCATCCATGTCATTGCTAATGACAAGATTTCATTCTCTTTATGGCTGAGTAATATTCCTCTGGAATATTATTGGAATAATATTCCAATAACACACCACATCATCTTTACCCATTCATCTGTCAGTGGACAATTGGATACCTCTATAATTCGGCTATTGTAAATACTACTATAAATGTAAGGGTGCATATATCCCTTTGATTTGTGTTTTTGTATTTTTGGGGGGTAAACACTCAGTAGTGCAATTAGTGGTTGGTAGGGTGGTTCCAATTTAACTTTTTGAGGGACCTCCACACTTTTTCCTCAGTGACTGGACCAGTTTGCATTCCCACTAACAGTGGCAGCAAATCTTGTTCTAGTCTTGCCCTCTCCCTGGAGCTGCAGGCTCCTCTGTCCCCCACCCCCCCATAGCTGTGCCTAGTCCGTGTGTCTGTTGTAAAGTGGCTCTTTAATCATCTTCAGCTAAATCAGCTGAGGTTCTTGCTCAAGTGCACATTCGTCACCTCAACACAGTCCTGTTGCTTTAGAGTTTCTGAAGCTGAAGCCCAGGAATATCCATTTTTAAGAAACACTCTCTGACTTTTACACAACACTAGTTTTAGTATGCTGGCTTAAATGGTGGCAAGTATTTGGAGAAGGTAGAGAATTAGAATTACCCTTGGAGCTGAAGATTGTCTTATAGCTGATATTATTCTTTCAATGCAAGTTTTTAACATTCACTACAGATGCATGTACCTGATGCATGTAACAATATATAAGAATGTTTTAGATTTGTATTTTATCTAAGGAACAAATTTATCCTATGGTAATAATCTAACTATATGTATAATATTATAACTTAAGCTTTATAGGTAAAACTGTTTAATACTAAATGAGAAAAAACAGGAATAATTAAAGTTTTCCTAAAATAGTTGTCACGCAAGTAGAAATAAGAACAAGTAAATTTATGGAGGGGAAGGGGTTTGTAGCATTTGGAATTATAGATGAAAGGAGATTTGAACTATTTTTGTAAGTTCTGAAAGGGCAGAAAGTACAGCATTTCTGGTTTGCCAAAAATGTAGTCAGAGAAACAAAGACTACAGATAGAAAAAATTGGAAAGGATTATTTTTTATGAATAATATGTAAGGATTCAGTTTTTAAATGTTTCTAATTTGTATTAACATTTCTTCCTAAATCAAATAATACTTACTCCCTTTTACTCTTCAAACAGCTGTCATATTATGTGCATGTATTACTAAATTCCAGACCCATCTTTCCCCCTTGTCCAGCACAGACCCCCCATGAGGATTTCTGACAACTCTAAAATATGTTAACACTTGCCCACTTTTCCAGTCTGTAAAATTTGTCTCTCATTTTGCCATTGTAATGACTTATTTTGTTTTGATTATCCATCTGACAAATACTTACTAAACACCTACAGTAACATCAGGGAGTCATAAAATATGTATCTCCTCTGTTGTGAAGCTTAACATGTGGTCTGTATATCAGAAACATAATCAAATATCATGAATATATAAATCAAACAGCTGGAAAACATCAAAACAAACGCAATTTGAAGAGTGGAATAAGGGCACGGAGTTGTAGGAGTAGACAGTTGCTTCTGTTTTAGGAATATGAAGACTGACAAAACACATTCTCTCTAGACGCTGAGGCATACTGATTGATAAAGACTGGCTTAACCAGTCCCTTGAAGGGAATAATCTGTTGAAGTAGAAAGAATTAAATTAAAGACTAATAAATGGAAAAGGATACTCGTTCACATCACAGAGACTATACTAAAGGAACCAACTGGATGTAAGCAGGATATATAATTATTTCCGAGAAGATCTAAATAAATCAAGGAAGGTAGATCCACCATGGCTGAAAGAGTCTGGACTCCCTGTGAACATTTCTGTTGAATCAAGGATAAGAATCTAGGCACATTGACCATACCGCCCCAGATGCCTTGTTATCACTGGTAGAGACGAGTTAACTGAGGTGAATGGACCATCAGGGGAGTCTCATCCAGGAGAGTCTACCTCCTTGGATTGTAGAGGCAATGCTTTGGAATCCTACTAAGTCTGCACAAACCCAGGGTTGCCTAACTTGAGAATTCTGAATCTGGGATTCTCTAATCTGCTCTGCTCGTATGAGTCTTTTAAGGGCAACCACCCTTGTCTTTCACTGCCAACCCAGGGAAGAGAAAGCAAAGCAATCACTATAATAAGAAATCATGTTGTCATGGGAACCATGAACTTTTGGATCCACCTGGTATGACCCTAAGCAGCCAGATTGTCTTCATATGTTTTTTATTGAAAATAATTATAATTGTAGCATCATACCTTTCCCAACCGCTAAGCTCACTCACGAGTCATTGTATCCTTAGTACGTTGAGGTTTACTTTTGTACCTTGAGGTGCAGAATAAGTCTTAAATGAATTTGGTTTTCTGTTTTACAGTTTGGGAGGGAATTGAGTCCTATATAATAGTAAGTCTATTTAAACTCTTTTCTTGAATGCCAGTCTTCCAGTGATGATGCCGTAAAGTGATTGCAACCTTCTTAAGGATAAATTTTCTTAAATACAGTCTCACCCAAATACATAATTTCTGCTTTCAACAAATGTCCATCTTTCTGGAGTCTCTTCCAACATTAGTTTATTCATTTATTAAAACTGGAAAATTCTTTGGCGATTTTGTTCTTTATAACCTCTGGAAATTCTTAATGCTTTACTCTTTGAGCCCTAAAACAGACACTGAGACAGCAGTAAGCCATACAGCAATTTCTTACCTTTAGAACACCAGTTTATAGGGATTCCTGGGTGGTGCAGTCAGTGAAAGGTCCAGTTCAGGTCATGGTCTCAAGGTCATGAGATAGAGCTTGCAGGGTTCCATGCTCAGTGTGGATTGCTTCAGTTTCCCTTTGCGCCACCCTCTCCTTTTCTCTCTCTAAAATAAATAAATTTTAATAAAACAACAATTTACAGAATCTGTAACCAAAACCACGTAGGTTCTCTTCCAAATAATGAAAAATTTGTATTATAGGGTGTGTTTTTGTCGCACTGAGAGAGCCTCATCAGAGTGCTCTGAGACCAGGAATAACAGATGAATTAATTCAGAAGTCACAGATAGGCCTCAGAACACTGATGGGGTCTTCCTTTTTCTCTCAGAAAATTCAAATCAAGCAAGACCAAAGCAAGGAGAAGGAAATAAATCTAGAAGGAAGATTGGATCTAGAGTAGATATTCTGAAAAAATCTCAATGCTCAAGCCGTATCCAGGTCAATTAATTGGAATCTTGAGAATGGCACCCAAAGCATTAAAAAAAAAATTATATTGCAGTAATAATTTACATATATTAATTTCAGGAATATAACTTAATGATTCAA
The DNA here is from genome assembly GCF_020171115.1 of Neogale vison. Taxonomy (NCBI): domain Eukaryota; kingdom Metazoa; phylum Chordata; class Mammalia; order Carnivora; family Mustelidae; genus Neogale; species Neogale vison. The sequence goes on along the minus strand of NC_058091.1, from coordinate 228,513,996 downwards.
TATTTGTATATATGGCAGCATAATCACCACAAAAATTTTTGTTAACCTCTGTTAACATACACAGAAAAATTGTTTCTTATGAGGAGAACTTTTAAAAAAATAAACTGTTTTTTAAAAAACTAAAAAAAACAACTTTTAAATAAAAATACAGTATCAGTAACTAAAGTCATTATGCTGTGTATTATATTTCCATAATTGATTTATAGTATTACTGAAAATTTATGTATTTGGTCCCCCTTCACCATTTTGTCCACCCATCATTCCTGGCCTTTAGTAACCTTCAGGTATACAACATAGTGATTCCACTATTACATACACTACAAAATGCTCACCAAAATCTCACCATTTTCATTTTTCACCAATCATTCACTATTACTGAACACCACCTGTTGGCCAGGCCTTGTGAGCAAAGCAACAGTATGACCAACCTCCTGATGATGTCTGTCATCATATGAAGTTATTAGAATATTATTGATTATATTCCCTATGCTGTACTTTTCATTCAATCACTAATTTATTTTATAACTGGAATTTTGTACTGTTTAATCCCCTTAACCTGTTTCATCTCTCCCCATGCTCCCTTCTCTGACAGCCACCAGTTTGTTCACTCTGCTTACAAGTCTGTTTCTATTTTGCTGTTGTTGCTGTTGCTTATTTTTTATGTTCCACATAAAAGTTAAATCAGTCTTTCTCTGATTTACTTCACTTAGCATAATAACCTCTAAGTCCAGCCATGTTATCATAAATGGCAGGATTTCATTTTTTTATGGCTGGGTAATATTTTATGGTATATTTATACCACTTCTTCCGTATCCATTCATCTATCAGTGGACGTTTAGGCTGCTTTCATATCTTGGCTACTATAAATAAAGCAGTAAACATGAGGGTGCATATATCTTCACAAATTAGCGCTTTTGTTTTCTTTGGATAAATAGTCAGAAATTCTATAGGGGCCCTACCAATTTACATTTCCACCAACAGTGCACTAGAGTTCCCTTTTCTCCCCATCCTAGCCCATACTTACTCTTTCTTGTCTTTTTTGATGCTATTCTGATGGCTGTAAAGTGATATCTCAGGTGGTTTTGATTTGCATTTCCCTGATGATGAGGGATGTGCATCTTTTCATGTGTCTGTTGGCCATCCACATGTCTTCTTTGGAAAAAGCCCCTAGATGTGTGTTAAATTAGATGAGAACCTCTCTGGCTGATCCTTCAATTGTAACAGATGAGCCACTTCTATATAAAGTCTGGGTGTCTTTTAACTCGCCGTCTCTGCATTAGGCCCTAGGGATTAAGTCTGTGTACAAGCCCTTTAAGAGTTTTTTCTCAGTTTACTACAATGTTGTGAGTGTCATAGATACAAGCCCTATTCATTTGCAAAGATAGATATTTTGGGAGACTTGACTTTAAGGTGCAAATCATAAAATCTGAATACATTATGTGGGGTTTAAACCCTTTGACCCTCAACCAGAAGCTTTGGGTTTTGAGTTCCGTATTCACTGTAGATGGTTAAGCCAAGAATGAAGTTTATAGCAAGATGTGTTCCAGCCTTTCCTACCCACTTTGACGTGACCATTCTCTTGTTCACTCAATGGGTAGGAGTTGCTCAGCCATTTTAGATTTTTCCCCCAGAAGATTCTTCCATATGTAGCTGCAAATTAATTGTGTCTGTGGGAAGTGAGTTCAATATTCTATGTCTTCTTCTTGAACAAAAACCCAACTGTATTTCTTTTAAGTCTCAGGTTATTCTAGCACATAGTCATGACTGAGAACCACTGAGGTACAGGAAAAAACAAAATAAAACAAACAAACAAACAAACAAACAAAAAACCAAGAGGCAGATTACTAAAGAGCTAGCAGAAGGAAATTGTGCAATGTGATGCTTTTCACAGTTGGGAACCATGCTGCTCTGCCTTAGGGACCTGGTCCCCAAAGTTGGCTTCCTTCTGACCACCTTATGCACTACCCTTGTCTCGTCCCTTGTGGCCGGTTGTTAAAGCATTTTTAAGAAGGCTTTTGGTGGTCATAAGAGTAGTATGAGGTTATAGAACAGTATATAATTAGTGGGTCCAGTGAGAATTTAGCAAAGTCTGCTTGGAATTGAAGTATAACGAGTCACTGAGTTAAAATAAATGTGCCATAGATTCTCATCGCAAACGGCAACGTGGTCACCTTAAGAATTTATTTCTTTGACGGGACTGGAGATAAATGCTTTTCTGAGTAATTTAGGAATTTATTACAGTATTTTATTAATTCGTTCAGTTATTCAGGATTATTGATCACTAACTGCTGGCCACGCCCTGTGAGCAAAGCAACAGTTTGACCAACCTCCTGCCACCACGTACCCCCCAAGTAGATTCTAGTCCAGTGAGGGACACTTAAAGGCTTTTTAAAAGACCATATATACTGCCATAATAGAGATGTGGACTCAGTGTTAGAAGCGCTTATAAGATAAATATCCCCTCTCTGAAGACTCTGGGTAATGCTGACATTGAGGAGATGGTGTTTGAACCAAGTTCTGAAGCATAAATAGGGTTCATTAGGTGGACAAACAGATGATTATCCTTCTAGGCAGAAGAAAGAGATCTGGAGAGAACTAAGGCTGGGAAAGCTGGCACATCACGAAGAGTCTTGTTCGTAGCACTGAAGAACTGGGCTTTATCTCCTAAGTGCCGCAGAACCAGTGCTATGCTTTGAACAGTAGGGGGACAAGATCACATTTCATTTTAGACCATTTACCCTGGCAGTATTCATAAATATAAGGTATTTAAGTTGAGCTGGGTGCAGAAAGAAAATGTTAACACTTACATTTATTTGTATAGAAATACTCAAACATTTTTTTAGTTGTTGGATTTTATAATGTATTACTCCAATAGTATATTATAATTTACAAATATTTATATGTTAGAGTAGTGTCAAATCTTATTTTTGTTCTGCTTTTTTTGTTTTTTATTGAAATATATTTGACATATAATGTGTAAATTTAAAGTTAATTTCATATATTAGAATATGAATGCCATTGTAATGATAATTAATACTTCTATCACCTTACGTAGTCTTTTTAATAGAATAATGAAATTCTAGTTATCTTATCAAGTTTGATGATTATAGTACAATATTATCTATATTTACTGTGCTGTGCATTAGATTTCTGGGGCTCATTTATTCCCTGTTTTAAGACTGTACCCTTCAACATCTTTCCTGTTCCCTGACCCCCACCCCCGGTAACCACCATTTTACTGTGTTTTTACAAGTTTAGCTTTTAGATTTCCACATCTAAGTACTAGCATACAGCACTTAAATTTGTCTGAATTCTCGGACCTGGGTTAATATGCACAGCAGCCATCCACCTTGTTGCAAATGCAGGATAACCTATTTTCTCATGGCTAAATAATATCCATTATGTGTATGTACCACTATTTCCATATCCTTTCATCCATCGATGGGCACTTAGTTTGTTTCCATATCTTGGCAGTTGTGAATAATGCTGTGCTAAACATGGAAGTGCATATATTTCTTCAAAATTCTGTTTTCATTTCCTTTGGGTATATACCGAGAGGTGGAATTGCTGGATCATATGGCAGATCTATTATTTTTGAGGAAACTTTATATTTTTCATAGTGGTGGGACCAGTTTACATTCCCACCAACAGTATGTAAGGATTTTCTTTTTCCCACATCATTGCCAGCCCTTGTTCTCTCATGTCTTCTTGAGTATTGCCATTGTAACAGATGTCGAGATTTTTTCATGTGCCTTCTGGCCATTTGAATGACTTATTTGGATAAATGTCCATATAGTTCTTTTGCCCATTTCTTAATCAGATTTTTTTATTGTGAGGTGTTCAGGTTCTTTATATATTTTAGATATTATCTCCTTATCTGATAGATGGTTTGCAAAATATTTCTCCCTTTCTGTAGGGTGCCTTTTCAAACTGTTTCTCCTGCTGTGCAAAAGCTTTTAAGTTTGATATATTCCCATTTGTTGAATGTTGGTTTTGTTCATTGTACTTTGGTTGTCATATTCAAAAAATCCTTGCCTAACCTAATGTTGAAACGTTTCTTCCTTATGATTTCTTTTAGGAGTTTAGGAGTAGGAGTATAATGTTTAGGCTTTTGATTATTTTGAGTTAATTTTTATGAGTGATCTAAGAGGTACAAATCTGTTGAAGAGACTATCCCTTTTCCACTGAGTGTTCTTAGCTACCTTGTTGAATATTAGCTGATCATGTAACCAGGAATTTATTCTTGACTCTTTATTCTGTCCTACTGGTCTATGTGTCTCTTTTTGTGTCAGTACCATACTGTTTTTATTACTGTAGCTTTATAGTGTAGTTTGAAATCTAGACGTGTGGTAACTCCAAGCTTTGTTCTTTTTTCCTCAGACTAGCTATAGCTGTTCATGGTCTTTTGTAGTTTAATACAAATTTTAGATTTTTTTTCTGTGAAAAATGCTTCTGTTATTTTGATGGGAATTGCACTGGGTTTATAGATAGCTTTGGATATTATGGCCATTTTAATAATATAAATTTTGTTGATCTATCAACACAGGATGTCTTTCTGTTTGTTTGTATATGTTTTTATTTCTTTTAGCAACCTCTTTACATTTTTATTCTACAGACCTTCCACTTTCTGGGTTAATTTTATTAAGAATTTTATAGTTTTTCACACTATTGTGAATAGGATGATTTTATATATTTTTCAGATGTTTCATCATTAGTGTATAAAACTACAAATGATCTTGTTTGTTGATTTTTGTATCCTCCAACTTTACTGAAATTGTTATTTCAAACAGTTTTTCGGGTGAGTCTTTGAGATTTTTTTATAAATAGAATCATATTCTCTGCAAATGGCATCACCTTTACTGCTTATATTTTCTTATGTCTTATAGTTTTGTCTTATAGGACTTATAATTTATAAATTATAATTTTATAAATTAAAATTATAAGTTAAAATTTTCTGTGTTGCCTGATTGCTCTAGGTAGCACTTCAAGAACTATACTAAGAGTGGTGAGAGTAGGCATCCTTGTCTGTATTTGATCTTAGAGGAAAGCTTTCACTTTTCCTCCATTGAGTATAATATTAGCTGTGGATTTGTCATATATGGTCTTTATTATGTTATGTTCTTTGTATACCGAAGATGCCAATGTTGTTATATGAAAGAATGCTGTATTTTATCAAATGCTTTTTCTGCATCTATTGAAATGGTCATATCATTTTTCTCTCATCTTATTGTTATCTGTTAAATTTGTTAATTTGCATAAGTTGAACCATCTTGCTTCCCAAGGATAAATCCCACTTGGTCACAGCTTATAATCCATTTTATGTGTTCTGAATTCAGTTTGCTGTTATTTTGTGGAGATTTTTCACATTTATATTCATCAGGGATATCAGTTACTCTCCTTACTACATTATTAGTCTGTTCAGATTTTCTATTCCTAGTTTAGTCTTGGTAGGTTTTGTTTCTAGAAATTGATCCATTTCTTCTGGGTTATGAAATTTGTCATATAATTATTCATAATGGTCTCTTACAATCTTTTGTAGTTCTGTAGTTATCAGTTGTAATGTCTCATTTTTCATTTCTCAAGTTATGAGTCTTCTTTTTTTCTTAGTCGAGCTAAAGGCTTATGATTTCGTTTATCTTCTTAAAGAATCCCGGCTGGACTTCTACAAATTCTTCACCTCCAGTGAATGTGTGTCCTGCTTTATGCTCTGCAGTTTCACTCCTTCCCCATCCCCATTGTGGCAAGTGGGAGTGGGCCAAATTCACCAAATGCTTTGGATTCTCAGCCCCCTTCAAGGTCCCATCCATCTACTCTCTGATGTATGAGTGGGTAGAAATCTCCTGGGTGTCCTGGTGTAATGTCAGAGACACTTTTATTTAGTTGAGAATGGTCAAATTCATAGTGTAAGAGGGGAGAGAAAAAAAATGGTTCACAATGCTGATGTCATGTTGCTGACATCAGTCTTTCTGAACATGTTTTTAACTGGAAGAAATGTACTATTTAAAATGTTTGGATTGAGGATGGATTGTTGGCTAGAGGGTGGATTGTTGAAGGAAAACAGGAAGCACATGCACATGCACACAGTTGTCCCTTAAGTCAAAATGTCTGAAGCTGGAGTGCAAATGTGAGTGTCTTAGATATTCAAGATGATTTTAATATACAGCAGAGAATTCCTGATTTAGATCCTCCGTATGTATTACCTGATCGTGTTGAAGGTTGAGAAGGACAGATCTAAACTGAGGTAAAAGTGGGGATACAAAAGCAAAGAGAGATTTTTTAATATTTAGGCAATAGAAATAATAGCACTTAGTGAATGTCTGGATCCTGGAGTCTGAGGATATAGAAAAGTCAAAGATGATCTTAACTGTTGAGCTTCAATAATGAGTTGAAGTCCTTATGTAGGGAGAATGTGGGAGTAAAATCAATCAGCATGTTAACCTGCAGAAGGGGAGAAACCTGGAAGGAGGCAGAGAGAATAGAGATACTTGGTGGAGAACCAACAAAAAGGTGAATGGGTAAAGTCTAGTAAGCAAACCAAAAATAAGTCTTGCACTGGAATCCTGAAATGCATACTTTTAAAGATAACAAGAAATTACTGGTCAAGTACAAATAGCCTTTTCTATGAAATTAAACAGGGGAGGAGGTTAAGAATTTTCTCCATTAAATGCATTTTTGTATAACATAAGAAAATGCTATGAAAAAGTAAAGCAAATCTAAGATTTGGCTATCATGGCTAGATCAGAATTGTTCATTATAGCTGATTTCTCCTTTTTTTTTCCTTTTTTAAAGATTTTATTTACTTATTTGATTGGGGGGGGCAGCAGGAAGTAGGCTCCCTACTGAGCAGAAAGCCTGATGTGGGGCTCGATCCCAGGACCCTGAGATCGTGAGCAGAACCGAAGGCAGGGGCTTAACCCACTGAGCCACCCAGGCGCCCCCATTATAGCTGATTTCAATTCCTGGGTTTCATTCTGACCTAAGAGTGTCTACATAGCTTGCTAAGAGCCACTTATTATCTGGGGCACCCATGCCAGAGAAGTATGAGCAGTCCTGCTGGTAGATCTCCCACCTTGGACATTTTAAAGCTTTCTTTTTTGGTTCAGACCTGCAATGTTGCCTCCAGCCACCCCACCTTAATAAATAATGATGCATTTTTCCTTCAATTTTATAATCCTCACCCCTTGTCGCAATGAAAATAATACTGTAATTAAGCCAGGTTGAAGGAGACAGAAACTGTAATGAGGAGAGCCTTGCCCTGAAGTCTGTTTTTAAAACGCAGACTGCCTGTTCCAAACAGTTTTGATTCTTTTCTTCAGCAGCTTTTAAAGATTAATTTAAATCTTAAGTGTAGTGTTTATGAAATCATGGGAACTGCCAACTTTTAGATTCAGTAGGGAGCCCCAACAATGCTATTTAAAAGCTCTAAGTACTGGTCTGCTCACAGCTCTCTGCAGAGGAGCACTGCCATCTGACTCTTATTTCTGCTGGCTCACATTCTTTTTAGCTAAATGTGTCCAAGAGGACACATAAACCAACAGGGGACATTTTAATGGGTTTGGATTGGTTTAGGTGTGGTCTTACTCATGGGGTGGTACAGGAAGGGACACCTGCCTCTACTGGTCCTTGTCTCATTGGAGCTCTCCCAATCTTAGTAACTTTTGACTTCCCATTATTTCATAACCTATGGACATCCCCTCTATCTGCTGGCAGGTGCAATATACTCCCCAGCAAGTGTCTGTTCCTTATAAATGAAGCTACCCCGCAGCTTGCTTGGGAGAGTCTCAATTCATGTTTGTTTCCCAGTGTAAGGATTAATAATACCTTAATAACTTCCAATTTCAAAATGACTCAGTTTGAATGATCAATTTGATTTTCTTCCAACTCATGATGGGCCACCCATGAAACAGCTTTGAGTAAAACACCCTGTTTCTCACTGACATTGGGGTTCTGCATGCTGATTCTCTTCTAGACTTCCTTTCTACTTCACCTTCTCACATTCCTCAGTTCATGAATCCTCTAGACTTTTTTACTTATTGCTCCCTTTAGTCAACCCCATTCACTTAGGTGATCTTTCTTACACTCCATACTCCTACAGATCTCTGCCAACATTTATTTGATCTCTGGGCTATTCCCATTACCTATGAATCTAGATCCTTCAAGGGTTGCCAGGATGCTAGACACGTTCTTGATTAACAGCCTCCAAACTCCCACTGCTTTCTACCATTTGCAGATCAAAACTTCTCCTCTAACCAGTCTCGAGTTTGCATGTCTCGGGCCCCATCTAACAGAATGGTCCATTTGTCATTTTTCTTACCTGAATTCAGCTCAGAACCGGGACTCTTCTCCTTTTCTTAGAATCCTTCAAGCTGGACTCTACCCATTCACATGAACTTGCAAACCTATTATGTGAAATGTTTAAAAACACACACAGTTCCATGTAACAGAGATCTATGTAAACTGGTTTTGTTTTTTATTTTGTTTTTAAAAAAACAGAAATTGCTATTATTCATGTTATTTAAGAATAAAATTAAAGTCAGGTATAAGAAATACAAACTGCAGCATCTGGATAGAATTTAAGTTTTGAGAGTTAAAAGAGCTAAAACTAAGAAGGATTGTTTTTTCATGCTGAATTGTCAAACACCCAGTTCAGGGGTAAGGTTAGCAGAAGATCAGGTCTGTTCATCAGCCTTGCACACTTGCCAATGTTCTTTCCTTTTTCTCAGGCCAAAATGATCAGAATTGGGATTAGTAGGGGAATGCATCACTCTAACCAAACTCATAAGGGACTGATTTCTAATTAAAAATGCCTTTTATGGGGCACCTGGGTGGCTCAGTGGGTTAAGCCTCTGCCTTCGGCTCAGGTCATGATCCCAGGGTCCTGGGATCAAGCCCCACATCGGGCTCTCTGCTCAGCGGGGAGCCTGCTTCCTACTCTCTCTTCTGCCTGCCTTTCTGCCTACTTGTGATCTCTATCAAATAAATAAATAAAATATTTTTTTAAAATGCCTTTTATTATTTGTACTGAGAAATGTAAATGTCATGTAGTTGATAATATTCTTGTCAGATAATCAGCGCATCCTTCTACCAATAGTAAAAATACCCTTAGGAAAGGCATTCAGTGTCATACAGCTTCTCAGTGGTCCTAGATCAAAGAAAAGGGAGTCCAAAATGTTCATTCATTATTCCTTATTCTGTTGAGTGCTTATTATGTGGCAGGCCTGTGACATTAAAGGGATACCAGTGAGAAACAATGCTCCCTTACCCCCGTGGCAATGAGCAGGCAGGCAAACCTGAATCCCCACACTGTTTGATAGAGGCAGTCTCCCATCTCCTTTGATCACCTTGGACAGTAAGTACTCTCCATCCCAGACTTGTCTTTTTCCTGACTTCATGTAGACCAATTCCATTCTCTTTTGATGGTTGTATCTTGGAAATTTTATCATTCATTAGCCCACAGCTAAGAAAGAGATCCAGCTCTCCATGTTAAAAATTTGGAAAGACACCCTAGTCCCTTAAAGAATTTTCGGAAATGACCTGTTCTCACCAGAGGGCCACTAGTTAGTCCTACCTTGAAATGAACTATTTGAGCAGGTGATTAATCTCATGCTCCTTGTGGTTCCTTCCTAGTAACTTGATTCTGAGTGGGTGACTTTATCTTGTATCCATGCCAGATTCCAAGGATGCACTCTCTTTGGTGCCTGTAGGAACCTCTTTCCCATCCATGTAAAATGATATTTTATCCAGGAAAGTCCTCGGAATAGAAGTTTTCCATAGTAAGTCTAGATACAATACTTTTATGCTGTCTCTTTTGCTTTAATTTTAATTAACTGACATTAAACTGGATTGGCTTTATTTGACAAAGAAATGGCCTTTCTAAGAAAATAGTTTAAAGATCAAAAATTTGTCATCTCCTCCTTTACTTTGAGGACTCAATGAACAAGCCAGCTGCTGGCTATTGGAGACATGGTTCCTTTTCCAGATAGATTTATTAAAAGGTGAACCCATCAGTATGTGGTTGGGTTTTCCACTATGTGGAAAATAATTTGTATAAAGCTTTTTGTATCTACTCTGGACAGGACACCTGGGCTGCTTTACCATGCAAAAGAGCTAGATTTAAAATTTGAGGAGAATTTCCTGACTTTGAGAATTGGGAAACATTAAAACGTATTACTCAGAGCAGGTAAGAATCCCCAAGAACATTTTTATGAAGTTGACAACTATCATTCTGTAATGGGGTGGGGAAATGCCAGAATGTATGAAGGTGAGCATTAGGATTGTAAAGAGGTTAAGAATATAGGTTTATTTACAATCAGACTTCAGTTCCTGTTCTGTTTCACCAACAGAAGACCAAGTCACCTTTTTTTTTAGCTGCAAAAGTGTAAAAGTACCTCATGGGGCTTGTCCCAGGATTAGGAAATAAGTGCAAAATACCTAGTACAGTAGCTGTACATAGTATATGCTCAATAAGTTATATTGAAGATTCTATAACCTTGGATAGCACAAGGAAATCTAATTAGCTTGGGCCCCACTAAATGATTATTTGCTCTCTTTCATATGCATCCCTCATAGTGAAAATAACCCCTCAATTGACAATGCATAAAAGTGTTATTATAAATTGAAATCCTATATATAGGAAGTTAATGACAATTTTTAAAATAATTTTTGTGAAAAATTTGTTGACAATTCATAAAATTATCTGGAACTTGTCTCCTTTATCATTGAAAGCCTATTAAAATGTTAAGGTAGAAAGGGGATATTAAACTGATTTAAGAAAACAAACAGTTGCGGCGCCTGGGTGGCTCAGTGGGTTAAAGCCTCTGCCTTCGGCTCAGGTCATGGCCCCAGGGTCCTGGGATCGAGCCCCACATGGGGCTCTCTGCTCAGCAGGAAGCCTGCTTCTTCCTCTCTCTCTGCCTGCCTCTCTGCCTACTTGTGATCTCTGTCAAATAAATAAAATCTTAAAACGACAACAACAATGAATCATGGAACACTACATTAAAAATTAATGATGCATTGTATGGTGACTAACATAATAAAAAAAGGAAAACAAAAGTGTTTTTTTAAAGATTTTATTTATTCATCTGAAACAAAGATACAGAGAAAGAGCGAGAGCATGAATGAGCAGGGGAAGAGGCAAAGGGAAAAGAAGCCGACTTCCTGCTAAGCTGGGAGTTTGCCCTGGGGCTCAATCCAGGACCTGAAGATCTGACCCATGCTGAAGGCAGAGGCTTAACCATCTGAGCCACCCAGATGCCCCCAAAACAAACTTCTTAAGCACCCAGCACCTATTTGCATCTAAACAGTCTGCCCATTACACGTGATCTAAGTCATCCTTATCTCTTCACTAAAACCTTCACTTCTCAGCATGAGGTGTTGGAGTTTAACAACCCTGCATTTCTTCTCCAGAAATGTGTTTTTCCTCACAGTTAAATAGAGGTGCTTTAAATTGTTTTGTGGCATAATTTTCCTACAGGACAGAAACAAAATGATACAATGTCGAAGTCTGTGCTTGATAATCACCCCCCAAAACACACATACTCCCCAGCAATAATCTGGCTGAGAAAATTCCTCGCATGTTTGGTCACTTCCTAACTATAAAAAAAAAAAAAAAGGAAAAATTGTTTCTCTTTCATTTTTCCATTCCCATTCTACCCCATTCTCTCAGCCAATTAACAGCAATCAATCCTTTAATTAGCCAACATCTGCTGGACACCTGCTCCTGCCTGACATTGTGTTAAATGCTATGTGGGATACAGAGCAGACCTGATGGGATGTACAACTAATTGGGGAGCAAAATGCCCCTAATATGAAGTGGAGGGAGCCAGGGAATGGGAAATGACTACTTAATGGATACAGTATCTTTTGGTAATGAGTGTTCCAGAATAATTGGTGCTAGTTGCACAACATTGTGAAGGTACTAAAAGCCACTAAATTGTACACTTGAAAATGGCTACAATGGTGACTGGTATGTGAGGCAAATTTTATACCTTACAGAAAACCATATCTAACAAGTCCCAAATACCTGGTATAATTAGAATTGATAAGGAGCAGTGATTGTCCAGTTCAGCCAGTCATTCAAGCAAGACCTTAGAGATGAGTGAGAACCTAGCCAAATCTTGAAGTTCATAGACTCAAAAATGTATAAGGGACAGGCATGTGATATAAATAATTAAATGAGTAAAGCTGCCAAGTGAGAGATTCAAACACAATTGTTTAACAAAAGTCAAGGCCTACATTCTGCTTTTTCTTGGGTCAAGAAGGCCTTCTCTGTGTCTCTTTCACTGTAAACAGAGATGTGGGTGTCAAGAGGTAGGAGTTCAAGTGGAGAAGAAGGAAACTTCCTATACCGTTAGTAGGAATGTAAATTAGTGATGGTACTGTGGAAAACAGTATAGAGTTTCCTCAAAAAATTAAAAATGGAAATACCCTATGATACAATAATTCCACTACTGGATATTTACTCAGAGAAAGCTAAAACACAAATTTGAAAAGATATATGTACCCCTATGTTTATTGCAGCTTTATTTACAAAAACCAAGATCCTGAAGTAACCCAAGTGTCTATTGATGAAGGAATGGATAAAAAAAGCTGTGGTATGTACATATATGCATACACAGCCAATGGTATATTATGGATATATACATATGTATGAATACACAATGGAGTATTACTTAGCCATCAAAAAGAATGAGATCTTGCCATTTGTGACAACATGGATGGACCTAGAGGGTATTATGCTAAGTGAAATTAGAACAACAGATGCCATATGATTTAATTTATATATGGAATATAAAAAAATAGATGAATAAATAAAATGCATGATCAGACTTATAAATACAGAGAACAAACTGATAGTTGCCAAAAGGGAGGAGGTTGGGGAATGAGCAAAACAGATGCAAGGGAGACAGAGATAGATGCTTCCATTTTTGGAATAAATAAGTCATAAGAATAAAAGACACAGCATAAGACAGATAGTTAATGGTGCTGGAATAGTGTTGTACGGTGACAGATGGTAGTTACATCTGTGGTAAACATAACTTAATTGTTGAATCACTATGCTGTAGACCTGAAAGTCATGTAACATTGCGGATTGAGTATACTCAGATTTTAAAGAAAAGAATGACTAAAACATGCATTTCGTGTCAGAGAGAGAGAAGTGACAGGACAGGTAGAGCTGGAGAGAATGCCTACCTGAGGTGGGCCAGTTGCAGATACCCAAGATATGCTGCCACAAAGCCCCTCAGTATTACAATTGTTTTTCCATCTTTTCATGTAAATTTTATTTCAATTGAATAAATTTGAAATGTAACATTGTGTAAATTCAGGGTGTACAATGTGTTACTTTGATATGTTTATGTGTTTTGATATGATTGCAGTTGTAGCAATATTCATCACATTACATAATTATAATAGAGTATTATCTTTGTCATAGCTATACAATATTCCATGGTTTATATACCTCATCTTTAGATCCATTCATCTGTTCACGGGCATTTGTTTACATATTTTGACTACTATGAATAATACTGTAATAACCATGCAAGTGTACATATCTAGTCAAAATCTTGTTTCCATTTCTTTTGGGTATATACCCAGAAGTGAAAGTGCTGGATTGTATGGTAGATGTATTTTGAATATTTTGAGGAACTTCCGTGTTGTTTTCCAAGCTGGATGGACCAGTTTACATTTCCATCTACGTTGTATAAAGCTTCCCTTGTCACCACATTCTCCCCAGCACTGAGTCTCTTGTCTTCTTGACACTAGCCATTGTAAGCAGTAAGAAAGGATATCTTACTGTGATTTTTGCATTTCCTCAGGGATTAGTAATGAGCATGTTTTCATATGCCTTTTGACCATTTTGTTGTCCTCTTTGGAAAAATAATTTTTCTGGTCTTTTTTTCCCCAAAGATTTTATTTATTTGAGAGAGAGGAAGCACACAATCAGGGGGAGCAGTGGAGAGAGAAGCAGAGTCCCCAATGAGCAGGGAGCCCAATGGAGGACTTGATCCCAAGACCCTGAAGGCAGACGCCTAACTGACAGCCACCCAGGCACCCTTTTCTGGCCATTTTTAAAATCAGATTGTCTTTTTGTTATTAAGCCTCTTTAGTTCCTTACAAATTATGGAAATTAACCCTTTATTTGATTTATGTTTTGTAAAAATATTCTCCTGTTCTTCAGGTTATCTTTTCATTTTGGTAACCATTTTGCTCTGCAAAAACTTTTCAGTTTGAGGTAATCTGATTTGTTGATTTTTTGCTCTTGGGTTTTTTTGTTTGTGGGTTTTTTTGGTGTGTGTGTGGGGTGGGGGGGTTTGGTGTATTCTTCTAGGTGTTAGGTTTATATGCCCTTAATCTGTTTTGAGTTAATTTTAGTGAGTGACATGGGACAGGAGTTTAATTCTAGGCTCTCTGTTCTGTCCTTTTGGTCTGTTTGTCTATTCTTGTGCCTATTACATACTGTTTTTAATCCTGTCTTTGTAGTATATTTCAAAATCTGGAAGCATGCTCCCTCCAGCTTTGTTCTTTCTCCTCAGGATTGCTTTAACTATTTGAGGTCTTTTGTTATTCCACACAAGTCTTAGAACTTTTTTTTTTTTTTTTTTTACTTCTATGAAGGATATCTGTTATCTTATTGGGATTGCATTGAATCTGTAGGTGACTTTGAGAATTATGACCATTTTAACAATATTCATTCTTCTGAACCATGAACACAAGATGCCTTTCCATTTATGTCTTAAATTTCTTTCAGCAAACTTGTCATTTTTAATGTATAGATATGTCACTTCCTTGCTTAAATTTATTCCTAAATAATTTACTTGTTTTGATGCTATTGTGCATGGGATAGCTTTCTTTCTTTTTCAGATACTTTATAATTAGTGTAAAACAAAAAGCAACTAATTTGTTGATTTTGTAACATGCCATATTACTAAAATTGTTAATTTATATTTTTGATGGATTCTGGCATTCTCAATACAGAAGATCCTATCATCAGGAAACAGCAATTTTGTCTTTCTTTCCCATTTGGATACCTTTTACTTCTTTGTCTTGAGTAAGTGCTCTAGCTAGAACTTCCAGTACTATATATTTTATTGTTGTTTTTGTGAGTATAGTTGACATACACTATTACTAATTTTAGGCATAAAGCATACTGATTAGACAATTCCATACAGGACTCAATGCTCACCACCATAAGTCTAGTAATCATCTGTCACCAGACAAAATTATTATAATATTAAAGGCTATATTTCCTGTGCTGTGCTTTATCACATCTTTGTTTCATTTAGTTCTTCTTCTAAAATTTTACCTTGCTTTTGCATTGAATATATTTACTTTTCTCCTCATTTTGTGTGACTTTCTGTGTATTAGAGGAAACTGCTACCTTTCCCAATCTTGAAGGAGTACCCTTGTGTAGGAATGTTCCCTGTGTAGACTATGCGCCCGGCCGCATAGGGTTGGGTTCCTCCGGCGGTATGTACCTGGGCCACTCTTGTGGGACGCAGGGGGTGAAATGGACATACACCAGGTGCTTTCCAACAGGAAGGCCTGGATAGATAGATGGAGTGGATGCATGCTGGGACCACCCTGGTGGGTTGCCTGGAGCTGAAGCATCTATGGGCTTCTGATTCTGGCTTGCTATGATCTAGAGCCATTGTTGTGGGTGTGGGAAAGTGTCTGTTTTGGGGGGATAGCAAGACTTAGTGTGGCTAGGGGTCCAGAGCTCACTGAGATGGCAGGCTGCCTAGGGTAACTGGACCCTGCCTCCTTCTCGGCTGTCAAGTTGAAGGGGGAACACAGACACCACCTCTGACCCAGAGAGCATTCCAGCAATTGGTCCACCATTTGGTGGATGCTCTAAGGTTAGTAAAGGGTTTATTTTGCTTAATGTTAGTTGCTCTTTAAACCATGTTTTTTTTCTTGGCTGAGCCCCAAGTTACAAATCTACATGCAGGCCTCTCAGTGATATCCCTCCTTGCTGCTGTTCCTAGCATCAGCAGTAGAGTTCCTGTCCTCACCATGTCTCTGTCTCTCATGCCATTTTGTATGTGGTTCCTCTATTCTTCACTTTGCAGAAGCTACTCAATCACCTTTTAGAGTTTTAGGAAGAATTGCTCTATAAGTAGGTATGGACTCTGAGTCTGTGAGAGGAGGTGACTTCTGGGTGTTCCTTTGCTGCCATATTGGACACCTTCTTCCTTCCAGTATTATATTTAGTAGGAATGGTCAAAGTGGGCATCCTTGTCTTGTTTCTTATTTTAGAGGAAGTGCTCCAGTTTTTCTCCTTGCAGTATAATGTTACTTATGGATTTGTCATATATGACCTTTATTATTATTGAGGTAGATGGCTTCTTAACCCAATGTGGGTTTGTTGTTGTTGTTATTTATTTTTTTTCTGTCATGAAAGGATGTTGTATTCTGTCAAACTTTTTTCTACATCTACTAGATTATTTGGGGATTTTTATCTTTCATTTAATTGTGATGCACTACATTCATTGATTTGCATATGTTGAATCATTTTTGCATCTCAGGGATAATCCCACTTGGTCCTGGGGTCTAATTCTTCTAACTTACTCTTGAATATACTTGCAAAAATTCTCAGAAAATATTAACTGAATTCATTAGTGGTATTGATCAGGATATAGTTTTCTTCAGGTATCTTTATCTAGTTTTGGTTGGCTTCAGTGTTGGCCTTAATGAAAGAGTTTGGAAGTGACCCCTCCACAATGATTTTGGAAGAGTTTGAGAAGGATTGCTGTTAATTCTTCTTGAAATATTTGGTGGAATTCTCCAGTGAAGCCATTTAGTCCTGGAGTTGTCTGTGTTCAAAAGTTTTTAATTAATGATATAATTTTGTACTTACTATTAGTTCAGACTTTCTATTTCTTCCTGATTCAGTCTTTGTAGGTTGTGTGTTTTTAGAAATATATTTATTTTTTCTTGGTTATGTAATAGGTTGGCATATAATTTTTTTTATAGTCTCTTGAAACTCTTCACATTTCTCTAGTATTAGCTGTAATGGCTTTTACTTCAGATCTTGAGTCATCTTTTTTCTTAGCCTAGCTAAAAATTTGTCAGTTACATTTTGTGAAGAAACTGTTCATAGTTTTATTGATCTTTTCTATTGTTTTCCTGGTCTCTGATTTTTTTTTCCCATAATGATATTTATCATTTCCTTCCTTCTGCTAAATTTGGCATCAATTTGTAAGTTTTTCTAGTTCCTTGTGGTGTAAAGCTACCTTGTATATTGGATAATTTTTTTTTTAATTTGACAGAGATCATAAGTAGGCAGAGGCAGGCAAAGAGAGAGGGGGAAGCAGGCTCCCTACTGAGCAGAGAGCCCCATGCAGGGCTCTATCCCAGGACTCTGAGATCTTGACCTGAGCCGAAGGCAGAGGCTTAACCCACTGAGCCACCCAGGCACCCCACCCCCATTTCTTAATCTGTGTTTATTGATATAAACTTTCCCCTCAGATCTGCCTTGGTGGCATCTCATAAGATTTGATGTTACTTTCATTTTCATTGGAAGAGAATTCCCTTTTGTTTTCTTCTTTGACCCATGCCCTTTTTTTAAAGTGTGTTAGTTTGCATATACATATATAGCTCTTATCACTCTGCTGATTTCTTCATGCTAATTGTCATCAGAAAAGATAGTAGTTATGATTTCAGTCTTAAATTTACTCAGAGTTGTTTGGTGGCCTAAGAATCATCTATGTATTCTTTTTTTGGATGAGATATTTTGTGTCTGTTAGGTCTATTTGTTGTAATGTGTGGTTCACTTCCAATATTTTCATGTTGATTTTCTAAGTGATCTATCCATTGCTGACAGTGGGGTATTAAAATCCCCTAGTATTATTGTATTGCTATATGTTTCCCCTTAAGACCTGTTAATATTTGGTTAATACATTTTTGGTGCTCAGGTGTTGGGAGCATACATATTTATGATTGTTATATCTTCTTGATGTAATGACCCCATAATTATATAATGATCTCCTTTGTTTCATTTTGGGTTCAAGTTTATTTAGTCTGATGTGACTAAATATGTCTGCCTTTTTTTTTTTTTAGTTTCTGTTTACTTAGAATATCAATTTCCATTTCCATTTAGTCTAAGAGTCTCTTTAGAGCTGAAATGAGTCTCCTGCAGCATAATTTGGGTCTTATTTTCTCTCCATCTTGTCACCTTGTGCCTTTTGATTGGTGAGTTAAATCCTTTTACATTCAGAGTGATGACTGATGTGTCAAGAGTTACTGTTGACATTATATCTTATGCCTTGTTATTTTTCCATATTTTTTCTTCTTTTTCTTGTATACCTTGAGTAACTTGGGCAGTTTTCCATAGTTATTTATTCAGTTTCCCATTTTTATTATGTTTGTGTGTCTGCTAGAGCAGACATATTGGGCAGATACTCATGTGTGGTTATGGAGCTTCTTTAAATATTTCTTATGGAGGTTCACATGTAACATATCATAGATTAAATACTCCTTTTCTGCTGAAAACAGCTTATATTCTTGCACCTATAAAGGTTCAATCCTTTTAATCTTCCCCTCTATATATTTGATGTCACAAATTATCCCTTTTAATACTTAGTTTGTTTTCAAGTTATAATAGCTATAGGTATTATTAATGTTCTATTCTTTTAACATTTATCCTGTAGTGACATAGTACACTTTCCTAAAAGTTTTCTAATTCTGACCGCTTATACTTAATCAGAGCTTTGCATAGTTTTTGTGTGTGTTTCAGCTTGAAGAGCGTCTTTAAATATTTCTTATAAGACAGTTCTAATGGTGTTGAACTCCCTCAGCTTCCATTTGTAGGTGGAAGCATTTATTTCTCCTTTAATCTGAAAGATAACTTTGCTAGATAGAGTACTGTTAGCTGGCAACTTGTATCTTTCAATGGTTTGAATATGTCATTCAACTGTGTCCTGGCCTGTAGAGTTTCTGCTGTGAAATCTGTTGTTAGCTTAATAGCGGTCCCTTTGTAGATTGCTTTCTTTCCCTGGCTGCCTTTAAAATTCTTTATAACTGACATGACAGTTTTAATATATTGTGTTATGGAGAAGATATTTTTGTCTTGAGATACTGAAGTGTTATATTGGCTTCTTACCCAGTTCCTTCCCCAAATTTGGGAACTTCTTTATAAAAGTCTTCGCCCTCTTCTCCCTCTCTTCTGCTTCTGGTATACCTATTAATATTAAATTGCCCTTTTCTTTAATTTAAATTCAAGTTAGTTAACCTACAGTATATTATTAGTTTCATGGTAGAGTTTAGTGATCATCAGTTGTATAGAACACCCAGTGCTCCTTACATCAAGTGCTCTTAGTGACCATCATCCAGTCACCCCAACCCCCAACACACCTCTACTCCAGCAGCCCTCCATTTTTTCCCTATAGTTAAGTCTCTTATGGTTTTCCTCTGTTTTTATCTCATTTTTCCTTCTCTTCCCCTATGTTCATCTGTTTTGTTTCTTTGGTTCCACATGTGAGTGAAATTGTATGGTATTTGACTTTTTCTGACTGATTTTGCTTAGCATAATACACTCTAGTTCCATTAATGTCATGGCAAATGGCAAGATTTCATTTTTGGGTGGCTGAGGAATATTCCATTATATACACACACACACACACACACACACACACACACACACCCCACATCTTCTTTATCCATTCATCTGTTGATGGACATCTGGACCCTTTCCATAGTTTGGCTATTGTGGACATTGCTGCTATAACCATTGGGGAGCATGTACCCCTTCAAATCACTATGTTTGCATCCTTTGGGTAAATACCTAGTAGTGCAGTTGCTGGGTCATAGGGTAGCTCTATTTTTAACCTCTTGAGGAACCTCCATACAGTGCTCCAGAGTGGCTGCACCAGGTTACAGTCCCACCAACAATCTAAGAAGGTTCCTCTTTCTGTATATCCTTGCCATTAAGTTGGCGTTTCTGATGGAGTCTCAAAGCTGTCACAGTGTTTATTCCTTTTTTAAATCTCAAGTCTCTTTCCTCTTTCCCCTGAGTCATTTCTTATTCCTGTCTTTGAGCTCTTATTCTCCATCTGATCTACTCTCTTTCCAACCCTTTCTAATGCTTTCTTCAGTTCCTTTATCCAGTTCTTCAGCTCCACCTTTTCTGTTAGATTGCTTGTAGACTTTGAATTTCTTTGGTAAAGTACTCCCTTCTTTTCTATAATCTCATTCATGAGATCATCCTGTGGCTCTTTTTGAGTTTTCTTGTAGTTGAATTATTTCATAATAGCTAATTTTAAGTATTTATCAGTTATACCTCAATAGTTCATATCTTCGGTGTGGGATGCTGGAAAATTGTCATTTTGTGATACCGTATTTCTGCCTAACTACATAAGGCATTTACTACTTTGAAAACAGCAGCAGCACTTTACTTCAAAAACTATCACCTTTGGGGGGTGCCTGGGTGGCTCAGTGGGTTAAAGCCTCTGCCTTCGGCTCAGGTCATGATCCCAGGGTCCTCGGATCGAGCCCCACATTGGGCTCTCTGCTCTGCAGGGAGCCTGCTTCCTCCCCTCTCTCTCTCTCTCTGCCTGCCTTTCTCTCTGTCAAATAAATAAAAATCTTTAAAAACAAAAAACAAAACAAAAAAAACTATCACCTTTGGTTTTTTTTTTTATGTTTTCCAGTGGCACTATCACACAGGTTGAGTTTCTCTGGCCAGAACTGACTGGCTGCTAAGGTTGGGACTGCATGCCAAAAAAATGAAATAAATAAAGCTGGTAGAGAAATGTAACAAAGGGTAGGGTTGTTAGCAGATTGGTTGGGTATTCCTAGAGGTCCGTGGGTAGACCTCGTGCCAGAATCCTAAGGAAAACACTAGGAAAAGCTTTCCTTCCATTCTGTCTTTGTTTTCCTTTGCCTGCCTACCAGTCACTGTAGGCTCTCCTGAGAGAGAACAGTAGGTTTCCTTAGTTAGAGCAGGCACAGCTGGACATACTCCCACTCGGTGCCTTCTCCCTATACCTCTTCAGCCAAAAAAGTATCTAGGGGAGCACTTCTCCTCCCATAGCACTCTAGGCTCCCTTGAGATGTACTCCACCCACTTTCAGGTGTACAGACGGATGAATCTTCCAGGGTCCTGGTGAGCTTTTGCCTGGTCATGGATATCCAGTTAGTTGTAAATCATGGTGGGGGGCGGGGCAAAAAGGAAAGACTTACACCACTATAATGCCATTATCATTCTTTATGCTTACAATGGTTAAAGATAAGCCAAAAATTAGAAATAATTTTCCAGTTTTGAGACATTAATTGATATGCAACACCATGTTAAAGTGTACAGTATTTAGGGATTCCTGGGTGGCTCAGTTGGTTAAGTGTCTGCCTTCTTCTCAGGTCATGATCCCAGGGTCCTGGAATCAAGTCCCCCGTCAGGCTTCTTGCTCAGCCGGGAGCCTGCTTCTCCCTCTGCCTGTCCCTCCCCCTGCTTGTGCTCTCTCCCTCTCTCTGACAAATAAAATCTTTAAGAAAATAAAAAGTGTACAGCATTTGAGTTACATATATGAAGTGACTACCACAAAACGTTTAGTTAACATCTACTATGTCATACATCATCCTTGTGATGAGAACTCTTTGGCTATACTCTCATAAGAGTTGTAGGATATGTGATCATAGTTAACTGTAGTCATCATGTTAAGCATTACATCCCGAGTACTTATCTTATAGTTTATAAGTGTTTTGAACACTTTCATCCAATTCTTCCTTAAGCCCCCCAACCCACTTCTAATAAACACAAACCTGATCACTTTTTCAATGAGTTTATTTTTGTTCAAATTCCACAAGTGAGATCATACAGAATTTTTCTCTGATTTTTTTTCACTTAGCATCATGTCCTCAAAGTCCATCGATGTTGTCTCAAATGGCAGGATTTCTTCATTTTTTATGGTTGGATAATTCCATTATGTTTGTGTGCCTATATATAAATATACACATATATATGTATGCTCTAATACACACACACACACACACACATATATCTCACAACATTTTTATCAATGATCCACAGATAGATAACTGGGTTGTTTCGACATGTTGGCTATTGTAAATAATGCTACAATGAATATGGAACTACACATTTTTTTTTCAAGTTAGTGTTTTTGTTTTCTTCAAATAAAGATTCAGAACTTAAATGGCTGGATCATATGGGAATTCTGTTTTTAATTCTTGGAGGAACTTCCATACTGTTTTCCATATGACTGCACTAATTTGCATTCTTACCACCAGTAACAATGTACAAGAGTTCCCTTTTCTCCACATTCTAACCAGGATTTGTTACTTCTCTTCTTTTTTATATCCCTATTCTAACAAGTGTAAGGTGATATCTCTTTGTGGAATTCACCTGCATTTCCCTTGTGATTGATAAGGTTGAGCATCTTTTCCTGTACCAGTTGGCCACTCATCTATCTTCCTCAGACAAATGTCTTCTTCATAAGCATTTTTCCTGTTCCATAGGTTGTATTTTCTTTTTGTTAATTCTGAGCTGTGCAGAAACTTTATAGTTTGATGTCTTGTTTATTTTTGAATAGGTTACTTCTGCTGGAGGTGTCCTATCCAAAAAGTTACTGCAAGGACCCATGTCAAGGAGCTTTATGATTTCAGATCTTAGATTCTAAGTCATTCATCCATTTCAAATTTTTGTGAGTGGTGTAGGATATAGGTCTACTTTCACTGATTTTCATGTAGACATGAAAGTTTGGAGAGACTGTCTTTCCTCTTTAGAGTATTGGCTCCCTTGTAAGGTATTAGTTGACTATATACTTGGATTTTAGATAGCTTCTCAGTTCTGTTCCATGGGTCTCTGTGACAGTTTTTATGCCAAGATCATACTATTTGGATGACAACAGCTTTATAGTATAGCTTAAAATCAGTGAGAGTGATACTTCCTGCTTTGTTCTTTATTCTCAGGTTTCATTTGGCTATTCAGAATGATGTGTGGTTCCATATAAACTTTAGGATCATTTTTTCTACTTCTGTAAAAAAAGGCCATTGGGATCATGAGGATTGCACTGAATCTATAAATGGCTTATATATATATATATGTGTGTGTGTGTGTGTATACTTTCATATATATATATATATATATATATATATATATATATATATATATGAAAGTATTTAGATCTTCACATTTGGATTTACATTTTTGAAAACTGAGCCTGACTGGTACAATAAAAAAGAGGTGATTGTCCTTACCTAATTTTTTTATTATGTTCAATTAGCCAACGTATAGTACAGCATTAGGTTTTGATGTAGTGTTCAGTGATTGATTAGTTGCATATAATACCCAGTGCTCATTATCACACGTGCTCTCCTTAATACCCATTATCTTGTTACCCCATCCCACCACCTACCTCCCATCTGTAACCCTCAGTTTTGTTCTCAGAGTATAGATGGCTTTTGGTATTATTGACATTTCAGCAGTTTTTTTACAATTATGAATGTAGATACTTATACATTTGTATTTTCTTCAGTTTGTTTCATCAGTGTCTTAGAGCTCTTTCAACTATTAAATTTATTCTGAAGTATTTTATTGTTTGGGGTGCTATTATAAATTTTATTTATTCAGATTATTTATTTATATGGAAACACTACTAATTTTTCTATGTTAACTTTACTGAGTCTGTTGTTTAGACCTAACAGATTTTGGCAGAGGCTTAGGATTTTCTTCTTGTGTGATTGCTATGGTTAGAACTTGCAGGACTCTGTTGAGTAAGATTGTGAGAGTGGGCCCTGTCATCTTGTTCCAGATCTTAAAGGAAAAACTTCCAATCTTTTACCACTGGGGATGATGATAGCTGTGTGCTTTGTCATTTGTGGCCTTTATTATGTTAAGATACATTCCTTCCTGTACCTTATTTGTTAAGTTGTTACCATGAAAGTGTATTGAATTTCATCAGATTTTTTTTTTTGCATCCATTGATTCTTTTTCTTTCATTCTATTAATATGACATATCATATTGAATGATTTGCATATGTTAAACCATTCTCCCATTCCAGAGAGAAATCCCACTTGATCATGGTTAATGATTCTTTTAATGTTAAATTCATTTGCTACTATTTTATTGAATATTTTGCATGTATATACTAGAAGGATAATGACCTGTAGCATTTTTTTTTTTTTGGTAGGGTCCTTCTTTGGCTTTGATATCAAGGTAACGCTGGCCTCATGAAATGAGTTTGGGGGTGTTACCTCTTTCTCAGTTTTTTGGAGTTTGAGGAGGACTGCTCTTGTAGTAATGAAGAGTTGTCTCAGTGTAGCCCTAGCAGGCTTAATCTATTTGGGGTTCTTTGGGCCTCCTGGATCTGGATGCCCATTCTTTAAATGTTTGGTAAAATTCACCAATGAAGCCATCCAGTCTTGGATTTTTCATCTGAATGAGTAATCAAAAATATACAATTTCCTTTCTAGTAACTGGTATGTTCAGATTTTTGTTTTGTCCTGATTTAGTCACAGTAGTTTGTATGTTCCAAACAATTTTTCTTTTTCTTCTAGGTGATCTAGTTTCTTGGTATAGAGTTGTTCACAGTAGACTCTTAACATTCTTTGTATTACTATGGTAGCAGCTGTCTTGTCTTCATGTAATTTAGAATCTTTTGGGTCTAGGTCCTCTACTTTTCCTTCATTAGTTTAGCTAAAGAGTTGTCAGTTACCTTCTTGTCAAAGAAGAGACTTTTAATTTTCTTAATTTGTTTTATTATTTTCCTGTTCTCTATTTCATTTAGTTCTCTTCTAATCTTTATTGCTCATCTTGGGCTTAGCTTCATTTGGGAGCTTCCTTGTATCTTAATGTATGCATTTATTGCAGTCCACTTCCTTTTATGACTGGGTTTAGTGTATTCCTTGTTATTTCCCCTTTAATTTTTTCTTGGATCCCTTGGTGTTTTAGGAGAGGGTTGTTCAATTTCCACGTATTTATAATTTTTCTATTTTTCTAGTTTCAATTTCTATTTTCTATTTCTATTCAGTTTCTATTTTCAATTTTTCTAGTTTTTGTCACTGATTTCTAGTTTCATATCACTGAGGTCATAGAAGATATTTATTATGATTTTAACCTAACTGAATTGGCTAAAATTCATTTTATGGCTTCACATTTGGTCTGTATTAGAAAATACACCATGTGTGCTTATGAAGAGTGATCTGCTGTTAAGGTCTATATGCTCTGTAGTATTCCAGTCTGCTGGGTTCTTTTATTTTTTTTTAAGATGTATTTATTTTAAGGGGAAAAGGACAGAGAGAGAGGGAGAGTCTCAAGCAGACTCCTCCTTGAGTGAGGAGCCCAGTGCAGGGCTCCATCTCATGACCATGAGCCAAATCAAGAGTAAGATACTTAAACAACTGAGCCGTGTAAGATCACTCCAGTTTGCTGCATTCTCATAAATTCTCTGGAGGAACTATCCATTGTTGAGACTAGAGTATTAAAGCCCCCAAGTATTCTTATAGTGCTATTTATTTCTTCATGTAGCTCTGTTTTGCTCTATGTATTTAGATGCTCTGATGGTGGGTGCATAAATATTTATGACAGTTATCCCTTCTTGATGGAATGATACTCTTATAGTAAGTAGAATGTTTATACATCTTCCTTGTCTTTTTTACCCTTTTAAGTTTAATTTCTGATGAGGTATAGAAACCCCAGCCTCCTTTTTTTGGTTACCATTTGCTTGAAATAACTTTTTCCATCCCTTCACTCTCTATGTGTGCCTTTAAGACTAAAGTGAGTTTCTTAGAAGCAGTGTGTTCTTGGGTTTGGATTTTTATCCATTTAGCCATTTTATGTCTTTTAAAGAATTTAAGCCATTTAAATTTGAAGTAGTTAATGGTAAGTAAAGACTTGCTATGGCCATTTTATTTGTTGGTTTCTGGCTGTGGTATAGATCAATATTCTTTGTTATCCTGCTATGTTTCAGTATTAGTATACCTGGGCTTCTTTACTATGTTCCTTTGTATAATTAATACAGGTTTCTTTCCTCGTGATTAACATAAAGCTTACATTAAGTATTATAGTTTTAAGATACTATAAGCTGGAAATAATGTCAATAGCATTCCTAAACTTATATTGCTTGTCCTCCCCCTCACAACTTCGGTTATTAATGTTACAATTTACATATTTTAATATTGTTTAACCAGGATATTACTGTGGTTGTGCTTAGTTTTACGTTTATTTTTTAACTTTGCAATGGGAGTTGTAAGTAAATTACGCACCACCATTATCATATTATAGAATCTAACTGTGTATTTGCCACTATCAGAGTTTTAAGCTACTTTCTGATGTTTTTATGGTGTTAATTAGCATCCTTTACCACTCGGAAAACTCCTTTTGGAATTTAAGACAGGTTTAGTGTTGATTAAATTTGCTTTTGTTTCTTCAGCCATGTCTTTAGCCATTAGTGAGGGATACCTTTGCTGGATATAGAATTCTTGGTTGATAATTTTTTTCCTTTGAATATTTTAAATATATCATCCTCTTCCCTCTTAGCCTGAAAAGTTTCTGTTGAGAAATAATAATTTTTCTTCCCTTGTCTGTAACTTCTCTCTTTTCTCCTGCAGTTGTAGTAATGAAGAGTTGTCTCAGTGTAGCCCTAGCAGGCTTAATCTATTTGGGGTTCTTTGGGCCTCCTGGATCTGGATGCCCATTTCTTATATGGCCTGTCCCTTTCTCTTTTTCTTCTCCTGAATTCTTATAATGCAGATACTACTTCTTTTGATTGTGCCAATTAAGTCCTGTAGGTATTCTTTTTTCCTTTTATTCCTCTGACTTGGTAATTTCAAATGTGTTGTCTTCTTGAATTTTGATTCAGCATGATTATGCTTTCGAAGTTCTTTGTTGAATTCTTACATGTGGTCACAGTGTTTTTCAACTTTAAGATTTCTGTGGATTTGGGCGCCTGGGTGGCTCAGTGGGTTAAGCCGCTGCCTTCGGCTCAGGTCATGATCTCAGGGTCCTGGGATCGAGTCCCGCATCAGGCTCTCTGCTCAGCAGGGAGCCTGCTTCCTCCTCTCTCTGTCTGCCTGCGTCTCTGCCTACTTGTGATCTCTCTCTGTCAAATAAATAAATAAAATCTTTAAAAAAAAAAAGATTTCTGTGGATTTTGTAAGTGTTTTTATATCTTTGAACGTACTCTGTTAATGCATTGTTGGGTTGTTCAATTTTACTTCTATGTATGTGTGTGCTTTTTTTTTTTTCCTGTTCAAAAACTTCTCTAAGACAACTATTCTGAATTCTTTGTATGACAGTTCATAGATCTCCATTTCTTTAGGATTGATTATTGGAAATTTTCACCTGTGAATCTGAGTAAGCAGTTTCTTTTTCCAGAGAGTACAGGTTCACTTTCACAGAGACCATTCTTCACCAGTCAAATCAGTTGTGGTTTTGGACTTGTATGCTTATAATAACCCTGGATTGATGGGGCTTGCTATTAGGGTCTATCTGGGGGCAAGTTCACTGCCCCAGCTCTGATGTCAGGATGTGTGCTTCTAAGTAAAGTTAGATAGGACTGCTGCCTTGGTTCCCTGCTCCTGTGAAGCTGTATGATGAACTACACATTGATGTGGGTTCTTTGGTCAGGCTTGCAAGACAGGACTGAGTACTATATTCAGGGTAGATAGCACAATGAATTAGTTTCTCTGCCTTGGCAGGGTGGGCCTACTTGGCTGCACAGCATATTGTTTGGAAGTCTGAATCAGGCAAGATTGTGCACTGAATTCTTTGGCCAGATGTTGCCACTCATTTGCTCTGCTCAGAGGGAAAGCCATGGGCTGTGCTCTCTATTCATGGCCCACCATAGGCACACCTGTTGGATGGTCTGTGCAGTTTTCTTGTGCTCTGGTTACATATCTCGGTCAGGTGAGCTGAAGGTTACAATGCATAGGAATAGAAAGCCCATTATGAGAACTGGCTCCAAAGCCCCCAAGGCTTCACATTGGGGTCTTGACTCAATCTGACCTGTGCCCCCTATTTCCAAGCCAGAGAGGGCCTCCAGCTTTACTCAGCACAGGATTACCTCTGCCTATTTTACTCTTTGCTTAAGCATAATGGGGCAAAGCAGCTTCTAAGCTTTCTAAGCTCCCCTGCTTAGATGGGGCAGGCCAAGTTGCAAGAACCTCAAAGCTCTTTGATAACCTGGATCAGGCAGACCCCCAGGTTGCTTTGTGTCTTGGCCAGACTATGCTACCATATGTAGATGAGCAAAGCTCCTGGTGGGGACTGCTACTTGCATGCTTAATGTGGAAACTCAGTCTAACAAGATGTGGGTGTCGGTTATTGAAGCTCCTCTTCCCTTCTTTGTCACAGTAAAAGTCCCAGTGACAGAGCCATGCTTATTTTCCAAAAATTCCTATGGAGCAAGACAGGAGCAGAGGCTTCCCAGAAGCAATTACCATGTTTATGCTGGCCTCTCTTTCCCCACTCAAAACATGGTAGGTTCAAGGAGACCTCGAGCATGGTACTGCATCAGCCTGAGTGAGGGACAGTGCAGTCCTGTGACCGTAATGTGAAGCCGCTCCTCTTAGCTCTCTAATGCAGACTCTCTTCATCTCTGTGGTGCAGGGGGTTGTTCAACCTCTTCCCTTTCTTTTAGAATTCTCCAAAGGCATCTGTTCCATCCATAATTGTTTGTTAGTTGTTCTCCTTATGCAAGGGGAGCAAAGTTCAGAATGATCTATGTTGTCATCTTTGTTATTTCTAGAGTGACATCACTATTTTAAAGGTTAGGTCAAAATGTTAAAGATTGGGATGCCTGAGTGGCTCAGTTGGTTGGACTACTGCCTTCGGCTCAGGTCATGATCCCGGAGTCCCGGGATCGAGTCCCGCATCGGGCTCCCAGCTCCATGGGGAGTCTGTTTCTCCCTCTGACCTTCTCCTCACTCATGCTCTCTCTCACTGTCTCTCTCTCAAATAAATAAAAATTTAAAAATCAAAAAAAAAATCTTAAAAAAAAATGTTAAATGTTTACCAGTTTGGGGGCCAAACAGAATACATAGCAATCTCAAGAGGATATATGCAAGGACCTTGGATCAAGTCTCTGCAGTAGAGGGGGAGTGCACAGGGATGATTTGAATGTGTGTGTGGCGGTGGTATACATCTAGGAAGGGGTGGCACCAGAGGGAGTCGATGAGGTAGACTTCCTTCACACAAAAGGATCAGTCATAGCACAGGCTACTGTCATTGTACTGCTGTCCTTTGCATTTATTTTCCTTTTTCCTGCTGAAGCTAAACCTCTCCCACCTATGGAGAATGTTAAACTCATGTCTGGAGTGAGAAAGGCCAAAGACAAAACCTTCTCTACACCCACTGTGATTTGTCAAGATCATACAAACCCTTGCATAGATTCAGAATCCTGATAAAGCAGAAGAAAGGTACCATCTGGTCAGGCCTGGCTAATGACAGGACTTAAAGACTAGAATATTTGAATACTTACTGTAGCATCATGAACCTTTGGCTGAGTTCTTCTTTTGTCCAGCTTTAGAAGGCTTTCTGGGGCCCTTCTTGAGGCAGTATATCCAAATCTTTATTGATGGCTCTTCCTGAACTCTTTCTGGAAAGCTAACCACCAGCTAATCCTGTTACACAGCAATCTGGACTCTGGGCCCAAATTTCACCCAGCTGGCAGCAGAATGACCTTTTTTGCCACTCTGGTTCATCCAGTTCCACAGAGTTGCAATTAGAATCTGGAAGTGAAAGGTCTTATTTAGGACTTTGAGAATAGAAACCTAAACCCAAATTATAGACTTCTTAAATAATTAAATGAAAAGTATGATTTTTAGGAACTGCTTCCCCTTTATAGAAACAATAGCAATTCTTACTATTTTTTCAAAGTGAAGTTGAAGACGGTCCAAGTGTCCCAGATGCCATTTATGATTTTCCTAGGGGTGGAGAGAGAGACTCAATTTCCCAGAACATCTTTCGAAAACAAATGGCATTTCAGAACATAGAGTAGCCATTGCTATACAAGAATACACTGTTTTCCAAAGAGCTGGGTCATTTTCCATTCCTATCAGTGGTGTTTGAAGATAGTGATTCCTTCACTTCTTAATTTTATAATGCGATCTTTTGAGCCCCCTTCACTCCTCTCCAATCCACCAGTCCCCTGTGTGTCTTGCAACCATCAATCTGTTCTTTGTATTTGAGAGTTTTTCGGTTGTTGTTTTAGATTCTACATACAAGTGAAATCATATGGTATTTGTCTTTCTCCATCAGATTTAATTCATGTAGCATAATGCCCTTGAAGTCTATTCAGGTGTTGGCACAAATGGCAAAGATTCGTATTGTTGAATAACATTCCATATTTCCTTTTCCTTCCACAATACACATTTTCCTTGTCCATTTATTTATACATAGGCACTTAACTATTATAAATAAGGTTGCAGTAAACATGGGGGTCCATTAGAGTTTTCATTTTTCTAAGAAAATAGAAGTACAATTGCTGTATCTTTAAATTTTTGAGGAACCTCCATACTGTTTTCAATAGTGACTGCACCAGTTTACACCAATGGTGCATAAGCATTCCCCTTTCTGGACTCCCTCACCAAAACTTTTTTGATATTAGCTGTTATGCGAAGTGAGAAGTGATATTATTGTGGGTTTTATTTACATTTTTCTAACGACTACGGATGCTGATCCCCTTTGTATTAATGTTTACCATTTGTTTTCTTCAGAAAATTGTCTATTCAGATTCTCTTCTGATTGTTTCCTTTTTTGCTATTGAATTGTAGGAGTTCTTGATACATTTTATATATTAACCCCTTGTCGAATCTATGATTCAGGCATATTTTCTCCCATTTGGTAGGGCATTGTGTAATTTTGTTGGTGATTTCCTTCACTATGCAGAGATTGTTTTAGTTTGAAATAGTTCCTCTAGTTTATTTTTAGTTGCCTTTGCTTTTGAAGTCAGATTAAAAAAAAAAAATCACCAAGACGGACATCAAGGAATTGATCACCTATGTTTTCTTCTGGAAGTTTTATGGTTTCAGATCTTACAGTTAGGTCTTTAACCCATTTAGAGTTTATTTTTGTATATGATGCAATTTAGTGAGCCAGTTGTAATCATTCAGAGGAAGTTGGCCAATTTTCCCAGCACCATTTATTGCAGAGAAATCCCTTCCCACTGATGACAAATGAGCCAAGTATATACAATTGATCATATATGTGTGGATTTATTTCTGAGCTCTCCTGTTCCATTGATTTAGTTGCCTGTTTTTATTCCGGTACCATACTGTTTTGATGACCATAGCTTTGTAATATGGTTTGAAATCAGGTAGCATGATGCCTCAAGCTTTGTTCTTCCCAAGACTGCTTTGTGTATTCAGGGTCTTTTGTAGGTCCATGTAAATGTGAGGACTCTTGGTTACTTTTCTGTTAAAAGTGGCATTAGGATTTTGGTAGAGATTGCATTGAATTTATATATTGCTTTGAGAAGGTTGGACATATTAAGAATATTTTTCTAATTACGTGACCAAAAAGTATCTTCTCATTTATTGTTCAAACACATCGATGAAGACAATGTTTTATAGTTTTCACCTCCTTGGTTATGCTTAGGTTTTTATTCTGTTGTGCGTGTTTCCTGAATTACTCTATTTTGTTATTTGTGTATAAAAATTCAACAGATTATCATGCAACTTTACTGAATTCACTGATTAGTCCTAAGAGGGTTTTTTTTTTTTAAGATTTTATTTATTTATTTGACAGAGAGAAATCACAAGTAGATGGAGAGGCAGGCAGAGAGAGAGAGAGAGAGAGGGAAGCAGGCTCCCTGCTGAGCAGAAAGCCCGATGTGGGACTCGATCCCAGGACCCTGAGATCATGACCTGAGCCAAAGGCAGTGGCTTAACCCACTGAGCCACCCAGGCGCCCCATCCTAAGAGGTTTTTGATGGAGTCTTTAGGATTTTCTACATTACATTGTCTTCTGCAAATAGTTTTATTTTTTCTTTTCATCTATGGATGCCTTTTCTTTTTCTTGCCTTTTTGGTCTGGCAAGGACTTCTAATACTATGTTGAATAAAAGTGGTGGGAGAAAACATCTTTGTTCCTGATTTTAGAGGCAAAGCTTTCAGCTTTTCACCGCTGAGTGTTATCTTACTTGTGGATTTGTCACATATGGCCTTTATGATGCTAAAGTACATTCCCTCAATACCTACCTTGTTGAGAGGTTTTATCATAAATGGATATTAAATTTTGTCCAGTGCTGCATTTGCATCTTCACAGAATAATTGTATGCTTTTTGTTCATGTGGTGTAGCACACTAATTAATGGGTGGTGAACCATTCTTGCCTCCTTGGAATAAAGCACTTGATTTTGTAGTAGAATTCTTTTTATGTATTGTAACTTGGATTGCTGACATTGTCTTGAGGGGTTTGGGATTTATGTTCATTGAGGATATGGGCCTACAATTTTCTTTTCTTCTGGTGTCCTCATTGTGATAGCAGAGTAATGCTGGTCTCAAAGTTAGCTTGGAAGTATTTCCTCCTCTTGAATTTTTTGGAAGAGTTTAAAGAAGGACTGACATGAATTCGTCTTTTAAAATTTGATAGAATCCATGGGCGCCTGGGTGGCTCAGTGGGTTAAAGCCTCTGCCTTCAGCTCAGGTCATGATCCCAGGGTCCTGGGATCAAGCCCCACATCGGGCTCTCTCTCTGCTCCACGGGGAGCCTGCTTCCTCCTCTTTCTCTGCCTGCCTCTCTGCCTACTTGTGATCTCTGTCAAATAAATAAAATCTTTTAAAAAAATAAATAAAATAAAATAAAATTTGATAGAATCCACCAGTGAAGCCCTTGCCTTTGGGGCATTCTTTTTTGGGGAAGTTTTGATTACTGATACATTCTCCATACTACGGATTGGTTTGTTCTTACGTCTTCACCATTCTAGTTTTGTAGGTTCTGTTTCCAGTATTTGCTCTATTTCTTTTTGTCTTGGTGAGTTTAGCTACATGTCAGTTTTGTTTTCTGTCTTCAAATCAACAGCTTTTAGTCTCTATTTCATTTATTGCTGCTCACACTGGTCTTCAGTTTTTCTTTTTCTTGTTCCCTGAGGAGTAAGTAAGTAGAGAGTTTTTGTTTCTTCATGTAGGCATTTATCAATATGGAAAATTTTTAATTTGGGTTAAAGAGATACACATAATGTTTACCATGTTTAAGCATATAGGTGAACAAGTACATTCACATTGCTATGCAGCTGGTCTCAAGAATTCCTTTAATTTTGCAAAATGGAAACTGTTAATCTCTTTTTCCCTCACTGACAGCCTCTGGCTCCCACCATTCCACTTTCTGTATCTGACTATTCTATGTACTTCACAAGTGAAATCATACAGTATTTGTCTTTTTGGGACTAGCTTATACTAGGAGATAATGTCGAGGTTTGTCCATTTGGCAGATGGATCAGTTTCCTTTTATACCTGAGTAATGCATTTTACCAATTCTATACCACATTTTGTTAATCTACTCATCAGTCAATGACTATTTGCATTGCATTCTATCTCGTGAATGATGAGGCTACGAACATGGGTGTACAGAGAATATTGAACCTTAACCCTTCATGTACATAAAGAACCTTCCAAGGAGCTCTGAAATGCATATTTAGGCCCTGCCCCTGCTTGTGATTCCAGTTTAGTATGTCTGGGGTGGAGCATAGAAGTACATAACCCATTCAGGTAATGCAGATACAAGTAACCATCCAATGTCATAATGTCAGGCTGTAGGATTACAACTCTTGGGCGCTCGAGTGTAATTTGATTTGCATCACCATGCTCTACTGCCCCCTTTAACAATATATATAGTAGGGAGAACACAAGTTTGATTTTGGCTTTTTTCCCTTCTTCAGCCCATTTTTCCATACAAAATATTTCCCTGTTTCTGTGGAGTCCCTCACTGTCAAGTGGAACTGAAGCAGAAGGTCACACGTAAAGTCCAGTGGTGCCTATAATAACCTTTGGAAAGGGCAGGAACAATCATTTGAAATCAGGCATGAAAAGACATGAACCAGAGATGTTCTGGAGTGTAGCACAAGACTCATCCAAGTTGGGAACAAGTTGGGAATTAGAAAGGTATTGATGAGGGAAGAAAGAGAAATGACAGAGGATGTGAATTCATTATGAATACTGGCTGATGAAGATTAAGGGACAGGTGTCGAAGCCTGGAAGCTAAATCAGTAACCTATTTATCAGATTTCTGTGAGCCTTCATGGTCCGCTTGCTGTGTAACCTTGGGCTACTTATTTAAACTCCAGAACCACACTATCCCACCTAGTGAATTAAAAATGGTCTTACATGTTAGTAAGAAAAACTGGTTCAAGATTTCTAAGAATAAGGTCACCTTGCTGTAGTTGAAATTAAAATACTGGGAGGGGATGGCCCTGAAAATCCAACAAAGAAGAATAAAGGGTGAGGTGTTGGAATCTGTTGTTATGATTTAGGCCATGGGCTTTATACATCCATGAGGTGTAGGGTGTGAGTGGCTTCACAAAGACTTGATTATGAATCAGCTGGATAGTGGATCACTTACGGCACTGTAAACCTAGATCTGCCCTGAATCCAAACAACTAGATGCTACAATAATCATTTCCAGAAACTTTTATATCTATAATACAGTGTAGAGATGGAGGCAAAGCTAGTTTTATTACAATGCTGTATCAAGCATGTCTATGAGCACCATTTTTCCAAAACTATTTGATCTCCTCAGATCTTGGTGTAACATTAAAACGTTTTCATTGCATTTGTTACAGTTGTCTATGAACATGATCTTTGAGGTAAATAACTAGCTCATTTGGGGCCTTCTCTCAAATGAAGTCATGCAATAGGTCTTCTTTCCTATGCTGATACACGCCAAAAGATAGGCTTCTTGCATGAAACAGTCAAGTTGTGAATGCAAAATCTTGACAGAAGTTAAAAGTGCTACTCCAGTGAATACATGGATGATAAGAAAATTCAAACAGCTTATTGCTGATAGGGAAAAACTTACAGTGGTCTGGAGGGAAGATCAAACCAGCCACAACATTCCATTAGGCCAAAGCATAATTGAGAATAAAGCTGCAGAAGCGAAAGTCAAAAACCAACTTCAGCTAGCTTCTGGCTTTAAGGGAAGAAGCCATCTCCATAATGGAAAAGTGCTCATTTACCATTTCAAAAGTCTAAGGGGCCTTAAAAGTTATACTATGTATAGTTTGCCTATGCTCCAGGAACAGCACCACCTCGATGATGGCAGATCTGCTCACAAAAGGGTGTAGGGAGTATTTTAAGCCCCTGTTGAGAGCTACTGCTCAGAAAAAAAAAATTTCCTTTCAGGACATTATTGCTTATGTACAGTATTGCTTATGACAATGTACCTAGTCGTCCAAGAACTATGTTGAAGATGTGCCACAAAATGAATGTTGTTTTCATGTCTCCTCACCATCAAGGGGTCACTGATATTTTCAAGCCTTCTACATTGGAAGGTTACACTTTCCATAGATAGTGATTCATCCAGTGGATCTGGGCACAGGAATTGACAATAGTCTGAAAAGAAGACAGCATTTTAGATACCACTAAAAGCATTGGTGATTCAGGGGAAGAGATCAGAACAGAGTATCAACCTTAAGAGGAGTTTGCAAGAAGTTTATTACACTCCTCATGGAGGACTTTGGGCTCAGGACTAAAGTGGAGGAAGTAACCATGGAGATTTGTATAATAGCAAAAGAACAACAATTAGAAGAGGAACCTGAAGATATGACTGAATTTTGCAATCTCGTGGTCAAACTTGAGGAGTTGCTTCTTAGGGATGAGCAAAGAAAGGGTTTGAAGTGAAATCTGTTCCTACTGAGGATATTGTTAAGATTGTTATATTGTAAGCCCATTGTCATTTCAACCGTGTTTACAAAGCTGTGACAGGGCTTGAGAGCATGGACTCCAATTGTGCAAAAAAGTGCTACAGGTAAAATGCTTTCAAACAGCATCTCATGCTGTAGAGAAATTGTTCTAGAATGGAAGAGTCCACTGATAATGCAGACCTCACTGTTGTCTTAAGAAACTGTCAGCCACCCCACTTCTCAGCATCCATCAACGTCGCAAAAAGATTAATACTCACTGTAAGTTCAGGTGGTTAACAATTTTAAGCAATACAGCGTTTCTTAATTTAGTTGTGCTTTTTTTTTTTAAGACTTAGATACACTGGGGAAACCCAAAAATTCACTTTGGTGAGGCAGTCTGCCAGTGCAGGGGGCCTGATGGCCACCTTGATACCATTAAGAAAAGGTGTTTTCCTCAGTCATTATTAAATCTATTTAATTGTTTTCTAATTACTTAAATGATAAAAGTTTATTATCTATATAGTGCAGTTTTAATTAGCGTAGAACTTAAAATTCAGCTGGAATCCAATAACTGCTTACTTCTGTAGGTATCTGGGGGAGAAAGGGAGTAGCCAGTTTAGTAGCTCAAAGCCAGCTGAGCAAAAGAGATGTTTGAACTGAACTACTTGACAATCTTGTGCCTCCATTGCCTAACCGCTGAATTTTTTTCAGTACTAGCACCACCTCCTGGATAAAATGAGTTACAGTATATTAAGGGCTTTGAAGAGTACCTGTTAAACGCTAACCATTCAACTGTGTGTTTACTATTACTACTATTATCAGAGCAGCATCTGGTTTGCAGGGAACCCGTACATACATTTTCTCATTTGAGCCTCGTGATAGCTCTCTCTGTAAACGAAGTAAGGCCCATGTCATAAATAACGGGACACTAAAAACATGACTTGGTAGTAGACTTAGATTTCATATCTTCCAACTGATAATCCATCTTGCTTCCATACCATGGCACCCTCTTCTATTCGAAACTCTTATAAGCCCCTGAGAGCACTCTGGCCCTTGGGATAGAGATCGTATTACTGACCTGAAGCTGTACACCAGCAGCAAAGTCTGTCCGAAAGCCCAGGTTTAAGGAATCCCATCTGACAAAAGCTTACCTGGGTTACGGTTTCATCACGATGGCCAAATCTTTTATGATACCTTCAAGTTCAGTGCCTTCTCCAGTAGCACTAGGAAGAAAACTAAGTGTTAGCAGAAGAGATGAGAAAATTGAAGCTGGACATGAAATTTTTGTGCCCAGTTAGCGGATGTTTTCTCTCTTAAGTCTTATTCAGGGATCTTAACTAATGCAGTAGGGTCTTAGTATCTTGGGACTTAAAGAATCCTTCACTTAGCACTGGGAAAAGTAGTTCTAACATCTTTGCAATAAGGATATTGTTTAGTTCCACAGCTGAGTTCTCCAGAATCTGGATCAAATTGTTGTAAGACAAATGACAGAGCTCTATAGACTGTAAAAACATTAGGAAAGAATTATTTGTGTTTTCTGCTAAGAAATCCAGAATTTTTCAGAGCTATAATGAAAGCAAACTACAAGCCAAAGGGGGTTCTGAATTATCCAGTGAAATTTTACAGTCCCACTCATGCTCCTTTAACTCCAGCCCGACAATTGTTAAAACACAAGGGGAAAAATAGAATACACACTAGCTAACGGAATTCAAGCTCATATATAGTCCTCTAACCACTCATCTGTCATAACTAAATTAGAAATTTTAACTCCAGAGAACTACTAATTTTAAATAATACTGAGGATGATCAACAAAGTATTTCTGGGTTATCAGAGGGTTTAGACATGAATGTAAAATATGAGTCTATTTTTTTTTCCCCCCTTGGGTCCCAAGAGCTGAGATGAAATCACATGATTTAATCATTCTGAATCCATGTGGCTCCTCTGAGATAGGGCCAGATGTAACCAGAAGGATTTATAGGGCGTAAAATTCAGAATGGATTAGGAAAGCGTTTTTGTGTCCTGCCCAGCACATCCTAAATCAAAGTCCCCTCAATGGACTGGGAGGTTGTCATGGCAACTAACTGGCAAGCTGAGCCCGTGGAATGTGAAGGCAAACAATAGTGATAAGACTGTGTACAGAACAGCAGCTTGAGTCTGCTTCTGCCCAGGTACAGGGATGGGGAGAAGTGTGCAACTGTGACCACCTCTTCTGTACCTTCTTACAATTCTGGCAGCGCCTTTGATATATATCAGGTGTCTTTTTCCAGATGCCAGTAAAAACACTGCTGCTGAGAGAGCATAGAATAGAGAATAGAAGCCCCAGAAAAATATGCACCAAAGCCACAGAGAGCTGTTCACCTAACAGGACACACAATTTTCCAGAGGTTGAAGCGCATTTAAGGTTAATCCACTGACTCTTTAGTGCCACCTTGTGTCCAGTTCAGTACGGAAACATTCCCAAAAGCTCATCATGGATGGGCTGTGGAGCCTCAGGCTCAGGAGGAGTCACCGGGGAGTGTGGTGAGGCAGTCCGTAGTCCCTTTAGCAGCCGAACATACAGATGAAGTCTTCTAAGCCTCAAGTTAATGAAAACATGCCCATGGACAATTATGACGAATCTGAAAAGGGATAAGGAAAATATGCCCAATTACATATCTTAAAAAAGATTCCAAGAAGCTTCCTGGTGGCTCAGAGCTGGAGGAAAGGAAGGCAAAGACAGACTCAGGGTGGAGGATTTTACTAATAAGCTTTTGTGAAGAGATTTAGTGGTGGTGGTTCATTCAATTCATAAATAAATTGACAGGGAAAAATCAAATGTCACTGTAGCTGTGAACAAAAGACTTGGTAGCAAGAAGACAGCATTTGTTCAAATCGCATCTTAGGTCCACATCTTCTGTCTGCCCCAGCCCCCAGGGAAAAACCATCATCAAGTCCCATTTACTTTCAGCAGAAGTGTAAAATCACCAAGCTGTCTTTCTCCCTGTTTCTTCCAGGGTTTGAATTTTTTGAAACAAGTGCCAAGGATAACATTAATGTCAAGCAGACATTTGAGCGTCTTGTGGATATCATCTGCGACAAAATGTCCGAGAGTTTGGAGACGGATCCGGCCATCACTGCCGCCAAGCAGAACACAAGACTCAAGGAAAGCCCTCCTCCGCCACAGCCCAACTGTGGCTGTTAATGCCCCGCCCCCCAACAACACACACACAGGCAGCTGGAGGGGGCCCATCACCAACCAACAGCATTTATAAATGGTCGATTAACCTTCATTTCTACTGCCTAGTAATTATTTGAGGGAAATCTTTGATGTCAATGGCTCATACACGCATTCAATTCGTGGAAGATTTCCCGTGTTAATATGTGGCAAATATGTGATCTCGAATTTGTAAGGACTATCCATCTATAAACATCTGATATTTGCATGTAATTTGTTACTCGTCTTTGTAGGCTCTTTTTGTTTCAGATTTCTTCTCAAAATTAAGCTACTGCTGGGACCTCAGACTGTAATTTCATTACCACTGAATTTCGTGCCTCGGGTTCAAATTTGCGATTCACTTGTAAGGATGATAACCAAGGAATTGCTTGATTGGGGCTGGGGGGGTGGGGGTGCGGGTAAGAGGAGCTCTCAGGAGCCCATCATGGGTCCTGTCAGTTTAACTGTTCAGGAAATGTGTCTGGTTTTCAGTCTTACTAATAACTAAGGAGACCACTGACTATCAAGAAATAGGAATACTGTATTTGAAACCCTTGCAAATTTTCTTAGAGATTAAATCTAGTTCGGTTTAATCCACCTTCTTAATTTAGTTATGTACATAAACAGTGACCCTAATTCAGGGCTCTTGGTGCCACTATTTCTGCCCAATGTTTGGAATATTTGAGGACACAGACAGACTGTCAGGCATCAGCTCGAGGCATTACGTAAGAAGGCTTTAAGCCAAGAAGAGTAGGAATGGCTGCAAACTTCTCAAAGGACTGACTTTCCCCATTCCTTAGTAACTGCCTTCCACTATACACACACCATTCCCACCCGCTTTCTGGAACCATCACTCAAGCATGGAATGGAGATGAATTTGAAGTTTGTTAGAGCCCCTCTTCCTGAGGGATAGACGCTTGCTTCCACAACCAGTGCCTTCTGTTCACCCCTCACCTTACTTCTTTTACTCAATAGATTAATTTTTTAAAATCCCAATGGCTCTAAATTTGAGGAAAAGAATTTTTATCTGTAGTCTTTTTCAATCCCATTGTTCCCAATTATAAAACATCTCTGTCTGCATTCTGTAAGTTTTACAGGTGCCTACCTTACTGAGAGAACACTCTTTAGAGTTAAGAAAAGTTGAACCAACACTTTAGGACACCAGAAGCAATTGAGTGGGGGCAGGGGGAGAAAACCATTCGAATACCCTCATTTTTTCTCCCAGATTTTCTAAGACCATCTGAGAATAACAAGCCCCCAGATCTCACCAGCTGTTCTAATTGAGCTGCCGAAGGAAACTGGCATCCTTAACAGTGCAGTGTACTAGACTTGAGGAAGGCAGCAGGCACAGACTGGTGGATTTAGAAGGACAGTTGCATTAGGGTGATTTTTCTTGTTGCCCTGCATTGGTGGTTATGGTCAAGAATTTTTTTCCTCTTTCCATAACTAGACACAGTTCCTGGGAAGGTTTTGGGTATAAGTCTCTGGAGCAAGGTTACTGGTAGGTAAGTGTGTTGTGGGATAATAACCATCTCCAAGTCAAGGAACTAGGTTGTATACATTATTACTAAGTTAGATGAAACTTACAGAAGAGTACATGCGGGATGTTATCAACAAACCCAGGTCATTTCTCACCTTGAGCTTAAGATCCATGCATTTGTAATCAGTCTCCACTTTGGCATCCTGCAAGGCAGGCCCGAGTATGTTTTACATTTTAATACACCAATGAACTTCAAAAATCGCAGAACTCTCAGTGAAGGGCAGGACAAAGCCAGGGTGGCAAACAAAGCAGACCGGGTTTGCATCAGAAGCCTATTTGCATGACAAAACAGTATTTCTGTAACCACCTCAGAATGTGGGCAGGATCAAGGTCAAAGTTGTTAAAACTCACTTGTTTAATTTTGTATGAAACAGTGAGGCCAAGAAAAGTTTCCTGGCCTCTGAGTCCCATTCCCATGTATACATGCAGATGTCAAGGACTTAAGTATGATGTTCAGAGGGCTCTTACAAGCCCCTTCCTCTATGGAGTATTGTATAGGGGCAAGAAAAATCAAGGTGAGAAGAGTGGAAGGTCAAGAGGTGTGTTTTACTTTTGTGTAAACCCCTTCCCTGAAGACATCATTGCAAATGACATTAATGACATTAATTGGCTCTACAACCAAAAAACGAAGTCAGAAGCCTATGTCCCATGTAGGTGTCAGGCATGCCTACGCTGAAGTACTTTAATTCCAGTCAGGGAAGCATGAGGGCAAGTGTCAAAGCCAAAGAACTTTGGATACTTTCCGTTTTCCAGCCCTCTGTGGAAGTGGATGAAACTTCCTAGTTCATTCTCTGTTCCAGAGCTCCCATGCTGGTGTGAATTTCACTGAGAAGTTTCCAGAATGGATTGTCACAGAGCTCAGGTAAATGCTCACCTACAGTCCTGCTATAAAGCTTGTGGGAAGAGAAAACTCTCTATTCCTCATTTCATGAAGAGATTTTAGTTTTAAAATTAAGTTTTTGTTGTAAGAGGTAAAGCCACAGTGTGGTTTTCTTGTCATCAAACTATTAATACTTGTAGCTATGTAACTGCAAGGTTTTTTAGCCTTTTTACAACAACAACACACACACACACACACACACACACACTTAACCTCCTACATTGTCTCCAACTCCCACTACAGCCTAAATAACCACAAGTCATTTTTACCAATGGCCTAACTATATTCGTATTTTAAAGATGAAGATACCTTAAAGTACATGCTTGTGTAAATGTGTACACTCTGAACACCCATCTTCTATTGTATGATTCAATTCAATTATTTTTCATAGAATGAATTTCTCTGCTGCCCACCTTCTCACCACCCTCACCCCTGCAATTTCTTAGAGACAAACCCTGATTGTTGATTGAGCAAATACTTCCAAGAGCTTTGGTGTTGGTACCTTCCTTTCCATTCTTCATGCAATTGAAAACCTAGACTGGAAAATTCTGCATGTATACAGAGACCATCAGAGTGGATGGGCATTTGGTGTTGGGGAATGTGAATGGATGTAGAAGGTGCATGACCTTTCTGAAGTCCTAAGACGACGGTTTAAGTGCCACATCCCCTGGTTCGGGAACCCAAGAACAATTGCTTCTGAACGGTAGCTCAGTTCATTGCTGCCGCCCTCTCCTCCTCCCTCTCCCCTTCCCAGAACAACTTCTACTGCCTTGGTGAACCTGTCAGTAGATTCTAAGAGTTCCCGCTGAGGTTCACTTCAAGTCACTATCCCTTTGCTGCCTGGTAATTGAGTGCTAAGA
The DNA here is from genome assembly GCF_020171115.1 of Neogale vison. NCBI lineage: Eukaryota > Metazoa > Chordata > Mammalia > Carnivora > Mustelidae > Neogale > Neogale vison. The sequence goes on along the minus strand of NC_058091.1, from coordinate 228,471,734 downwards.
CTGTTATCTCTCAGGTGAGCGATGATGCCTTTAGTGATGCCTTCAGTCATAGCAGAAAACTGCCGCATGGTTATGATAAATGTGAAGCATAGATTCTAAAAATTATAATCAAACTAATCCAAAACCCCCATCTACCCAAACACATAGTGAGTATGGACACTGCACCTACTTCACTCTTATCCAGATGAGTTCCAGTCCTTTTGTTGAGCACATGACTCCTTTTCCAGGGACCAATTCAAACTAATTCTATGTCTATGCTGAACACAGACTTTCACGTATTTTTTAAAGTAAAATATTCCATTATCAACTGAACTTCATAAAGCGACCTGAGTTTCCAAGTGTGGTAGTGTGTTCCCAGAGGCTCATCATGATGGGCGCGGGTTGCTGTGTATCTTAGTGCACAGGGAGGATATTCTCTGCCTCCTGAGGCTGACCAGGTAGCATTTGTCAGACTGTATTTAAAATGTCTCCAGACTCTACCAAGCTCTCTCAAGGCTGAGGTAACCGCTGCAGGTGAAAAACTGTGAGCTAAATCTGACCGCGTAGTCAGGACTAAAACCCTTTCCGGACCAAAAAGTGTTAAACATTTGCATCTACTGTTGGAATGCTCAACCAGGTGTTGTTGGTGAGGAATACTTAGGAGGGGGTCTGAAGGTTCCTCTCTCTGTAACTTAGGGACATTGCATGACTGGTAACTCAAACCTTCTGTTCCTCTGTGTGTATGCTCACCCAGTGTGCTAGGTCAGGGTAGCATGTGAGCCGCTTGACCCTCGTGGCCTTTCTCACCCCCCCCCACCAGAAGATGCCACCTCCACGGCACAGTTTCACTTTGCCCATTTGTGTTGACTACCTACACTTGCATGGTTTCCTAGTAAGTTGGGGAAGTCCTTCCACTGAGCTGAACCAGTAGGATCAGCTTTCTGGATTGCTTTGTATTTAAAGTCATTTTTTGACCAAAGCCCCTTAAAGACATAAACCTGTTTCTTATTCGGGAAGGAATTGGGACAAATTGGATCAAAGACAAAGTTTATGATGACCAAAAACAAAACAAAACAAAACCTGTTCTCCCTATAATGTACCTACAGGGCTCCAGATTATAGAAATACAGGAAATACAGTATCCCCTAAGAGGGCAGCAACAAGGGCCAGGGAATTTATCTAAAATATATGTACCTATTGTTGTTGCTATTTCATGAATAATTGTAGTTTGTCTGGAAGACCTTTACAGAAATGCTTGACACTCCAGCAAACAAATAATTCCTTTTGGTAGATTTAAATATTTACACTTGGGCCACCTACATGGTGTTGTCCCTCTACAACACACACACACACACACACCCCTCTTTTTATAAAGGAAAATTTTCATATATGGTGCTTTCTCAGCACCAGGGAAAAAAGGAGCTTTTGCTGTGTGCCAACTGTAACTAAAACATTTTGTTTAAAAAGATCTACAGAATAGATACTTTACACTGATTTGTATGTTTGCACACATAATTTTCATCAAAAATAAAGAAAAATACATTTTGCTAATGTTCTAGACAAAAAAAAAAAAAAAAGAGTTCAAAACCTCTCTCAGAACACCTAACTGGGAGACAAACTGAACTTTCCAGTTGCAGTTCTCTTTTCCACTTCCTGATACTATTTTTCATTATAGTTTTTAAAGCAGTTTCCTCTCACTGAAGACAGGACTAAGAACAGGAGATGAAACTCAAAATTTCACCATTTACCTGCCATCAGTACCATTGTTGGTGGAGTTTCCACCAGTCATTATCTGCTGAAGTGAGGTTGGGGGTTTACCTGTGTATTTTCATTCACTTGTGCTCGTACTTTCCTTCGTAGTGGACAACTGAGGGTTGGCTGTGGGTTTTTATTATTATTATTATTATTATTATTATTGGCCATATTTCCATATTCACGTTTGGGGTAGGGATTGCTTAGGTTCACGAAAGCTGTTCTTAAGGGCACAAATGGAACATGAGCCACACAGGCACCCAGCCTTTCAGGGACGTGAGCGTGACATACACCTGTCTAGTGGTTCCATGCTCCTCATACAAGTGAAACTGGGGATTGTTTGCTGTGTCAGTAGGATGGTTTTCCCTGCATTGTTTCATCAGCCCTAGGATGTATGCTAAATGAAAACTTCCTGTAATTCCTGTTAATATATTGTTGATGTCAGACGTGATGTGATACCGTTGGACTGTCCAAATGTACAACTATTTAATGGTGTTTGTGGAACTGAAATGTCTTAAATGTTGCATGAAAATATGTTATAAAAATAGACTTGTTTTCTATTTTTCAACACCTCATAATTGAGGGTTCATGGGCCAATAAGTGCAATATTTAATGACTTACTCAGTGTATATAAACTAGTGTGAAAGAATGAATTATAATGAATGTGTGAGATGCTTTGATGGCTGTGTAACTTATTCAAATTATTTCTTGTAGCTGTATTTGTCTAGTGGTGCAATTTATACAGTAAATACCTTATTGGTGTCATGTGAAACTCCTCCGTGCCTATTTCAAAGTAATTTTTTTCCTATAAAACCAAACATTTAGTATCTGCAAATATATGTCAATTTTGCGCTTTAGAATTGTGGATTTTATTTTTAAGACAGAATGGATGTTCATTTATTTTATATAGGCATTCCTTTCTTAAATCCAGAAATCTCTTAAAAGAAGCTAATTTAGATACCTAAGAAAAAATATGCACATAAGGTAAAGTCCTATTTATTCTTCTCAGAAATGCTGATCACATGTTCTAAGAATTTTTCTTCTTGCATTTGTGTGTTTATTTTGTTGTTCAGCCTTGTATTTTGTTTGCAAAGTGAACACTGTCAACCCTGGGGATTCTAAAATATTGATGTCTTTTTAAGTTGTAGTTAATGTTATATTCACTTTCAATTCTCAATTGTCCACACTGGTGATATAGAAGAAACAAAAGTCAGAATTCTTAAGTTGCTTTGGTATTTCGACAGAAACTCCTAAACTCGTCCTTAAACCCCCTTGGTTAATCTTGTAATTGGTGGCCTAGGACTTAAGTGAGATGCAAAATTAAAAAAAAAAAAAATAGGCCTGGGTGCTGGATTACTAAAAACTCTTTAAGTGTTTATTTATATGAAATTTGAAGTGGGTCACCTACCTTAAATTCCTATCTGCCATTTTAACTTTAAAAGTAAAGCACTCATTTTAATACTGTGCTTTGCCTTTTCATTTAGTTAGCAGAGTAAATCATGATACCATTAGGAAGACAGGTTATGACTTGTTCACTTAGTTTTAGATAACTTTGGCCATCTGTACATCATAAGAAGCCTTCCACTCTTTCTACAGCAGTGGCCTGAAACTGACAGGTGAGGCTGTGCCAATCATATTAAATGGCTTTGGGTTACCATCAGTAATGTGTGGCCCTATTTTAAATATGATAGCATGAAATTTGTACTCAGCTCTCAAACTGACTGAAAAAGTCATGTGAATGTGGGAGAAGCAGGGAGATTACGGATGACTTTGTGCCAAATTAAAAAAAAAAAAGATAAACATAAGCATGTAGCCAACATTAGAATAATAATTTAAGAGCGTGTTTAAATGTTTAGTCAGTCATCACCATTACTGAATACCAAGAGCTCAGTGCTGTGGGAATCAAACAGGGAAGAGTTGTGGTTCCTACCCCTAATAAACTGAAGAATGAGCGGGGGCGGGGGGGGAAATTACGCACAGACATAGGAGCATAGAAAATGAGGGACCTCCAACAACTGGAACACTCAAGAATGTGATCCCAGCAAAAATTTGATAATGAGATTTTGCCAGACAATAAATGGGAAAGGTCACATTATGTTCCCTGTGAATGAAAAGATGATGGTGGGGGCAGCTCAAGAGCCTTGTTTTTTGGTAGAGAGCCCAGCTGGCCCTATCAAAACCAACAGGGCTCTCTGGCTTTTGTCCCCGTGAAGAAGACAAGCTGCAACACTGACACAGTCCTCTGTTGAGCAGCCCCAGACTGCATAACAGAACACAACTGACTTTAAAGTCACATTAGAACAGCTGATTTAGACATCTTGCCCATGCACCAAACCACGAAACATTGCATAATCCAATGTCAACCGGAAAGGTGTATGCCCAGAGATTTTCCTGGAGTTCCATGTTTCCCATCAAGGGTCTTGGGAAATGCACAGGTGAAGACCTGCCTTTGTAACCGGGCACTTTCTGGCTCCTCAGTGACTATATAGGGGAGCTCTTCTTCAGAAACTCTTGAGTAACAGCTTAGTGTTCTCATATAGTGATTGTGACATGTAGTTGAAAACTAACAGCTGCACAGCAAATATTGTGACTCTTTATGTTTCCACAGGAGCTCTTGTCTGGGTTTAAAGCTACGAAGTATTCACATTGTGAAGTTTTCTTTATTGAAATTAATTGTGTAAAAACAGTATGTGCTCTATTAGGTATTAAGTTTATATGTGAATTCTATATAGAAAGTGGTTTTTGTTCTTTGGCTTTACTCTGGTTTTATTTTTTGGAGATTACAATAAATATCTAAGAGACTATATTCATGAATTTCTCAGCCTTAGTCTGATGAATTTTTCCATTTCCTTTCAATTGTTATTATGGTCCTAGGATGCCTGTTTCCATTTCTCGTTACCTTCCTCTCCTGTAATCCTAGGGACAATGATGAGCTTGAACTGAAGAATGCCAACACGTTTTTATTTTAGCCTACGGTTTTCTAATGTGGATTTGGATTTAGGCATTGGAGTTAATTCTAATATATGTAATCTTTGAAGGTAAGTACTGTTTAGTACATGAATGACTGCATTCCAGAGTCCTAAAACTCTTGGTTGTAGAACCAAGAGTAGCTATCAGTGTATTCAAGTCACCTTTTCTACATGGTCACTATTTACCCTGCATCTGGAGTTCAGGGTCCAGTGATCATATGGGTATTCTACTAGCACAGTCTAGGAACACCATGTGTATGGGATGTGTAAATAGTGTGGGCCTGTTTAATGTGTGGCACGTGGTATAGTAATGCTTCAGATGCTGTGCAGGCTTGCCTTGGCCTTGGACCTTGGGGCATGCTGAAGCATCCTGCCATCAATCTATTTGCAGCACAGTAGATCTAGTAATTTCAAGATCTCTTAGTGATCTAATTGTGCTATTAACTCTCTTTCTGGATATTTTTTTCTAAATGTGTTCCTCGGGGCCATTTCCAGACTCTTGGGTAAGTAGAAGCCAAGTGAAGTCACAGGAATACTCATATGGGTCCACATGGGTCAAAATACCTTCCTAAACCAACTCAGTGATAGTGTATCACCTACCTGGATACACAAAACTGATAGCATACAAATCAAGGAAAAAAAAAAAAAAACCCAAGGGTTTCCAGTTATTGTCAACATTCATATGTAAGACATATTCTCTGACCTTCAGTGAACTCATATAGTTGTAATAAAAGGAAATTTATAAGTTAATATGAATTACCAACAATTAATTAATGTAATATTCCCTAATATGTGCATCTAACAACTGAACATTAGGAATCTGTTTCATTTGGGGGCACCTGTGTGGCTCAGTCAGTTGAACATCCGACTCTTGGTTTTGGCTCAGCTCATGATCTCAGCATCATAAGACTGAGCCTCTGTTGGGCTCTATGTCAGCGTGGAGTCTGCCTGAGATTCTCTCCTTCTCCCTCCGCTCCTCCCCACCCCCTACTGATGCATATTCTCTAAAATAAACAGAATCTCTTTTAAAAAAAATCATTTTAAGAGGTCTCATCAAAAACCGTCTTCCTTAAAATGTTTGAAATACATTTTTTAGATAATAGTCCTCTGCTCCCCAGATAAAGAGGTAAAATTCTTGCCACTGTAAGATTTCAAGAGGATTATACATGCTTCCTGGTGATTATGAGCTTAATGGGGACAAACCAGTTCCAAAAGGTTTTAGCAGAAATTCCCTCTACTTTTACCTTACTACCTTAGTAATAACTGCTGAGCTTGAATTAATTTAAAAAATGAAGCTTTTGTGTGACTCTTTGTCAATGGCATCAACAAGGTAGGCATGAGAAGAATATACCTGTTACTCTTGGAAGGTGCTAGGCTTCATATAAGACTCGGAAAAGACATATTCTAAAGAAAAGGTCTCACAATAGGCTCTGGTCGTTGGATACTTCCTTTACAACAGTCATTCCTTGGTTATCTTACTTCACCCCACAACCACGATGTCCAAAGACTCATTAGTCTAGTGGAGAGGTAGTCTGGCTTCCCAGCTTTTCTTCCTGATCTATTTATGTCCACAGTCCTTTAACACCGGACTTTATTGTTTATGAATTCTAAGCTTCAGACAGTTTCAACTAAAAACTGTATTCTCCATTTTTTCATGTTTTGTCTATCCCTTAAAACAATTTTACTGATTACCTTTCTTCCCCTCAGAGGGTGAAGACAACATAAGGAAAGCAGGTATTAGAAAAAAAATCTGAATTAATGTTTCAAAATGATACCTTAGGTAACAATTAGAGAATAATTTGTTAAGTGCCAATAGAAGTTAAGCAATGAAATCACAAAAGGGGGACATTTAACCCAGAATGGAGGCAAGGAAACTGGAATTTTTTAAGAAGGCCTACTCAATGAAATGAGTCCTGAGCTAAAATATACAGGAGTTAGTAGGGGCAGAGGGGAAGATTGTTCCTAACAGAGGGAGTAGCAAATGCAAACGAGGGAGGTATCTCAAAGCATACACATACACCAAAGCCATTCACAGAGGTGATCACAGGGTGGAAGAAAAGGAGAATGAGCCCAAGGCTAAGATCATTGACACCTGTCTGAAATGCTTTCCAAGTCTGGACTTCATCCTCCAGCTATGAAAAAGTCTCGAAACAAGAAATTAGTTCCATCAGATTTGAGTTGTGAAGAATCCTTCAAATGGCAATATGGGAAATGGACTACTAGGAGATATTAGTGGAAACAGAACAAGTTCTAGAAAAGCATTATAATTATCTACACTTACATGCCTCAATTAAATATGGCTTCATATGGGGGAAGAGTGGGAAACACATGACTGTTCTGTTTAGAAGGTAGGTAGGTAATGGTAACCGGTAAGGTTCTAATGGGGTGACAACTAGAAATCAAGGGTGATGCTGTGGTTTCTGGCTCAGCTTATTAGGTAGGTGTTAGTGTCTTTAACTAAAAGAGAAAGTATGGGCTCTTGTGCAAGAAAGAGATAATGCAAGATCTGGAACTCGCCTTATCTCACAGATACACTAAACCTACAGCTATATTGGAACATCATCCTCTGAAAAAAGCCCCTAAAACTTAGTTGAACAACACCTAAACATCGGATAAAGGTGGGGGGGGCACAGACACACATCAAAGCGTACAGGAGAGGATGATTTTGCCATAAACCCCACCCTGGGCAAGGAGGGACTCAAAACCAAGAGCTTTTCCCGATGGCGCGAAGGGCTTGAACCCCTATCAGTCACCCCCATCCTTAAGGCCTGCACCTGGAAGATGAGCCCACAAACTATCTAGCTTCAAAAACCAAAGGTACTCTAGTTCACCAAACTTAACAAGTTTATAGTAAACTAACAAACTGCTCTTAAAGGGCACCAGCACAAGGGCAATCAACTGAGAGGGGGCCCAGACTCTGTGGAAAGAGGATTATTTAATTACAACATCATGCTGAAGGGCAGGCATCTAATTTAGCACACATCAAGAGGCCTTCTGGGTCTTCTCTGGGGTCTTAAGCCAGTGGGCACCATCTTGGAACGCTCCCCTCTACTATTCCACCTCACTGCAGTCTCCCTGAGATTGCCCTTTGGGACCCTTATGGAACCCTGTGGGTCCCACAGGGCTGTAACTATGTATGTGTATATATATATATATATATTTTTTTTTTTTCATTATGGGATTAGGTCCCTTCCTAGAAGAAGGAAGGGACAGGAAGCATATTTGAACAAATAAAAAGTAAAAATTCACCTAACCTCAAGAAGAAAACAGACATCCAAATCCAAAATCCCCAAGAGTTCCAAATAAAACAAACCCAAAGAGAACCACAGCAAGACACATAATTAAAATGGTCAAAGTTAAAGACAAGAGGAGCATCTTAAAAGCGCAAAGAGAAAAAGCCAATTCTTACGTATAAGTTCTCCCCCATAAGCAGCAGATTTTTTAGCAAAAACTCTTAGGGCCACAAGAGCGAGGCATGATATATCCAATATGCTGAAGCCAAACAATGTAAAATACACAGCAGTTATTCAGAATGGAAGGAAAGAGAGAGTTTTCCAAACAAGCAAAATCTGAAGTAGACTACCACAAACCCTTCTTACAAGAAACATTAAAGACACTTCCTCAAGCTGAAAATAAAGAGTGCTAATTAATAACAGGAGAACATATTAAAGTGTAAATCTTACTGGTAAATATAAGTATGTAGTAAAATTAAAATATTCAAATTTTATAAAGTTGATAGATTAATCATTTATAAGGTTAGTATGGAGGCTATAAAACAAAAAGTAACTGTATAAGAATAAGTAAGAGATATACAACATTTAAAAAATGTAAAATGTGGCATAAAAAGTAAATATGGAAGGTAAGATTAACAATGGCAAACATTCTGTGCATTGAAACTTAAGTTATGACTTAAAATAGACAATTATAAATATAGGTCTTTATTAAAGCTTCATGGTAATCATGAAGCGAAAACCTACAGTAACCACACAAAAAAATAAAGGAATCTAAGCACATCGCTACAGAAAACCATTAAATTACAATAGAGAGCTAGAAAGAAGACAGCAATAGATGAACTATAACCAGCAGTTAGTCGAATAGCAGTAAGAACATACCAATCAGTAGTAATTACTTTAAAATGAATGGACTCAATTCCTCAATTAAAAGACATATGATAGAATTCTGGTCCATGATAGTGACATAGGAAGACCTGAACTAACCTCTTCCATTGATATACCAAATCTGCACCTATCTGGTGCAGGAAGTGAAGCAATTCCTCCTAAAGAACTGAGGGCTGACTAAAGAGCTTCTGTACAACTAAAGACAGAGACCAGACAGAGAATGGCAAGAGAGACAAAAACATGGTAGTGAACAAAATCCCTACCCCTGATGCTGCAGTTATAGAGGGGAGAGATAACACTGAGGGACCATAAGGATATTCATCTGCTTTGAGGCAAGGAAAAAAAGTCACAGTTAAGAAGGGCAACTAAAGTACACAGGAACCAGGCTTAGAACTCTGCTCAACAATGAGGGAGTTGCTGCAGCTCCCCTTATGGGAGGGACTGGTGAGTAATCACAGTTCATGTTGTCCTCTACGTTGTTCATGGAAATAGGAGCAGGGTACAGGCATCCTAGTTGGCCTGCAACCTCTGCAAGGCAACCTCTGAGCTCTATTACACACCAGCTCCGGATGATGTGGGGCACAGGGAAGAAAAACTGTGGTTTAAAAGAGCGATAAGAATAAAAAGGATCCAGCCTCAGTAGAACTCCAAAAAATCAGTGAGGGACCCACTGAAACTTTCTCTGGGTCAGAGGGACAGGTGAATGTCAAAATTACATTCCCCACTCCAACTTGAATAGGATGAATAGGATCAGAGTCTGAGTGCCCCACCCAGCTTACCACTTACGTAAGCCCCAGGACCCTAGTGCACACTAGGACATGCCGTCCAACCGAGGTGGACCTAGTGCACTGTATGTGGGACAATACTGGTCAGGACTCATTATAACTCCAGCCATCTGGGAAAGGTGACACAAGTGCAAATGACCCCAGAATACCCCAGGACCACATCACCTCAATTTCCCAGCCCCCCCTCCCCACGCAAAACATCTGGGAAAGCCTAGCTGGCAATTGCTTCAGGTCCACCTACCACATCAGGATGCCCCCCGCTCCCCAACACAGTGACCTGAAAATCCCTGGCCTGTGCCTGCATCAGCTCCAGTCATTTACCAGACCAACTGTATGCAGTGTGCCCCAAGTCACACCAGCTGGCACCCACTTCAGCATCAGCGTTCCTTCCAGGGCACATTCCTTGCAGAGTCCCAGGGTCACCCCGACCCACACCCACTCCATCTTCAGCCATCCCACACGTGTGAACAGCCACTGAACCCCTCTCCACCAGCCACAGCAACAGCCAGTAAGCCAGAGTTATAAGACACACAGAGTCTCCATAGAGAATGATCATACACAAGGCCATTCCTTCAGGCTTGGGAAAGAAACTGTTCCCCTTATCCACAGAAACAAACACAGAATGTTGAGTAAAATGAGTAGGCAGGAATATGTCCCAACAAAAAAATAAGACAAAACCTCAGAAAAAAAATGAAAGAAAATGGAAATAACCAATCTACCTGATAAAGAGTTCAAAGTAATGGTCATAAAGAAGTTAACCTGACTGAAGAGAGAAATGAGTGAACTCAGGATGAGAACTTTAACAGAGAAAATATAAAAAAGAACCAATCAGAGTTGAACAATACGATATCTAAAATGAAAAGTACACTGCACGCAGTCAACAGTAGAGTAGCAGATGCAGGACAGATCAGCAATCTGGAAGACAGGGTAATGGAAAGCATTGAAGTGAAACAGCAAAAAGAAAATAGAACTGCAAAAATGTGGACAGGTTAAGGGAGATCTTGGACAACATCAAACCAGCAAACAATATAGGGGTCCAGGAAGGAGAAGACAGAAAAATACAGAAACATTATCTGAAGATAGAGTAGCTGAAAATGTTACCTGGGGAAGGAAACAAATATTTATGTATAGGAAGCACAGAGAATTCCTGTCAAGATAAACCTAAGAATGTCCACACCAGAGCACATAATTAAAATGTCAATGACTAAAGATAAATGGAGAAGGCAAACAGTATGGAAAACAATATGGATATCCCTCAGAAATTTAAAAATAGAGCTACCCTGTGATCCAGCAAGTACAATACAGGTATTTATCCAACGAATACAAAAATACTAATTCAAAAAAATACATGCACCCCGATGTTTATAGCAGCACTATAGACAATAGCCAAATTATCAAAATAGTATAAGTGTCCATTGCCTGCTGAATGGATAAAGAAGATGTGATATATATGATTATTATTCGACCAAAAAAAAAAAAAAAAAAACCAAGAAAGAGTGAGAGAGAGAGAGAGAAATTTTGCCATTTGCACTGACCTGAATGAGCTAGAGAGTATTTTGCTAGGTAAAATAAATCAGCCAGAGAAAGACAAATACAATAGGATTTCACTCATATGTGGAATTTAAGAAACAAAACAAATGAGCAAAGGGGAGAAAAGTAGAAAGGAAAACCAAGGAACAAAATCTTGACTGTAAAAAACAAACTGGTGGTTACCAGAAAGTAGGTGGATAGGGAGATAGATTAAATAGGTGATAGAAAGGACTGCACTTCTTGTGGCTCATTTGGTTATAGATCTGACTGGTTTTCAGCTGAGGTCATGATCTCAGGGTTGTGGGATAGAGCACCAAGCTGGGCCCTGCTCTGGGCATATAGCCTGCCTAAAATTCTATTTTTTTTTCCTCTCCCTCTGTCCCTCCCTCATCCTCTCCCTTCCTTTAAAAAAGAAAACAAAAAAGAGTGCACTTGTTATGATGAAAACTGGGTGATGTATGCCAGTGCTGAATCACTATATTGAACACCTGAAAATAATATTACAGAGTCTATATGAATTAACTGGAATTTAAATAATTTTTTAAATGGGGTATCTGTAAAGCTATCTGCTGATTTTCAGCAGAAACTTTGCAGGCTAGAAGTGAGTGACTGGTTATATTCAAAGTGATGAAAGAAACCTACAACCAAGAGTACTCTATCTGGCATGATTATCATTCAGAATTTAAAGAGAAATAAAGGTTCCCAGAAACCGTTAAAGGAGTTTATCAGCACTAAACTGACCTAAAAGAAATAAAGCAATCTATTTAAGTGGAAAAGCAAAGGTCATAATTATACATAAGAAAGTAATGAAAGGAAAAAAATTCATGAGTAAAAGCAAACACATAGTAAATGTAGTAGAGGAATCACTTATAGAACTAGCATGAAGGTTAAGGAAAAAAAAAACCTAAAACTACTAAAATAAATTTTATCTAAAAAATTAGTTATGGGGAGTAAAAATTAAATTTTTATAAGAACGTGTTCAAACTTAAGCTACTATCTACCTAACATAGACAGCTATAAAGATAGAATGTTATATATAAGCCTCATGTTAACTGTAAATGAAAAGCCTATAAGGGATACACAAAAATTAAAAAATGAAAAAAATCCAGCATGAAACCAAGCAAAATCATTAGCCACAAGGAAAGAGTAAGGAAGAGAGAACAACTACCCAAACCACCAGAAGAAAATTAACAAAATGGCAATAACTAGATGCCTATCGCAATTACTTTAAATGTATATAATCTAAATGCTCCAATCAAAAGTCAAACTGACAGAATGAATTTAAAAAGAAAAAAAAAAAGACCATGTATACACTACCTACAAGAGACTGACTTCAGACATAATGACACATACAAACAAAGTGGAGGAATGGAAAAAGATACTCCCTCAAATAAAAGAAAGGGGGGAAAAAAGCTAACAATAATTGACTCTCTCTGCTTGACTGATTTCACTCAGCATAATCTCTTCCAGTCCCGTCCATGTTGCTACAAAAGTTGGATATTCGTCCTTTCTGATGGAGGCATAATACTCCATAGTGTATATGGACCACATCTTCCTTATCCATTCATCCGTTGAAGGGCATCTTGGTTCTTTCCATAGTTTGGCGACTGTGGCCATTGCTGCTATAAACATTGGGGTAGAGATGGCCCTTCTTTTCACGACATCTGTATCCTTGGGGTAAATACCCAGGAGTGCAATTGCAGGGTCGTAGGGAAGCTCTATTTTTAATTTCTTGAGGAATCTCCACACTGTTCTCCAAAGAGGCTGCACCAACTTGCATTCCCACCAACAGTGTAAGAGGGTTCCCCTTTCTCCACATCCTCTCCAACACATGTTGTTTCCTGTTTTGTTAATTTTGGCCATTCTAACTGGTGTAAGGTGATATCTCAATGTGGTTTTAATTTGAATCTCCCTGAGGGCTAATGATGATGAGCATTTTTTCATGTGTCTGATAGCCATTTGTATTTCTTGATTGGAGAAGTGTCTGTTCATATCTTCTGCCCATTTTTTGATGTGTTTGTCTGTTTCGTGTGGGTTGAGTTTGAGGAGTTCATTATAGATCCTGGATATCAACCTTTTGTCTGTACTGTCATTTGCAAATATCTTCTCCCATTCCGTGGGTTGCCTCTTTGTTTTTTTGACTGTTTCCTTTGCTGTGCAGAAGCTTTTGATTTTGATGAAGTCCCAGAAGTTTATTTTCGCTTTTGTTTCCTTTGCCTTTGGAGACGTATCTTGAAAGAAGTTGCTGTGGCTGATATCGAAGAGATTACTGCCTATGTTCTCCTCTAAGATTCTGATAGATTACTGTCTCACGTTGAGGTCTTTTATCCATTTTGAGTTGATCTTTGTGTACGGTGTAAGAGAATGGTCGAGTTTCATTCTTCTACATATAGCTGTCCAGTTTTCCCAGCACCATTTATTGAAGAGACTGTCTTTTTTCCACTGTATATTTTTTCCTGTTTTGTCGAAGATTAATTGACCATAGAGTTGAGGGTCCATATCAGGGCTCTCTACTCTGTTCCACTGGTCTATGTGTCTGTTTTTATGCCAGTACCATGCTGTCTTGGTGATCACAGCTTTGTAATAAAGCTTGAAATCAGGTAAGGTGATGCCACCAGCTTTATTTTTGTTTTTCAACATTTCCTTAGCGATTCGGGGTCTCTTCTGATTCCATACAAATTTTAGGATTATTTGCTCCAGCTCTTTGAAGAATACCGGTGAGGAGTAGGGAATTTGGGTAAATTGGAAGGGGAGGTGAACCATGAGAGACTATGGACTCTGAAAAACAGTCTGAGGGGTTTGAAGTGACGGGGGGGTGGGAGGTTGGGGTACCAGGTGGTGGGTATTATAGAGGGCACAGCTAGCTTGGAGCACTGGGTGTGGTGAAAAAATAATGAATACTGTTTTTCTGAAAATAAAAAAATTGGGAAAAAAAAAAAAAAGCTAACAATATTTATACCAGAAAAAATGGATTTAAAACAAAAGACAAAAAAGCTTTAAAAAATGATAAAGACATCAATCCAACAAGAGGATAAAATAATGTTATCTATGCTCTCAACACTGAAGCACCCAAATACATAAAGCAATGATAACAGACATAATGGAAGAGACTGACAGTATACAATGCTAGTACAGGTCTTTAATACCCAATCTATATCAATAGATATGTCACTGAGGTGGAGAATCAATAAGGCAACAGTGGCTTTGAATAACACATTAGACCAGACAGATTTAGATGACTACAAAACATTTTAACCAAGAACAAAAGAATACACATTCTTTTCAAGTGCATCCTATGTTCCTATGTTATGCCACATAACAAGTTTCAATAAATTTAAGGAGGTTAAAATCCTATCAAACATGTTTTTAGACCACACCTGTATGAAAATAAAAATCAACTGTAAGGGGAAAAAAAATGACTAAACTATGTGCACTGAATAACCAATAGGTTAATAAAGAAATCAAAAAGGAAATAAACACATGGAGTCAAATGAAAACGAAAACCCAACAAGCCCAAAATCTTTGGGATGCAGCAAAAACAGGTCTAAGAGGGAAATTTAAAGTACTACAGGGCTATCTCAAGAAAGAAGAAAAATATCAAATTTTTCTACACTAAAGAACTAAAAGAACTAAGAACAAACCAAGCCCAAAGCTAGCAGGAAGAAGGCAATAATAAATTTCTGAAATAAATGATTAGAGACTTAAAAAAAATCAATAGATAAGATCAATGAAATCAAGAGTGGTTCTGTGAAAAAACTGATAAACCTTTTCCCTCACCGAAGGAAGGAAGGGAAGGAGGGAGGGCGGGAAGAAAGGATGGAGGGAGGCAAGGAAGGAAGAAAAACCCAAATAAATATTATCAGAAAAGAAATAACTACCACCACAGGAAAAAAAAAGGATTGTAAGAGACTGCAATGAAAAAATGTATGCCAACACATAGGACAACCTAGAAAGAAATGGATAAATTCCTAGATACATACAACCTTCCAAAACTCAATCAGGAGAAATAAAACATCTTACCAGACCAAATATTAGTAAAGAAATTGAATAAAACAAAACAAAATAAGAGAAAAAAAAAAAAAAAAACCTCTCAACAAACCAAAACCCCAGAGCAGATGACTTTACAGGCGATTTCTATCAAACATGTAAAGATGACTTAAAACATCCTTCTCAAACTATTCCAAAATGTAAGAGGAAGGAAAGCACCACATACATTCTACATGTCCTGCATTATCCTAATACCAAAACCAAAGACTCTACAATTAAAAAAAAAAAAAAAAACCTACAGCCCAAAATACCTAACAAACACAGATGCCAAAATTCTTAAGAAATAATCAGCAAACCGCATTCAGCATTACATTTAAAAGATCATTCCCCAAACAAGATCAAGTGAAATTCATTCTGTAATGCAACCATAGTTCAATGTTCACAAACCAATCATTGTGAAATAACTCATTAAGAAACTAAAGGATTGGGCGCCTGGGTGGCTCACTGGGTTAAAGCCTCTGCCTTCGGCTCAGGTCATGATCCCAGGGTCCTGGGATCGAGCCCCGCATGGGGTTCTCTGCTCAGCAGAGAGCCTGCCTCCTCCTCCTCTCTCTCTCTCTGCCTGCCTTTCTGCCTACTTGTGATCTGTCAAATAAATAAGAATCTTTAAAAAAAAAAAAGAAAGAAAGAAAGAAACTAAAGGATTAAAAAAATCCTACTGTCTCAAAAGACATCTAAAAAACATTTGACAAACTTCAACTTCCATCCCTAAAAAAACTCTTAATGCCAAAGAGGTAAAAGACCCATACTCCCAAAACTAAAACTAAACAGAACAACAACAACAATAACAACAAAATGCTCATGGAAAAAACAGAAGACAACACAAATGGAAAGACATATCATGCTCATAGATTACAACTAGCAGTATTGTTTGATTGTCCATACTACTCAAAGTAACCCACAGATTCAGAGGTATTCCTATTAAAACACAAATGGGATTTTCCCTTGAACCATAACAGATAACTCTAAAATTTGTATGGAATCACAAGAGACCCTGAATAGCCAAAACTATCTTGAGGGGGAAAAAAAAAAAAAAGAAAAAAAGAAGCTGGATGTGCCAAAATGGGAGGTTTCAAACTGTATTACAAAACTATAATAAGCAGAACAGTACGGTACTAGTACAAAAAACAGACATACAATGGAACAGAACAGACAGCCCAGAATAAACCCAAGATCCTATGATCAGCTCTCCTATGAAAAATGAGGCAAGGATATACAAGAGGGAGAAAAAGACTGTATCTTCAATAAATGGTGCCAGGACAACTGGACAGCCACACATACAGAAATGAAATTAGACAAATATCTTAAACCATATACAAACATAAACTCAAATTTGATTTAAATTGATTTAAACCCAACATGTTAGACCTGAAACACTACCTCCTAGAAGAAAACATGGACAATAACCTCTTATCAACCTTATCAACTTATTTATGGATATGTCTCCTCAGGCAATGCAAAATAAAAAATGGGATGCAAAATAAAAAATAAATTATTGGGACTACACCAAAACAAAAGCTTCTACATAGTACTTCGCTGTAAACCACCAAGAGAACAAAAGGGTATGTTTACTAAATAAGAGAAGACACTTGCCAATGACATATCTGATAAAGGGTGAATAATCAAAGTCTATAAAGGACTACAACTCAACACAAAAATACAAATAATCTGATTTTTTAAATGGCAGAAAACCTGAATAGACATTTTCCCCAAAAAGTCATACAACAAAAAGCTGCTCAACTTCACTCATCAAGAGGGAAATGCAAATCAAAACCACAATGAGATATCACCTAACACAAGCCAAAATAGCTAGTGTTTAAAAAGGGGGGGGGTTGGGCGCCTGGGTGGTTCAGTGGGTTAAGCCTCTGCCTTCAGCTCAGGTCATGATCTCAGGGTCCTGGGATCGAGCCCCACATCGAGCTCTCTGCTCTGCAGGGACCCTGCTTCCTCCTCTCCCAGTCTGCCTCTCTGCCTACTTGTGATCTCTGTCTGTCAAATAAATAAATAAAATCTTTAAAAAAAAATAAAAAGTGTTAGTGTGGATGCAGAGAAAAAGGAACCCTCATGCACTGTTAGTGGAGATATTAATGGGTACAGGCCCTGTGCACAACAATATGGAGATTCCTCAATAAATTGAAAATAGAAATGCTATACAATCCCCTAATTCTACTTAGTATTTACTCAAAGAAAATGAAAAGAGTAATTAAAAATAATATATGCAACCCTATGTTCATTGCAGCATTATTTACAATAGCCAAGACATAGAAGCAACCCAAATGTCCACAGATACATAAATGGGTCAAGAAAATGTAAATACACACACAGACACACACACGCGCACACACTATTCAACCATATAAAAAATGAGATCTTGCCATTTTCAACAATATGGATGGATTTAGATGTTCTTTTTTTTTTTAAGATTTTATTTATTTATTTGACAGAGAGAGATCACAAGCAGACAGAGAGGCAGGCAGAGAGGGAGATAGAGGGAAGCAGGCTCCCTGCTGAGCAGAGAGCCCGATGCGGGACTTGATCCCAGGACCCTGAGATCATGACCTGAGCCGAAGAAAAAGAAGTGAAACAGATAAAGACAAATACCGTGTGATTTCACTTATATTTGGAATCTAAAAAGGAAAACTACAAAAGCAGAAACAAACACATAAATAAAGAGAACTGATGGTTGCCAAAGTGTAGGGGGGAGGCGGAAAAATGGGTAAAGGTAAGTGGGAGGTACAGGCTTCCAGTTATGGAATGATTAAATTATCGGGATGAAATTTACAGCATAGGGAATATTGTCAATGATACTGTAATAGTTTCTGTGGTGAGAGATGGTAGCTACACTTGTGATGAGAGCATAGCATAACATATAGAGGCATGAATCACCATGTTGTACACCTGAGATTAATTTAACATTATATATCAGCTATACTTCAATGAAAACATTTTAAAGACATATAAAGGCTGCATGGAATTAAAAAAAAAAATCCAAGACCAATCTATATACTGCCCTTAAGAGACCCACCTGAAATGTAAAGAAACCCACAGACTGAAAGTGAAGGAAGGGAAAAATATACTCCATTCAAATAGAAACCAAAGGAAAGTTAGTTAGCTGTATTCCTATCATGCAAAATAAACTTTAAAACAAAGGCTGAAATAAAAGACAAAGAAATGTATTTCACAAGGATAAAGGGGTCAATTCAACAAGAGAATATAACATTTGTTAATACTCATCACATAACAGAAAAGCACCTAAACACATAAAGCAAACATTTACAGACCTAAAGGGAGACAGAGACCACAAAGCAATGGTAGGTGCCCTAATACCCCACTTGCACCAACGGATAGATCATCCCAGTAGAAAATCAGTTAAGAAACATGAGCTATAAGTGACACATTAGACCAGGTGACCCAAATACATATATACAGGACAAAGGATTATTTGTTCCTTTCAAATGCATATGGAACATTCTCTAGGATAAATCATGTTAGGCCACAAAATAACTCTTTTTTTTTTAAGATTTTATTTATTTATTTGACAGAGATCACAAGAAGGCAGAGAGGCAGGCAGAGAGAGAAGAGGAGGCAGACTCCCCGCTGAGCAGAGAGCCTGATGCAGGGCTCGATCCCAGGACCCTGGGATCATGACCCGAGCCGAAGGCAGAGGCTTAACCCACTGAGCCACCCAGGTGCCCCCACAAAATAACTCTTAATAAATTTAAGAAGACAGAAATCATACCAACCATCTTTTCTAACCACAGTGGGGTGAAATTAGCAATTAATCCCAAAAGAAAACTGGCAAATCACAAATATGTAGAAACTAAACAACATGCTACTGAACAATAATAGCATACTGAACAAATAATGAGTCAAAAGAGACATCAAAAGAGAATTTTAAAAATAGAGTGAGTCTAGGGCGCCTGGGTGGCTCAGTCAATTCAGTGTCTGCCTTTGGCTCAGCTCATGACCCCAGGGTCCTAGGATGGAGCCCAGCATCAGGCTCCCAGGGAGCCTGCTTTTCTCCCTCTCCCTCTGCCTCTCCCTGGCTTTTGCACTCTCTCTCTCAAATAAATAAATAAAACCTTTTATAAAAAATAGAGTGAGTCTAATGGAAATACAACAAACCAAAACTTTCAGGTAGCAGCTAAAGAAGGTGTAGGAGGAAGTTTATAGTCAAAAATGCCTTCGGGGTGCCTGGGTGGCTCAATCATTAAGCATCTGCCTTCTGCTCAGGTCAAGATCCCAGGGTGCAGGGATCCAGCCCGCATCGGGCTGCCTGCTCGGCGAGGCGCCTGCTTCTCCCTCTCCCACTCCCCCTGCTTGTGTTCTCTCGCTCTCTCTCTCTCTCTCTCTCTCTGTCAAATAAATAAATAAATAAATGCCTGCAATGAGAGTGTTTAAAAATCTCAAATAAACAACTTTACTCCTCAAGAAACTAGACAAAGAAGGACCAATGAGGTCCAAAGGTAAAAGGAAGGAAACAACAATGCTCTGAGAGGAAATAAATGAAATAGAGACTGTAGAGGCAACAGAAAAGATTGATGAAATTAAGAGCTAGTTCTTTGAAAATATAAAACTGACAACCATTTAGGTAAACTTGTCAATAGAAAAAGGGGGGTCTCAAATAAAATCAGAAATGAAAGAGGAGACATTACAACTGATATCACAAAAAAAATAAGGGATTTAAAAGGTTAATATGAAAAACTCTAAGCCCTAAAATTGGACAAGCTGCAAGAAATGGATAAATTCCTTAAAATATACAACCTATCAACTGTGACTCATAAAGAAATAGAAAATATGAACAGACAGATTACTAGTAAGAAGATTGAATCACTAATCAAAAACCTCCAACAAACCAAAGTTCACGAACATATCGCCTCCCTGGTGAACTCTACAAATACTTAAAGAATAATTATACCAATTCTTCTCCAACTCTTCGCCCCCAAAATAAACTGAAAAACCCTTCCAAACTCATATTATGCGGCCAGTGTAACATTAATACCACAACCAGAGACACCACATCCACACAAAAGTTATGGACCAATATTCTTGATAAACATAGATACAAAATTCTCAACAAAATATTAGCAAACAAAATTCAACAATACATTAAAAAGATCCTACACCAAAATCAAATGGGATTTACTCCAGAGATGAAGGATGGTTCAACATCTACAAATCAATGCCATGTGTCACAGTAACAAAATGAGGAGTAAAAGTCATATAATCTGTTCAATACATGCAAAAAAACCCAAAAAACAAAAAACAAAAAAAACAAAAAACAAACCAAACAAAAAGAAACTTTTGCCTTAATTCAAAATCCATTTATGATAAAAATTCTCAATAAAGTGGGTATAAAGGAAATGTAACACAACATAATAAAAAGCCATATATAAGAAGACTATAGGTAATAATACATGCAATGGTGAAAAGCTGAAAGGTTTACTCTAACATCAGGAATAAGAGAATGATGACTACTCTGAACCGTCTAACTGACACAGAGCAGGTCCTAGCCAGAGCATCACAGGTAAAAACAAAACAAAAAGTAAACAAAAAACAAAACAAAACAAAACACCCCAGATATCCTAATTGGGAAGGAAGAAGTAAAACTGTCACAATTTGCAGGTGACAGGATACTATATATAGAACACCCTAAGGATTCTCAAAAAACAAAAACAAAACAACAAAAAAAAGAAACCTGTTAGATCTGGTAACAAATTCAGTTAAGTTGCAGGATACAACTACCAGTATACAAAAAATCCATTGTGTTCCTAACCAGTGACAACTTTCAAAAAGAGATTACGAAAATGGTCTCATTTACCACTGCATCAAAAAGAATAAAATACCTAAGGGGGGAGGAGCAAGATGGTGGAAGAGTAGGAGACCTAAATTTCATCTGGTCCCAGGAATTCAACTAAGATAGTTATCAAACCATTCTGAACACCTACAAACTCAACAGGAGATCAAAGGGAAGGGCAGCAATTCTAGGAACAAAAAAGAAATTACTTTCTGCAAGGTAAGTCATGCTGAGAAGTGAATCTAAGGTGATACACAGGAAGAGACCGTGGTGTGGAGGGCAGCTCCTGGCAAGCGGTAGAGCAGTGGAGCACAAAATCAGAACTTTTAGAAGTCTGCTCCATGGAGAGACAGTGCTCCAGAGGCTAAGCAGAGGGTGGAATCCTTGTTGGGTCAGTGTTGTCTCAGGTTCCTCAGGGGACACAAAGAGACCAGGGGTGTCTGAATGTGGCAGAGCTCCCAAGTATCAGAGTGAGAAGCTGGCTGCAGAAGTGGAGCTGAGGAGGGGATTCTCAGCTCAGGGTTACCTTAAATCATGATCTGAGGCACAGAAAGGCCACTACTCTTTGACCAAGGACAGCACAAGTGGCAGAACCAGAGAGATGCTCTCCTTCCTCTTCTGGTGGGTGTGGCACAGGAGCATGCTGCAGGAATCTGCTGGGTTTGGAGACTACAAACAGGGTCATGTGCCGGAGGCAGAAAAACACAGTCACAGGCTAGGTGAGCAGGGAGCAACGGTGGAGACCAGGGAGACAGGAGGGATTGACTACTCTCCTCCTAAGACACACTGAGCAGTGGGGCCCCAAGCTCTCAGCAACTCTAGGTCAGAGATTGGGAGGCCACCATTTTCATTCCCCTCTTCCAAAGCTGTATAGAAAGCTTAAAGAGAGCAAAAGTTCCTGAGAGCAAACTGGAGCAGATAACTTGGCCTGGCCCCTGGCAAGGGTGGTGCAATTCCACCTTGGGCAAAGACATTTGAGAATCACTGCAACAGGTCCCTCCCCTAGAAGATCATCAAGAACATCCAGCCAAGACCAAGTTCACAGATCAGTGAGACCTGCAGAACTCCAGTGCTAGGGGAATATAGCACATAGAATTCATGGCTTTTCCCCCATGATTTAGTCTATCAAAGTTATTTTTAGATTTTTATTTTTTCTTATTCTATTTTTTGCATTATTCCTCTTTCCTAGTTTAACCTATCCTAGTTTCCTAGTTTAACCTATTTATTTTATCAATACCTTTTGTATACACGTAAGTTTTTCCTTCTTTAAAATTTTGGGATACAGTTTCTTCTAACAGACCAAACTATACCATAAATCTAGAGCATGGCTTTGTTCTAGTCACCCACCTGATCATACTCTCCTTTTTTTTCAATCAACTTATCAATTCCTTTTTAATTTTCATCTTTCCAGTCATATTCCATCCCTTCATTGTATTTACCCTTATCTTTCCATATATATGTTTTTCTTTAAAATTTTGGGAAGCAGTTTCTTCTAACAGACCAACATACACTCAAAATCAAGTATGTGGCTCTGTTCTATTAACCAGCCTGATCATATTTATTCTTTTTTTTTTTCCTTTCTCCCCCCCGCTCCCCCCTGCCCTGCTTTTGGGTCTCAACTGGTTGGTTTAATGTATACTTTTCTGGGATCATTGTTACTCTTTATGCATTTTGTTCTCTCATTCATCTATTCTTCTCTGAACAAAATGAAAGGCAGAAAAACTCATGCCCCTAAAAAGAACAAGAAGCAGTACTGACTTCTAGGGATCTAATTAATAGAGATATTAGTAAGATGTCAGAATTGGAGTTCAGAATGATGATTATAAGGACACTAGTTGGGTTTGAAAAGAGCATGGAAGATACTAGAGAATTCCTTTCTGGAGAAATAAAAGAACTAAAATCTAACCACATTGAAATAAAAAAAGCCATTAATGAGGTACAATAAAAAAATCGAGGTTCTTACTGCTAGGATAAATGAAGCACAAGAGAGAATTAGTGATATAGAAGACCAAATGATGGAGAACGAAGATGCTGAAGAATGAGATAAACAACTACTGGATCATGAGGGGAGAATTATAGAGATAAGTGATACAATAAGACAAAACAATATTAGAATAATTGGGATCCCAGAGGAAGAAGGAAGAGAGGGGCAGAAGGTATATTGGAACAAATTATAGTGGAGAACTTTCCTAATTTGGGGAAGGAAACAAGCATCAAAATCCAGGAGGCACAGAGAACTCCCCTCAAAATCAATAAAAATAGTTCAATACCCCATCATCTAATAATAAAATTTATAAGTCTTAGAGACAAAAAGAAAATCCTGAAAGAAGCTCAGGACAAGAAATCTGTAACAGGCAATGGTAAAAACATTAGATTGGCAGCAGACCTATCCACAGAGACCTGGCAGGCCAGAAATGACTCACATGATATATTCAGAGCACTAAATGAGAAAAATACACAGTCAAGAATACTATATCCAGCTAGGTTATCATTGAAAATAGAAATAAAACCCTTCCAGGACAAACAAAAACTAAAAGAATTTGCAAACACTAAACCGGACCTACAAGAAATATTGAAAGGGGTCCTCTAAGCACAGAGAGAGCCTAAAAGTAACAAAGACCAAAAAGGAACAGAGACAATATATAGTAACAGTCACCTTATAGGCAATACAATGGCACTAAATTCTTATCTTTCAATAGTTAACCTGAATGTAAATGGGCTAAATGTCCCAATCAAAAGACACAAGGTATCAGAATGGATTAAAAAAACAAGACCCATTGATATGCTGTCTGCAAGAAACTCATTTTAGACCCAAAGACATCTCCAGATTTACATGCCAATGGACATCAAATGAAAGCTGGGGTGGCAATCCTTATATCAGATAAATCATATTTTAAGCCAAAGAATATAATAAGAGATGAGGAAGGACACTATATCATCCTCAAAGGGTCTGTCCAACAAGTAGATCTAACAATTTAAATATCTATGCCTCTAACATGGGATCAACCAATTATATAAATCAGTTAACAAAATCAAAGAACCACATCGACACTAATACAATAATAGTAGGGGACTTTAACACCCCCCTCACTGAAATGGACAGATCATCCAAGCAAAAGATCAACAAGGAAATAAAGGCTTTAAGGACACATTGAACCAGATGGACATCATAGATATATTCAGAACATTCCATCCCAAAGAAAGGGAATATACGTTCTTCTCTAGTGCACATGGAACATTCTCCAGAACAGATCATTTCCTGGGTCACAGATCAGGTCTCGGCCAGTACTAAAAGACTGGGATCATTCCGTGCATATTTTCAGATCACAATGCTCTGAAGCTAAAACTCAATCACAAGAAGAAAATTGGAAAGAACTCAAATACGTGGAGGCTAAAGAGCATCCCACTAAAGAATGAATGGGTCAACCAGGAAATTAAAGAAGAATTGAAAAATGCATGGAAACAAATGAAAATTAAAACACAACTGCTCAAAATCTGCGGGACACAGCAAAGGCAGTGCTGAGAGGAAAGTATATAGTGATACAAGCCTTTCTCAAGAAACAAGAAAGGTCTCAAAAACACAACCTAAACTTATACCTAAAAGAGATGGGAAAATAAGAGCAAAAAAAGCCCTAACTCAGCAGAAGAGAAATCATAAAGATTGGAGCAGAAATCAATGAAATAGAAACCAAAAGAGTAGAACAGATCAAAGAAACCAGGAGCTGGTTCTTTGAAAGAACTAATAAGATTGATAAATGCCTGCCCAGACTTATCAGAAAGAAAAGAGGAAGGACCCAAATTAATAAAATCATGAATGAAAGAGGAGAGATCATAACCAACACCAAAGAAATACAAATAATTATAAGAACATATTACGAGCAACTATATAGCAGCAAATTAGACAATCTGGAACAAATATGATGCAGTCTTAGAGATGTACAAACTACCAAAACTGAACCAGGAAGAAATAGAAAACCTGAACAGACCCATAACCAATAAGGCTGTTGAAGCAGTCATCAAAAATCTCCCAACAAACAAGAGCCCAGGGCCAGATGGCTTCCCAGGGGAATTCTACCAAACATTTAAAGAAGAATTAATACCTATTCTCCTGAAACTGTTTCAAAAAATAGTAATGGGAAGGAAACTTCCAAAGTCATTTTTGAGGCCAGCATTACCTCAATCCCAACACTAAACAAAGACCCCCATCAAAAAGGAGAATTACAAACCAATATCCCTGATGAACATGGATGCAAAAATTTTCACCAAAATACTATCAATAGGCTCCCAAAGTACATTAAAAGAATTATTCACCATGACCAAGTAGGAATTACTCCAGGGATGCAAGGCTGCTTCAACATCAGCAAATCAATCCATGTGATACAAAACAGGAATAAAAGAAAGAACAAAAATCATATGATACTCTCAATAGACACAGAAAAAGCATTTGACAAAGTACAGCATCATCTCTTGATCAAAACTCTTCACAGTGTAGGGATACATGGTACATACATCAATATCATCAAAGCCATCTATGAAAAACCCACAGCAAATATAAACTGAGAGCTTTTCCCCCTAAGGTCAGGAACACAGCATGGCTGTCACCACTGCTATTCAACATAGTACTAGAAGTCCTAGCCTCAGCAATCAGACAACAAAAAGTAATTGAAGGCATCTGAATTGGCAAAGAAGTCTTACTTCTCTTACAAACTCTTACTCTTTGTAGATAATGATACTTCATGTAGAAAACCCAAAAGATTCCACTCCAATACTGCTAAAACTCTTACAGAATTCAGTGAAGTGTCAGGATATAAAATCAATGCACAGAAATCAGCTGCATTCCTATACACCAACAAGACAGAAGAAAGAGAAATTAAGGAGTCAGTCCCCTTTAAAATTGCACCCCAAACCATAAGATACCTAGGAATAAATCTAACCAAGGAGGCAAAGAATCTGTACGCATGAAAGAAACTAAAAACTTTAAAAAGTACTCATGAAAGAAATTGAGGAAGACACAAAGAAATGGGAAAACATTCCATGCTCGTGGATTGGAAGAATAAAGATTGTGAAAATGTCTATGCTACCTAAAGCAATGTACACATTTAATGCGATCTCTATCAAAATACAATCCACTTTTTTCAAAGAAATGGAACAAATAATCCTAAAATTCATATGGAACCAGAAAAGACCCCAAGTAGCTAGAGGAATGTTGAAAAGGAAAACCAAAGTTGGCAGCATCACAATTCCAGACTTCAAGCTCTATTACAAAGATGCAATCATTAAGACAGTATGGTACTGGCACAAAACAAATACACAGATCAATGGAACAGAATAGAGAGCCCAGAAATAGACCCTCAACTCTATGGTCAACTAATCAACAACAAAGCAAGAAAGAATATCCAATGGAAAAAACAGTTTCTTCAACAAATGGTGTAGGGAAAATTGGACAGCCACATGCAGAAGAATGAAACTGGACTATTTCCTTATACCACACACAAAAAGAGACTCAAAATGGATGAAAGACTAAATGTGAGATAGGAATCCATCAAAATCCTTGAGAACACAGGCAGCAACCTCTTTGACCTCAGCTGCAGCAAATTCTTCCTAGACACATTACCAAAGGCAAGGGAAGCAAGGGCAAAAATGAGCTATTGGGACTTCATCAAAATCAAAAGCTTTTGCACAGCAAAGGAAACAGTCAACAAAACCAAACACAGCTGACAGAATGGGAGAAGATATCTGTAAATGATATATCAGATAAAGGGTTAGTATCCCAAATAGTACTAGAAGTCCTAGCCTCAGCAATCAGACAACAAAAAGTTGTCTATGAAGAACTTAACAAACTCGACACCCAAAGAATAAATAATCCAATCAAGAAATGCACAGAAGACATGAGCAGACATTTCAGCAAAGACCACCTCCAAATGGCCAACAGACACATGAAAAAGTGCTCCACATCACTCGGCATCAGGGAAACACAAATCAAAACCACAGTGAGATACCACCTTACACCAGTGAGAATGGCTAAAATTAACCAGTCAGGAAACAACAGGTGTTGACAAGAATGCAGAGAAAAAGGGACACTCCTACAGTGTTGGTAGGAATGCAAGCTGCTGCAGCCATTTTGGAAAACAGCATGGAGGTTCCTCAAAAAGTTGAAAACAGAGCTGTCCTATGACCAAGCAATTGCACTACTGGATATTTACCCTAGATACAAATGTAGTAATCCGAAGGGGCATGTGCACCCAAGTGTTTATAGCAGCAATGTCCGCAATAGCCAAACTATGGAAAGGAACAAGATGTCCACCAACAGATGAATGGATAAAGAAGAGGTGAGATATCCATTCATCTGTTGGTAGACATCTAAGTTTTTTCCATAGTTTTCATAGGGGAAGGGAGGCCAAAATGAAACAAGAGGACACCAGAGCGGGAGACAAACATAATAGACTCTTAATCTCAGGAAACAAACTGATGGTTGCCTGGAGGGAAGGGGGGTGCGAGGGATGTGGCAGCTTAGTGATGGACATTGGTGAGGGTATGTGCTATGGTGAGTGCTGTGAATTGTATAAGACTGATGAATCATGAACCTGTACCCCTCAAACAAGTAACACATTATATGTTAATAAAAAAAGAATACCTAAGAATAAGTGTGACTAAGGAGGTGAAAGACCTGTATCCTGAAAACTAGAAAACACTGAATAACCTGAAGAAAATACAAGATAGTCCATGCTCACAAATTGAAAGACTATTGTTAAAATGTCCATACTAATCAAGCACAGTACACAAATTTAGTTCAATACTTATCAGAATCTCAATGGCTTTTTTCACAGAAACTGAACAGTCCTACAATTTGAGTGGAACCACTAAAGACCCCAACTAGTCCAAGGAATCTCAAAAAAGATAACTGGAGTCATCACACTTCCTGATTTCAAACTGTAATATAACACTATAGTGATCAAAATAATATGGTATTGACATAAAAACATACAGATCATAGGAACAGATTTTAAAATTCTGAAATAAGTCCTATGCAAATTTTCAATTTATGACAGAAGAACCAAGAATTTACAATGCAAAAGGACTCCCCAGTAAACAGTGGTGGGAAAATAGGACAGCCACATACTAAAAGAATGGAACTGGACTACTTTCTTACACCAAAATTCAAAATTGATTAAAGAAATGAACATAAGATCTGAACCCATAAAATTCCTAGAAGAAACATAGGCACTCTTGACATTGGTGTGGTGAGGATTTCTGTAATCTGACCCCAAAAGCAAAAACAAACACAGGATTACATTAAAATAAAAAAATTCTACACACCAAAGGAAACCAATAAAATAGAAAGGCAACCTACTGAATGGGAGAAAATATGTGCAAATCATGTATTTGAGAAGAGGTTACTCTGCAAAATACATTAAAAAACTCGTTCAACTCAGGACCCTACCCTAAAAAAATTCTCATTAAATAATGGGCAGAGAATCCAAGTAGACTTTTGCCAAAGAAGACATACAGATAACCAATGGGCCTATGAAAAAACATGTTCAGCATTAACTACTTTTTTAAAAAAATGTAAACACAAACCACAATGAGATATCACCTCTCAACTGTGAGAAAGACTACTATTAAAAAGATAAAAAATAATAAATGTTGGGGAGGATATAGAGAAAAGGGAACTCTTGTGCACTGTTGGTGGGAATATAAATCGGTGAAGGTACTGTGGAAAACAGTATGGGGCCTCCCCCCAAAATTAGAACTACTACCATATAATCCAGAAATTTCACTTCTGGATATTTATCCAAAGACAACAAAACACTAATTTGAAAAGATATGTGCACACTCACATTTACTGCAGCGTTATTTAAAATAGCCAAGAAATCAAAAAACTCTAAAAGTGTTCACCAGTGGATGGGTGGAAACAAAGATGTGGTATGTGTGTGAAGGAAAATTATTCAGCCATTAAAAAAAAGCAAACCCAGCCATTGCCATTTGCAACAACATGGACAGACCTTGAGGACATTACATTAAGTGAAATAAGTTATAGCAAGAGACTTGATCTTGGGTGGTTGTGGCACAGATGGCAGTGGTACTAGTTATGCCTTGAGCAGAGGAGGTAAAAGAGTAGGAAGCAAAATTCTTAAAGGTGACACAGACTGCAGCTCCAGAGTCCTGTTACTCTTTAGGAACACTCACATGTCTCAGGAAAGACCTTAATGAGATGGAGGAGGGAAAATAAGGAGAAGGCAGATAAGAACAGGGAAAACAGTTTTTTTAACTGGCCCAAGGGTGGTTTTTTGTTTTGTTTTGTTTTTAAGTTTTTATTTACTTATTTGACAGACAGAGATTATTTGTGCATGAGTTGGGGGGAGGGGGAGGCCGAGGGGAGGCCCAACCCAAGGCTCAATCCCAGGGACCCTGAGATCATGACCTAAGCTGAAGCAAGATGCTTAACCAACGGAGGCATCCAGGGACCCCTGGTCCCAGGGTTTTAGCAAGAGGTCCATAGACTGGAACTTCCCCATTCAAGAATCCCCCTACTGGGCCATAGGCACATTGAAAGTCCCACAACTTCTCCAATTCTGTTTCCAACTTTTTTTTTAACGCTCTCAACTTTAACAATGAATCAGCGCCAGTAAGAGAAACAAAAACTTGTGTTATATCGCCACCTTCTGGAAAATGGAAGAAAGACGTCTAATTGCAAGCTGGACAACAGTTAGAACCAAGTAAACAAAATCTTACCTAAAAAAGGTGTTACCTTTTCCAGTGTGGCAGCATAGACACATTTCATCAAGTACTCTGAAAAATTATGGTAAAATGGTACTGCAAAAAGAAAACAACAATTCTCCAGCAAGTGAACTGAAAGATATGGAATATTGTAATCTAATTGATACAGATTTCAGTATAGCTGTTATGAAGAAATTTAACAAGCTACAAGAAAATTCAAGAAGGCTACTTAAAGAATTCAGGAATAAAGTTAATGAACAAAACAAATTCTTTACTAAAGAGATTAAAATTCTAAAGAAAGTACCTAACAGAAATTCTAGAGCTGAAGAAATCAGTGAGTTGAAGAATATGAGGAATACTTTAGAAAGCACTAGAAATATAGAAGATCAGAGGGAAGAGAGAATATGAAATCTGGAAGATAAGAACTTAAAAGTTACTCAGGTCAGAGGAGAGAGAACTAAGGTTTTGTTCTTGAAAGTCAAGAAGCCCTATGAGAGTTAACAGATTCCATTTGAAAAACAACAAGAATAATGATAAACCAGAAGGGGAAGAGTGGGAAAATTGGGCAGAGAGTTTACTTAAAGCAATAATGTGTAAAAACTTCACAAATTTGAGGGAGAAACTAGACTTAAGAAGCTGATAGAATACCTAATCACCTCAAGAAGACCTTTTCCAAGATACATTATAATGAAATGGTCAAAATCTAC